>NC_054469.1:44234906-44553944 GCF_017639515.1 Carcharodon carcharias
ACCAAAAGTGCACACAGTATTCGAGGTGCGCTCTCACCAATGCTCTGTATAACTGAAGCATAACATCCTTACTTTTATGTCCAATCCCTTTCATAATAAAGGATAGCATTCCATTAGCCTTAATTACTTGCTGTATCTGCATACTAACTTTTTGTGACTCATGTACTAGGACACCTAGGTCCCTCTGCGCCTCAGAATTATGCAGCTGTTCTCCATTTAAGCAATACTCTCCTTTTTTGTTCTTCCTGCCAAAGTGAACAACTTCACATTTTCCCACATTAAACTCCATTTGCCAGATCTTTGCCCACTCACTCAACCTATCTATATCCATCTGCAACCTCCTCTTCACAACATACTTTCCTACCAATTCCGATGAAGAGTCATACGGACTCAAAACATTAACTCTGTCTTCCTCTCCACAGATGCTGTCAGACCTGCTGAGTTTTTCCAGCTAATTTTGTTTTTGTTTCATACTTTCCTACATATCTTTGTGTCATCTGCAAATTTAGCTAAGTCATTGATGTAAGTTATAAAAAGTTGAGGCCCCAGTATAGAGCCCAGTGGGACTCCATTCATCACATCCTACCAATTAGAAAAAGACCCATTTATGCTTTCTGCCAGCCAGCCAATCTTCTATCCATGCTAATATGTTACCCCCTACAACCTGCGTTTTTATTTTCCGTAATAATCTTTGATGTGGCACCATATCAAATGCGTTCTGGGAATCCAAGTACAGTACATCTACAGGCTCCCCTTTATCCACTGCACATGTTACTCCTTCAAAAAACACCAATAAATTAGTTAAACATGATTTTCCTTTCACAAAACCATGCTGACTCTTCCCAATTGCCTTGAGTTCTTCTAGGTGCCCAGCTATAACCTCCTTAATGATCGATTCTAATAACTTCCCCAAGACAGGCGTCAAGCTAACTGGCCTATCATTTCCTGTTTTCTCCCTTCTTGAATAGAGGTGTTAAATTTGCTACTTTCCAATCTGATGGAACCTTTCCAGAATTTAGCGAATTTTGGAAAATTAACACCAGTGCATTGACTACCTCATAAGCCACCTCTTTTAAGACCCTAGGATGTAATCCATCGGGACCTGGAGACTTGCCAGCCCGCAGCTCCATCAATTTGCTCAGAACCATTTCCTTAGTGATTTCAATTTCACCAAGTTCCTCTCTCCCTTTCACCTCCTGTTTTGCAGCTATTACTGGAATGTTTTTGTATGCTCTATAGTGAACACAGAAGCAAAATATTTGTTCATTTCTTCCGCCACTTCCTTATTATCTACTATTAACTCCCCATTGTTATTCTCTAGAGGACCAATGCTCACTTCACTTACTCTTTTCCTTTTTAAATACCTATAGAAATTCTTGCTATCCATTTTTACATTTCTAGCTAGCTTCCACTCATACTTCCACAGAATCACAGAATCACAGTGCAGAAGCGGCCCTTCGGCCTATCGAGTCTGCACTGACACATGAGAAACAATTGACCTACCTACCTAATCCCATTTACCAGCACTTGGCCCAAAGCCTTGAATGTTATGACATGCCAAGTGCTCATCCAGGTACTTTTTACAAGATGTGAAGCAACTCGCCTCCACCACCTTCCCAGGCAGCGCATTCCAGACTGTCACCATCCTCTGGGTAAAAAAGTTTTTCTCACATCCCCCCTAAACCTCCTGCCTCTCACCTTGAACTTATAACCCCTCGTGACTGACCCTTCAATTAAGGGGAACAGCTGCTCCCTATCCACCCTGTCCATGCCCCTCATAATCTTGTACACCTCGATCAGGTCACCCCTCAGTCTTCTCTGCTCCAATGAAAATTACCCAAGTCTATCTAACCTCTCTTCATAACATAAATGTTTCATCCCAGGAAACATCCTGGTGAATCTCCTCTGCTCCCCCTCCAGTGCAATCACATCCTTCCTATAATGTGGCGACCAGAACTGCACACAGTACTCCAGCTGTGGCCTCAACAAGGTTCTATACAACTCCAACATGACCTCTCTACCTTTGTAATCTATGCCTCGATTGATAAAGGCAAGTATCCCATATGCCTTTGTCACCACCCCACTATCATGCCCCTCTGCCTTCAGAGATCTTTGGGCACACACGCCAAGGTCCCTTTATTCCTCAGAACTTCCTAGTGTCATGCCATTCATTGAATACTTCCTTGTCAAATTACTCCTTCCAAAGTGTATCACCTCACACTTTTCAGGGTTAAATTCCATCTGCCACTTATCTGCCCATTTGACCATCCCGTCTATATCTTCCTGTAGCCCAAGACACTCAACCTCATTGTTAACCACCCGGCCAATCTTTGTGTCATCCAAAAACTTACTAATCCTCCCCCCCCCCCACATAGTCATCTATGTCGTTTATATAAATGATGTATAATAGGGGACCCATCACAGATCCCTGTGGTACACCACTGGACACTGGCTTCCAGTCACTAAAGCATCCTTCTGTCATCACCCTCTGTCTCCTACAACTTGGCCAATTTGGAATCCAGCTCATCAAATTACCCTGTATCCCATGTGCATTTGCCTTCTTTATAAGTCTCCCATGTGGGACCTTGTCAAAGGCTTTGCTGAAATCCATATAAACTACATCAACTGCACTACCCTCATCTACACACCTGGTCACCTCGTCAAAAAATTCAATCAAACTTGTTAGGCATGATCTCCCTCTGACAAAGCCATGCTGACTATCCCTAATCAAACCTTGCCTCTCCGAGTTGAGATAGATTCTCTGTAATTTCTTTCTACTGATTAGCCTTTTAGTCATTCTGTGCCATTCTTTATATTCTGTTCGATCATCTGTCCTGCCACACATCTTTGTAGAGTTGTATGCTTTTTCCTTAAGTTTGATGCTTTCCTTAACTCCTTCAGTTAATCACAGCTGGTGGGTCCTCCCGTTAGATTTTTTCTTTATAGTAGGAATGTACTTATTCTGAACTATGAAATATCTCCTTAAATGTCTGCCACTGCTTCTCTATTGATCTATCCTCTAGCCTGTTTTCCCAGTTGACTTCAGCTAGCTCAGCTTTCATCCCCACATAGTTACCCTTATTTAAGTTTAAGGCCCGCTCTTCTCCCTTTCAAACTGGATGTAAAATTCAATCATATTGTGGTTGCTGCTACCTGGGGGTGCCTTTACTCTGAGGTCATTAATCAATCCTGTCTCATTACACAATACCAAGCTTAATATAACCTGCTCTCTGGTTGGTTCCAGAACATGTTGCTCTAAGAAAATATCTTGAAAGCAATCTAAGAACTCTTCCTCAAGGCTACTACTGCCAATCTGATTTTTCCAGTTTATGTGTAGATTAAAATCTTTCATGTGTTTTGCTGTCACTTGATCACAAGCACACAATATTTTCTCTTGAATACTTTGTCCTATGCTGTGGCTACTGTTAGGGGGCCTGTAGACCACTCCCATCAATGACTTTTCCCTCCCTACTATTCCTCATCTCCACCCAAACCGATTCTACATCTTGATCTCCCATGACTTTCTATGTGTTAGCTGATCTTCACTCTAGTCACTGAGACTCAAGGTTATGGGGTCAAGTTATCCTCCAGAGGTTTCAGCATAAAGTTTAAGCTGACATTTTCAGGGCATTGCTGAGGGAGTGCTGCACAGTTGAAGGTGCTGTCTTTCAGATGAGCAGTTAAACCGGGGCCCTCTTTACCTTCTCATGTGGACTTCATGCCATATCATGCAAAAGCACAAGAGTTCTCCCTAGTATGCTGGCCAATCTTTACTTCTCATCCATCTTAAACATTGCTATTTGGGCAAATTGGCTGCCACACTTCTTAAATCAGTGATTCTCAAAAAGCTGGAGCCCATCGAGATTTTCCAGGGCATCCGTGAAATAACTGACAATGTTGCTGGCATTTTGTCAGTGGCAGAGGGACATCTGTAATAATCATGTGCAGCACCACAATTATTTTCAAATGGGACTAATTGTGTAATGATTTATAAAGTTCAGCGCAGAAGAATCCTTTGATGATTTTGCTAGAGCACTGTACTATTAGCAATTGCTTCCAGGTTGGCACCTTGGATAAGGCAAGAGCAAGTGGATGAGCGGAAACTGGAGATGGGCTTGGTGTATGCTGGGAGGCTGAAGCAGGAAGTGGTCACCATATGTGCAGTGCAGAGTGGGCTGGCTGTCTCGCCACTGAGGGGAGTGCACATTGAGGAGCACTGAGAGGACACACATATCACTGGGTGTGGACATGAAAATGTTGATCGATGATTCTGTGTGAGTGCCTCTAGAATTTAATGCCTTACCATGCCCCCACCCCCGGTGAGTTTGGTGGCGAGGGCATTTAAACAAGTGGGAGGGTGGCAGGTGGGGACCGTGCCAACTTCCCACCTCCACGCCAACTAAGCCTGTGGCAAGAAGGCCGGTGGATGGCTTTCCTGCCATGCCACCAATTGAGGTCCTTAAAGGCCTTGTCCCATCACTGCCAGTATTAGCCCAGTGGTGACGGGTGGGCCTGTCCAGAGTAGCATTTAATGCAGCGGGCCTTCCCAAAAAAAAGCAATGTGGGGCTGTCACCGGCTCTCTCAACAGTGGGCAGGACACACACTACCTCCATTAAACATCACCCACTGTCTTCTGCTATTCTGTAGTTTGGGGATGAGATAGAAGATTGCAGAATTCTAGATGTTTTGGTGAAAAGAAAACACATATTTTAGGCCACGTTAGTGCAGAATTTACTGTGGCTGATGTTAGAATTAGAATCAATGGACTCTTCGATGGAATGATGCCTGACCTCCTACCCCTTGCACATTTCCAATATATTTATATTTAAATAGGCAGCTGCATGTAACAATTTACTTCAAGAATGCTTCATTGGCTGTAAAGCGTTTGGGGTGCCCCGAGGCTGTGAAGGCCATTACATAATTAATTGCAAATATTTCTCAATATGCCAAAACATAACTTTGGTCAGGAATAATTTTTAAAAGATGTATTTCCTGCTTTTTTTGCTCTACTAATTGACATTGGACAATAATTTTTTACACCCCGGGCCACATGAGCAATAGGAGTACTGCAAGGTCTCCAATTTTTGACAGCCATTTTTGGCAAAAGCAGTCGTCTGGTCCAGACTTGTGAGCACTATAACCTCCAGGTGGTGCTGTATAACAAGCTTTCACATGTCCATCCCATTGCTTCATCAGATTTTTATCCTTTTTCTGTTTCCCTGTATTAAGATAACAGGCAAACAGACATAACACGTAAGGCTGACAAATAATTGCTTAATATATGTGTAAATTAATTTTATGCTGGAAATAACTCACTTTGAGAGCTAATCCTGCAAGTACATAACAATAGCTTGCATTTGTATAGCACCTTTAATGTAGGAAAATATCCCAGAGATGCAATGAGACAAAAATGGCCACAGTGACAAAGAAGGATGTATTGGGAGGGCCATTTAAAAGAATTGTGACAGGGCAGAAAAAGGCCATTTGGCCCTTTGTGTCCACAGCAGCTCAATCCTTTCATGAATGGAAACAGCTTCCCCCTATCTACTCTGTCCAGATCCCTCGTGATTTTGAATACCTCTATCAAATCTCCTCTCAAACCTTCTCTTCTCCAAGGAAAACAGACCCAACTTCTCCAATCTACCTATTCCTCATCCCTGGAACCATTCTTGTGAATCTTTTCTGCACTCTCCCTAAAACTTTCACATCCTTCCTAAAGTGTTTTGCCCAGAACTGGATCCAATATCCAGTTGAGGCCACAACAGTGTGTTATACAAGTTTAAAAAAACCTCCTTGCTCTTGTCCATATTAATAAATAGGATACTGTTTAGCCCTGCTTTATTATCCCTGCTCTCAACCTGTCCTGCCACCTTCAATGACTTATGGGTGTACACACTAAGGCCCCTCTGTTCCTGCACCCCCTTTAGAATTGTATCCTTTATTTTATATTGTCTATCCATGTTCTTCCTATGAATCACTTCACACTTCTCTGCATTGAATTTCACCTAGCACTTTTGCTTCCAAAAAGTTTCTCTTCCTTCTCCCTCTTTCTTGAATGAAATGAGGGAAGAACTTCAAATTTTGCATAGCATTTTTCATGACCTCAGGTATCCCAAAGTGCTTTAGAGGCAGTGGAGTTCTTTTGAATTGTAGTCACTGTCGTAATGTAGGAAGTGCAGCAGCCAGTTTGCATACTTCAAACTCCCTCAAACAACAATCTAATAATGGTAAAGATAGTGATGAAGGTTGTGGGAGAAATATTGGCCAGAATACTGTGGAAAGCTCCTCCTGTCTTCTTCAAAAAATACCACAGGATCTTTTACACCTACCTAAGAGGGCAGAGGATATTTTGGTTTAAGGTCTCATTTGAAAGACCTTTGTTAAAATGACCACTCTACCAATTTGTCTTTGCCCTTTTGAAATTCTGCACTATTCTCCTCACAGTTCACAATGCTTTCAAGTTTCTTACCATTCACATATTTTGAAATTGTGCCCTGTGCACCCAGGTCTAGGTCATTTTAACCACTTTCATTTTAAAATTAGGCTAGAGAAGTGAGCCATTATGAAACCATGGAGTGTTCATGAGCCTGAATCTCAGAACTGTAAGTTCCACGTTGTGGCCAAACAAACTGGGGGGTAGCAGGTGGGGTTTAGAAGGGGAGTAAGTGAGGTGCCAAACAAAGATTAAAGAGGAGAGAAAAGGTGGATGATCTTTGGTTTCTTGTACCTCTTCTAAACCAGCTTTGCTACTGTATAAATATGTTAATGCAGCCTTTTGTGAATAATGCACTGAGGTGGACATGGTGACGTAGTAGTAATGTTACTGGATTGGCAATCTGGAAGCCCAGGTTAACATTTAGGTGACATGGGTTTAAATCGCAACATGGCAGCTTGTGGAATTTAAATTCAATCAATAAAAATCTGACATTGAAAGCTAGTCTCAGTAATGGTAACCATAAAACTATCAACAAATTTCTTGAAAAAAAACCCATCTGATTCAATAATGTCCTTACAGAAAGGAATCTGCTGTCCTTACCTGGTCTGGCTTACATGTGACTCCAGATCCATAATAATGTGACTGATTCTTAACTGGCCTCAGTTCAAGGGCAATTAGGAAAGGACAATAAACACTAGCCTTGCCTGTGACAGCCCACAGCATATGAAAAGTTACATATTTTTAAAATGCACCAAAACTGTATCCGTATGAAAGTCAGGGTACAATTTTTCTTTCTGAAAGAACAAAAATCTTCAAGAATGTTAATCATTGTTAAAGGTTTCAATTTTTTCTGTTTAAGTTTGTTTAGAATACTTCTTGAAATAAAATGTGGGGATTAACAGCTAGGAATGGTCAATAGGTCCATAGCCAGTCCTGCAGTTTTTACTAAAAAGCAAACTACTGCGGATGCAGGAAATATAAAACAAAAACAGAAAATGCTGGAAAAGCTCAGCAGGTATGACGGCATTTGTGGAGAGAGAAACAGAGTTAACATTTCGAGTCCATATGGCTGTTCTACAGAGCTAAAGGGGGTATAAATAATATGGAATTTATACTGTTTAAGGGGTTTAGAGCAGGTAAAGGAAGATAGAAGTTCAACAATAGGTGGGGGCCAAGATGGGGACAAAGATGTTTAGGATACAAGGCAAAGGGAGTGTTAATGGTAGTGGTGAAAACTAAGGAAGGTGTTGATAGAGGCATAAAGGTAAGAAAGCAGAATGTGTTAATGGCAGTACAAGGGTCAGCACTCTGTCAAAGAACAACATGGAACAAGTGACAAATGGCCCTTTTGGGGGGGCGGGAATTGGAGGGGATGCTGGCGGTTTGGGAAAAAGGGTTAAAAAAGGGGATAAAAAGATGTCGCCATTCCTGCCAACTCCAGCATGATGCCACTGCCAAACACATCTTCCTCTCACCCCAACCCCTCCCGTCAGCATTCCTCTGTGACACCCTGGTCCACTCCTCCATCACCCCCAACACCTCATCCCTTTCCCACAGCACCTTCCCATGCAATCACAGAACGTGCAACACCTGCCCCTTTACCTCCTCCCTCCTCACCATCCAAGGGCCCAAACACCCCTTTCAGGTGAAGCAGCGCTTCACTTGAACCTCCTTCAATTTGGTTTACTGCATTAGCTGCTCCTAATGCAGTCTCCTCTACATTGGAGAGACCAAACGCAGATTGGATGGCTGCTTTGCTGAGCAGCTTCAGTCTGTCTGCAAGCATGACCCAGACCTTCCAGTCACTTGCCATTTCAACACCCCATCCTGCTCTCATGCCCACAAGTGACAGATGGCTCTTTTGGGGATGGGTAGGTGGGGCAGTAGTTCGCGAAATATGATAAAAAAGAGATAAAAAAATGGGGATAAAAAAGGGATAAAAACAATAAACAAATGAATAAAAATCAAAACAAGCATATAAAAAATAAAAACATACTTTTAAAAAGGGATTAGAAATGAGGTGAAGATAGAGGAGAGAGTTCAAGGTCTGAAGTGCAATGAGATGGGGGTAATTAATGATCTCATAGCGAAGGTGCCCCTAGGTAGCAGTGAGCATAACATGATTGAATTTTATATCCAGTTTGAGGGAGAGAGGAGTGGGCCTGGGACTAATTTTGGAAAATTAAATAAGGACAATTATGAGGGTATGGAAGCTGAGCTGGCTAAAATGAATTGGCAAATTAGAATAAGGGATAGGTCAATAGAGGTGCAGTAGCTAATATTTAAGTGGATATTTCAGAATGCACCAAATAGATACATTCCAACGAGTAAGAAAATGTCCAAGGGATGAACACTCTATCCGTGGTTCACTTGAAAGGTTAAAGATAGTATCAAACTTAGGCATACAATTGTGCAAAGACAGGTGCCAGGTCAGAAGATTGGACAGAATATAAGGAACAGCAAAGAATGACTAAAAGGCTAATAAGGAGGGAAATTTTAGAGTGTGAGAGAAAGCTAGCCAGAAATGTAAAAACAGATAATAGTTTTTATAAATATTTTAAAAAGGAAAGAGTTAACAAAGTGAGCATTGGTCCTATAAAAAGTGAGTCTGGAGAATTGATAATGGAAAACAAGGAGATGGCAGATGAACTGAACAGGTGTTTTGCATCAGTTTCCAATATAGAGGATACAAGTAACATCCCAAAAGCAGCTATAAACCAGGAAATGGAAAAATGGAAATGGGGAAGGAAGTCAGGAAAATTACAGTCACCAGAGAAGTGGTACTGAGTAAATCTTTGGAGCTGCGGGCTGACAAGAACCTGGGCCCTGATGGACTTCATCTGAGGGTCTTAAAAGAAATGTCTAGTGAGATAATTGATGCATTAGTTTTAATTTTCCAAAACTCCCTAGATTTGGGGAAGATCCCACTAGATTGGAAGATAGCAAATGTAACCCCATTATTCAAAAAGGGAGGGAGACAGAAAGCAGGAAACTATAGGCCAGTTAGCTTAACATCTGTCATAGGGAAAATGTTGGAAGCTATTATTAAAATAGTTATAACAGGGCACTTGGATAAGTTCAAGGCCATCAGGCAGAGGGAGCATGGTTTTGTGAAAGGGAAATTGTGTTTAACCAACATATTGGAGTTATTTGAGGGAGTAATACCTACCGTGGATAATGGGGAACCGGTAGATTTTACTGTACTTAGATTTCCAGAAGGCAATAACTAAAGTGCACATCAAAGGCTATTGCGGAAAATAAAAGTTCATGGTGTGGGGGGTAAAATATTGTCATGGATAGAAGATTGGCTAGCTAACAGGACGCAGGGAGTAATCATAAATGCTTCTTTTTTAGGTTGGCTGGATGTAACAAGTGGTGTGCCTCAGGCATCAGTGCTGGGACCTCAAGTTATATAAATGACTTGGATGAAGAGATTGAAGGGATAGTTGCCAAATTTGGCGATGACACAAAGATAGGTAGGAAAGTAAGTTGTGAAAAGGACACAAGGAGGCTACAAACTGATATAGAGAGGTTAATTAAGTGGGCAAAGATCTGGCAGATGGAGTATAATGTTGGAAAATGTGAAATTGTCCATTTTAGCAGGAAGAATAAAAGAGAAGCTTTTTATCTAAATGGTGAGAGATTGCAGAGCTCTGGGGTGCAGAGGGATTTGAGTGTCCCAGTGCATGAATCACAAAAGATTAGTATGCAAGTACAGCAAGCAATTAGAAAAGCTAATAAAATGTTACAACTTGTTGAAATGGGAATTGAATACAAAAGTAGGGAGCTTCAGTTGTACAGGGCACTAGTGAGACCAAATTTGGAGTAACGTGTACAGTATCGGTCACCTTATTGAAGGAAGGATGTAAATGTGTTGGAAGCAGTTCAGAGAAGGTTTACCAGACTAACACCTGGAATGGGTGGGTTGTCTTATAAGGAAAGGTTGGACAGGCTAGGCTTGTATCCACTGGAGTTTAGAAGAGCAAGTGGCGACTTGATTGAAACATATAAGATCCTGATGGGTCTTGACAGGGTAGATGTGGAGAGGATGTTTCTTCTCATCGAAGGATCCGGAACTTTTTAAAAATAAGAGGTCGTCCATTTAAAACAAAGATGACACTAATTTTTTTCACTTAAAGGGTCATTAGTCTTTGCAACTCTCTTCCTGAAAAGGTAGTGGAAGCAGAGTCTTTGAATATTTTTAAAGCAGAGTTGGATAGATTCTTGGTAAGCAACGGGGTGATAGGTTAATGGCAGTAGGTGGGACACAGATTTCAGGTTACTATCAGATCAGCCATGATCTTATTAAATAGCGGAGCAGGCTTGATGGGTTGAATGGCCTACTCCTGCTCCTTAGATAAAAACAAAACACTGCAGATGCTGGAAATCCAAAACAAAAACAGAATTACCTGGAAAAACTCAGCAGGTTTTACGCTGTCATGGAGCCTGTTTGCAATGGTCTTACCCACCTGTCAATGGCGGGCCATGTTTCCTGCTGTTGCATGTCGGGAACCTACTTTAGTATCTCATTATCAGCCCTGCTTGCTGGAATCATCCTCCACATCAAATTTACCGCCCACATCAGCGTGACTTCAGAACAATGTAATTCATGACCTGGCGACCTGAACTTCGAGGGGAACTCAGAGGTGAGTGCACACAGCCTTGTGCAACACTCATGAGCATCACCCATAGGACATCAAGGAAGAGGCACCACACATTTGGGGTGGGTGGGGCACAGGCAAGTTGATTGTTCCCAGCTGGCTTTCAGTGCGGTGCTGGGGCAAGGGCTCCAGCAAAGGTCAGGGCAGAGTGGGGGAGGGGGCAACTCAGCACAGCTTGAAGAATGTACACAAGCACATGACGGGGTGGAGGTGGAGTGGGAGGGGGTTTGAGGGAAGCAGCCACACACTTGGTAAAGCTTATCAAAAATGAGCATTCTTCCGCAGCTGAGACCTCTCAGGAGCAGCTCCATTAACATGCTTGGAATCAGGCCTCTGAAGCTTTGCTGCCCACTCATGCAAGGGAAAATCATAAAAGTACCATCAAATGCACCAGGTTTTTTCACCACTCAGGTGCAAACTGCAAATTAATGTGCATTTTAGGGGTCATAAAGAGCAATTGACCAGCTGGGCAAGTTGTAGAATCCCTTTGCATAAGGTGGCCATGGTATAGTCACTAGTGGAAACGGTCAGAGCCCCTTGCAATGTTTTTATTATTTGGACCAGTATCCCTCATGCTTCAGGCTAACAGTGCAGCCTTGCAGTGCGGGTTAGGAGAATGCCTGTGCCTGAGCTGAGAGCACAGCATGCAGTCCAGTGGGCAAAGCTGACGCCAATGGGTCAGGTGGAGTGAGGCGGAGGTGGGTGGGGGTTTTGGGCAGCCACAAAGAGCACTACACACTGGCCAACCAAGTGCTGGACAGCACTCTTTGGCATGCGTGAAGGGGCTTTCGGACTTAACCAAGAGAGGTTCTTAGAATACATATGCTGACCCACGTGCCTCTCTTTGATCCTGCAGGAAGGGAACATCAGGATCAGGGGTATGCCGCGTGGCTTACAGGGAACAGAGAAGAAAAAGAAGAGAGTGGCGGAGGCACCTGGCACAGCAAAGGGAGGAGCACCTCCCTCAAGATGAAGGGGTGGCAGGGCCTGCTGCACACACAGCTGCAGGTCCACAGAGAGCCATCGCTTGTAGGTGCCTCACTAGACCCAGGGTCTAAAGATGGGGCTTGTCATTCCTGCAGATGACTGAGAACCAGCGTCACCAAAGACTGCTCATGTCTAGGGAACTTTGCAGTCACATGTGCCAAATATGCTGCAGGATTTTACGCCACAGCGACATGGAAGGCATCCACTGCCAATGGCCAGGAAAGTGACCTCTGCACTCAATTTTTACGCCAGTGGCTCCTTCCAGAGCTGCACGGGTGACCTGCATGCACCAGAGTACCCATGAGGTCACAGATGCCATCTTCGCAAAGGCACAGAACTTTGTGCATTTCGCCCAGGATCAGGGAAGCCAGGGAGCAAGAGCGCTGGGATTTGCACAGATCTGAGGTTTCCATCAGCTGCAAGGCGCCAATGACTGCACTCATGTGACACTTAGATCTCCATGGCAACAAGCAGTCAACTACGTCAACCGCAAGGGCTTCCACTTGCTAAATGTTCGGCTGGTCTGCGACCACCACAAATGCATCCTACAGGTCAGCGCACGATTCCCAGGAACTGTCCACGACTCCTACATCCTTGGCAGGTCTCAGATCCCTGACACATTCCAGGGTCCAGAGAGGCTGCAGGTTTGGCTCCTCGGGGCCAAGGTCTACCCACAGTAGACGTGGCTGATGACGCCCATGCGGGGGGCCTCAGACTGCAGCAGAGAGAAGGTATAATGAGGCTCGTGTCGCAACCCGGACTTTGGTGGAGCAAATGATAGGCATCTTGAAAATGAGGTTCCGGTGCCTCGACAGGTCCAGTGTCGTTCATCATCGTAGTTTGCTGCGTGCTACACAACCTGGCACTGCAATGAGCGGAAGCCTGGCAGAGGCTGAGATTGAAGAGCTGATTGAAGAGCTGCACGTCTCCTCCAATGAGGAGGATGTTAAAGTGGATGACAGTAATGAGGTCCTCGAAGGTGAGGCTGCCAGCAATGAGGCCACCACACTAGCCAGACGAGGCAGGCGTGCTCAGGAGGCCATCAAAGATGCAAGATTCATGGAGGATGATGACAAGATGCAGTGAGGTCAGTCCTGACATCCTCACCTTGCAGCTGTGAATGTTTGACTCCTGTGTGGCTGATGGCAGCGCACATACCCTCAGTGCTCAGGCTCTCGTGTCATGGAGAGGCAGCGGAGGCCCTAATAGTCACTAGATTCCAGGAGGATGATGATGACATGCAGTGAGGACACTCCATAGATCTTCACATTGTGTCTGAGAATGTCTGACTCATGTCTGGCTGAGGGCAGCTCACTTGTGTTTTATGATCAGGGTCATATCATGGAGACGCAACCATGAAACTTTAAATGCACCTGATCCTTTGTCAGCCTTCAGCGCCTGACCCCTTCAGAAGCACAGTGTCACTGGTCACAGATGCTGACGAGATGGGAGCCAGCCCCACTTCAGAGATGCTGAGAGCACACAGAGAGAATGGTGGAACTCTGTGATGCCTGCTCACGACATTTTGTCAGCAGTGACTAAGCACCATCGAGGTGCAGGCATCAGTAATGTGTCCAGTGAGTGTGAAGCCTGACCATCACTTTGCTCTGGAGGTTACACACTGCACAGGAAATAGGCCCTGGACTGAGACACCTCCTTTTATCTTATGCAGGAACCAAGATTTCACATCTGAGACACACGAATATAGCCCTGTCTGGGATGGCGTAAGCATGCATCCTCTCGCACCCAAGACTTGGAGGTTCCTGGACTGCGTTGGGTGTCCTGTTGTGGGCCGGCTGCACCCTCCTCAGCCTGTGCAGCTGGAGCTCCAAAGGTCACAAGGAGAGGCAATTTGGATCGGCAGTATATTCCCGAAGTCACCTGGGTGTCGATCTGCTGGTCCTCCTACATGTGGGTGCCAATGGCCCCTGGCTGACTCCTTGAGGAGTCAAGCTGCCCCATGCCCCTCTCAGGTTGGCACTGTTGGTGGCCAACTATGGCATCAGCGATGGAGTTCAGTCCGTGCAGCAGTGCAGGACCAATGTCCTGGGTTAAGGTCTGCATGGTGCCGCCATCCTGCCAGTGTTGACTCCAGTGTGTCAGCATGCTGGTATTTCACTTTGGATGGACTTCTCCATCGCCCGTTGCAACCCGAGGAGTGCTCTGTCCCTTCCTGATCTGCACGTGATCGTTTTTGCAGCTCCACCAATGATCAAGTGCCAAGTCCAGAGGCTCATGATCTGACTCTCGTTCAGCTGATTCCTTGCCTCCGGCACTCCTCCAAGTGCTGGTGACCAAGGATGTCCCTGCCTCCACCTGCTGTGGTGTAGGTTGTGCGCTGTGCTCACCAGATTGTGATCCCGAGGCTACTCTGCATCTAGGTTCCACCGAGGTGTGTTTCTGCACTGGTGGAGAATGTGGGTGAGCCCCGTGACAGCTCTTCAACAGTGCTGCCCCTAGGATCTTCATCCAAGGTGCTCTTGGCACTGAGGTTGGGGTCCAGGTTGCCTGAGGGCAACTTAGCAGGTCAGGAAATGGCGAATATTAGTGCTTGGCAGCCACGTTGAACACAGCACAATGGATTCAGAGCAGCTTTGAGCGAGGGATGATGTGGTGCAGGATCTTAGCAGAGGGTTGCCATAGGAACGGTTGATGTCCTCCCCGGTCTGCTCCAATGTGTGACTCTCGAACAGAGTTGGGACCTTGATGTCAGGCCTCCACCCCAGGTCTGGGACCTCTCCCGTTGATTGTGCGTGATCTTGTCCTGCACAAAGGCAGATGGAGAGAGTGTGAACAGGGCACATGCCAGGCCAAATGGGAAGGATGCTGGACGTGCATGTGTGCTAAGTGGAGCCATGGATGGGACGAGGAGGCGATCTCCAGAGGAGACGAGGCCAGATGGTGATGTGAAGGTACGTGTGAGAGAGTGAGAAGTGATGTTCCTTGAGCTGGCAGGGAGTGAGAAGCCAGTGAATGTGTGATGGGCTTATGGGTGGGTGAGCTGAGATTGATGAGACGGTGACTTACCCTAGAGGCACAGATGAGATCATTCATCCATTTTCTACACTGGGCAGCTGACCTCTTGTGTGCAGCTTTGGCACTGACCACCTCTGCCACCGCCTCCCAAACTGGAGTGGTGAGACTGATGGGCCTCCTGCAGCCACAGCTGGGATAGATAACTTCACAGAGGGCCTCCACAGCATCCAAAATGCATTCCAGTGATGTGTCACTGAATGGGGGAGCTGCACCCTTCTTGGCTTTCAGGGCCATGTCTTCACTGGGCCAGAATGGAGCTGCAAGCATTGAGAAGTGAGCGTGTGGCAGCATTTAAAAATGGCGCGCAGTGTGAGGGAGCGGCGAGGTAACAGCATGGTGGCCCAGTCACAGGCCGGTCCAGTGATCCAGCATGTTTTCCTGTGACTGCATAATTTATGAGGTGGGAAGGGGACGATACGGCGCAGAAGCCCGCCATTGTGGCCAGCAGGTAAAACGTCTTTTTTCACACCAGTTACCACGCTTAGTGCAAATCTGGGACCATTCTGCCTTTGTTCTAGGATTTGAATGTTACACTGGCTAAATTAAGAAATATAGCTTATTTAATTAAACTACAAAATTAAAATACTTCTGGCTTAATATTCCAAAAATATTACACCTGAAATACACACAGTCAGGCAGAACAGGTGCCACATTGATTTATGAACTAGGTACAGGAATTAGTATTTTGAGACAATAGGAGACTAGGTTATACAGATCATTTTATTATCTTACTGATTGTGATTTACAGGAGCATTTGAATTCAATCTCATTGTTCTATGAAAACATAGGATTAATTGTTCACTGCGAGTCAGTGTGAAAACATCCTGTTTCCATTAATGTACTTTAAACAGTTCTGAGGGTGGCAGGGTCATTTGAGACCTCAGAGAGTGGTTGTCCCTGCCCTTTTACAAGTTGCCCCAGGCTCAGGTAAGGGTCCCATGTTCAGTAGGAATGAAATCATTTCATCAGATCATTGTTGTCCGTCTTAATTAAAATATATTTATTGATGCTTGTTAAATTCTTCCTTACAGATGCACATCAACTTTTACCACAATTATTACTAATTCATTCTCAAAATTTTAACTTTTGCAATTAGCACCTATCACAACCTCAGGACATCCCAAAGCACTTTCCAGCCAATGACATGCTTTTGAAGAATAGTCATGTTTGTAATGTACAACATGTGGCAGCCAATTTGCCCACAGCACAGTCCCACAAACAACAATAAGATAAGTGGCTAGATCAGCTGTTTTAGCTTTTGGTTCAGGCATAAAGTCAGTCAGGACACCTGGGAGAACACTTCTGCTCACTTCTGCATAGTCTTCTCGGATCTTACCTGATAGAGCATGTGGAGTCTATTTAATGTCTGATCCAAAAAACAGTACTTCTGACAGTGCAGCTTTCTCTCATTATTGCACCAAAGTGTCAGCCTAGATTATGCACTCAAGAATCTGGAGTGGAATTTAGACCTTTGTCTTCTGACTCAGAGTGCTGCCAGTGAGCTAAAGCAGACACCCAGCCTACAAATTGTTAGTTTTATAACATTTATGTAATTTAACTTCTGCTCTTAGAGATTTTGTGTAAATACTTATTTCCTAAATCAACTTTTCATCACATGCTACTTTTCATTGTACATTATCATATGTATCAATCACCCCAAAGGGCAAGAAACTACCTACAATCTAGCAGGCAGTTCTGCTAGGTCTCCATCTTGAGTATGCATCCAGTGGGATAATTCATATCCCCATCCTTGTTTCCAGCCTTATATGTGAATGGCCTTGGCATAGTTCAGAATATTTTTCCAGTCATTCAGAAACTGCACACAAACAACTTGTCAAACCTGAACTGCAAACTATGTGTGCCTCAGAAGAGAGTGAAAGAACACAAGGTACTTAGTTTGCATTGTGCTACAGCTTCCTGCCAAGCCTGGTTACCTCAGGCCTCTTAACAAAGATGGGTAGGATTATATTGACAGCAATTATATGGCTCATTAGCATTGAACAGAGCAAGCAACCTGCTGGCAGCTTGTTTGCATAAACCAAGCCTTCAGAAGGTAGTCTCAGCTATCCCAGCTGTCAGGTCAGCAGAGGGATGAAATAGGCTAACCTTGTCTCGAATAGTTAACCATGTCACTGAATGAAAGGCCATTTTACTACCTGCTCGACAAATGCTGCATTGATTTATGAACTAGGTACAGGAATTAGTATTTTGAGACAATAGGAGACTAGTTTTCCTAGGTTATACAGATCGTTTTATTATCTTACTGATTGTGATTTACAGGAATGTTTGAATTAAATCTCATCATTCTATGAAAACATAGGATTAATTGTTCACTGCGAGTCAGTGTGAAAACATCCTGTTTGCATTAATGTACTTTACACAGTTCTGAGGGTGGCAGGGTCATTTGAGACCTCAGGGAGTGGTTGTCCCTGCCCTTTTACAAGTTGCCCCAGGCTCAGGTAAGTGTCCCATGTTCAGGGTTATGAACCAATGGCAGAACCAGTGAATTTTCAGTGGTATTAGTAGAAGAGCAGGAACCTCGTAACACAATGGCTATTTACAGGCAGAAGATTCTTCAGGATGAGGCTCATCTGAGCAGCCGAAGAGAAAAGTGCAGGACCTTGAGAAGTAAGTGGAGGACCTGCCTTAGGCAGATCACTACTACATATGTTTTTGGAGTGGGTTGGTGTGACTGTTTAATTACCTCATTACTAGGCAATCTTTCACAATAATACAAAGCTGATGTGTTATCTTTGGCATTTGGGAGATTGGGATCACTGTCTATAATATTCCTTTTTAAATATGTGTTCTTGTCTTTGAGCTTTAGTACACAATAACACAAAGCTGATTTGTTGCATTTGGCAGTTGGAATGTTGGGATTGCTGTCTATAATATTCCTTTTTAAATAGGTGTTCATGTCTTTGAACACAGGCCTATATTGATTCCCGTGCACTCCAAACACTATTCATCAATATTTCTGTATGAACAGTCCCAGCTTTGTCTGTTTTCTTCATTTTCTGGTCTGAACAGCCATGTGGCAATTTGCAAGTAAAAATTATACTAAATTTATTCCTATGTTGGCAAGTTTCATGCAAAAACAAAAAAATGTTCAAAATCAGACATGGTGTGAAAAGGATCTAATAATTCATGATAAATTTCATATCCTCCTTTCGGATGTAAAAGATCCTGGCACTATTTTGAAAAAGAAGGGGTGGAGAGTTATCCCTGGTGTCTGGCCAGTATTTATCCCTCATTCAACAGCATTAAAAAACAGTTTAACCGGTCATTATCACATTGCTGTTTGTGGGTCTTTGCTATGCGTCAAGTGGCTGCTGGGTTTCCTACATTACAACAGTGACTGAACTTCAAAAGAAAAGTACTTAATTGTCTGTAAAACGCTTTGGAATATCCTGAGGTTGCGAAAGGTGCTACATAGATGCAAGTCTTTCTTTCCCTGCTGAAACACGGAATCCTTGGCCGCAATTCCACCTCCTTCCCAGCTTGTCCTCAAGCTTTCTCAGGTTGGGAGGAACCTGACTCAACTCCAGGTGCTGCTTCAGGTCCTATATCTCAGTTGTCACTTCAAGTATCTGCTTCCATCTCTGCAACATTTCTACCTCTATTCCTGCCTGATTCTACCTCAACAGAAAACTTTATCTATGCCTCGATCATCCTGTCTCAATTTCTCACATGTCCTCTGTGCTGGCTTCCCAAATTTTGTCTTCCATAGAATCTAGAGTACTGCTACAAGCATTCTCTTCTACTTGTTCACCATTTTCTGAACTTGCTTTCTATTCCCCACTGTATTGATTTCAAAATCCACCTCCTCATCTACAATTCCCTCCCCTCAACATCTCCTGCTCACTTATGTTGGGTCCTGTCATGTAATCCAGTCTTAGTTTCACTTTTGCTTTGAGCAGAGCACACGGACACAGAGCTGATGTCTTCAAGCTTTATATCCATATGTAACTGTTCTCACGTGCTTAGACTTGTTAAATGAACCCATACCATTTTTACCCAATCCCTTATGAGCGACTGGTACCTTGTGTCTTGTTCAGTACATAAGCCCAAGGTATTACATTATTATAATAACACAACATGCTGATCAATGATGTCAAGACAAGTGGCAGCAAGATTAAGCACAGACACGACATGATAAACAGCATTAGATCATGCTGCAGGACATGAGGAGACCCTTGAAAACGTTTTGGAGACATAGTGCCAATCTAGTGCTCCAGTAAAGAGCTGGTAAGCAGATGGATCTCTCGTGGTAAGTTTGCAGAAGACAGCCTGTCAGTTCTGTGAGCGGGATAGCGCATCAAGAGGACCAGCACTGGGTTAGCTCAGTCAGGAAAGGCAAGTGACCAGGATGTGGGCCGGATCGATAGCAGCAAGGGAGAGTCAATAAAAGCAAAACAAATCCCGTCATAAAAATCGGGCTAGAGGAGGTTGTGATTTTAAGAGTGGCTTCGGGAGTTGCAGAACAATAAACTGATTAAAAAGCAAAAACATCATTACTCCACAGTGCATCCCCACCAGAACCTGTCTTCATGGGGGGAGCTTCAGAAAAGTGCATGAAGGTACTTACAGTGGCATTCATCCCAGGTACTACAGAAGGAGGAAGGCTAAAAGGACATTGTCAGAATGTCCACAAAATTCCCCAATTTGAATTGGGATGCACTTGACCTGCTATCTAAATGCAAAATATTTAAATAGTATACAGAGCTACAGTTTCTTGATTCAGATGCAACTGAACTAGACAAGCAAGCCATAAAAATTCACCTAGTAGTTGGGAATGAAGGCCTACACAAGCTGAACACATCAAGATTAACAACAGAAGAAAACTAAAGTTATGGACTACATTTGAAGACCAGTTCAGAATCAGCTTAAACTTCTGTATTTATCAATTTGAGTTCATATCACTTTGACGACAGCTTTCATAATCCATAGACCACTTCATCAGCAGATGCAGAGAAAAGGGTATGTACTGTGATTTTTCAAATGCAGGGCTGGCAGACAAAATTGTTGAGTTGGTGAAAGTATTGACTCCCATTGAAGCATTTCAAAAAGATCTGCTAGACAAACCCAAAATGAACAGCATTGAAAAGCTACTCAAGGGCGGACATAAGTGGGTAGCGATCCTCACAGGCCGACAAAGCTTCCAGGTCCTAAGTACCAGGTTCCAGTTGTTGACTCATTAGAACACTGAAACTTAGCAAGACATGTGGAAGGTGTGGTTTTCCGCATACACCAAGAAAATGCCCAGCTTTTCATCAAGCCTACAAGGCATGTGGCAAAAAGGGCCATTGGCAGTGGCAGTGAACCAGAGCAAAAGGCTGATGTAGCTACAAAGAGCCATGCACTGATCCAAACAGACCATACACAATGGGTACCTTCAAGCGATAAGAATAATCATCCGGTATCCCGTCAGAAACATATACATGAGGTGATTGACAAATTATGAGGATGTGCAGTAAGCACATTTCACAACGTCAATCTTGTGGAAAACATAAATGCTAACGCACCGTTTAAAGTTTTTTGCCAAGATTTGAATCATCTGCCCTGGTAAGTTGGTAACTATTTGTTATTGACCAAGATTGGCACAGGGGCAAGTGAAGTGCCATCATACTAGTCCTGCGAATTCTAAAAGACATGTATCCACACTTGTGGAAGGCCATGGCGATACCTATTTCTGTGATACTTTCAGCATACAATAGTTCACTAATACCATGTGCAGGATCCATAGTCCTGGAGTGCAAATGCAATCAATCCCTCTGGGTGTCACAGATGTTCTACATCATGGAAACTAAAGGCCCAGCGTTTACCAGCGTGTCGTGACTCACGTTAAAGGCAATCCATGGAATCAGTCAGATATCACAAGGCAGATCAACCTCAGAAACGACTCCTATCACCTCAGTTCACAACCTAACAACAAAATATCCAGAATGTTTAAACAAAATTGGCAGTTTCAAGGGGTTTGCAACATTACACATCCAGGAGAATGCAAATTCATCAATTTTTTTAAACATTCATTCATGGGATGTGGGCTTCGTTGGGCCAGCATTTATTGTCCATCCCTAGTTGTCCTTGAGAAGGTGGTGGTGAGCTGCCTTCTTGAACCGCTGCAGTCTAATTGGTTTAGGTACATCTACAGTGCTGTTAGATAACGAGTTACCAGATTTTGACCCAGCAACAGTGAAGGAACGGTTATATATTTCCAAGTCAGGATGGTGTGTGGCTTGGAGGGGAACTTCCAGGTGGTGGTGCTCCCATGTATCTGCTGCCCTTGTCCTTCTAGATGGTAGTGGTCATGGGTTTGGAAGATACTGCCTAAGGATCCTTGGTGAATTCCTGCTGTGCATCTTGTAGATGGTACACACTGCAGCTATTGTGCATCAGTGGTGGAGGGAGTGAATGCTTGTGGATGTCATGACAATCAAGTGGTGTGCTTTGTCCTGGATGGTGTCAGGCTTCTTGAGTGTTGTGGGAGCTGCACTCATCTAGGCAAGTGGGGAGTATTCCATCACACTCCTGAATTGTGCATTGTAGATTTGGGGAGTCAGGAGGTGAGTTACTCATCCAAAGATTCCTAGCCTCTGACCTTCTCTTGTAGCCACAGTATTTATATGGCTGGTCCAGTTAAGTTTCTAGTCAATGGCAACACCCAGGATGTTGATAGTGGGAGAATTGTTTAATGGTAATGCCATTGAACATCAAGGGACAATGGTTAGATTCTCTCTTGTTGGAAATGGTCATTGCCTAGCATTTGTGTGACACAAATGTTACTTGCCACTTGTCAGCCCAAGCCTGGATATTGTCCAGCTCTTGCTGCATTTGGACATGGACTGCTTCAGTATCTGAGGAGTCACGAATGGTGCTGAACATTGTATAATCATCAGCGGACATCCCCATTTCTGACCTTATAATGGAAGGAAGGTCATTGACAAAGCAACTGAAGTTGGTTGGGGCCGAGGACACTACCCACATTGATCCATCATATAAGTGCAGCATCCCCTTACGAGACAAATTGAAAGTCATACTAGACAAAATGGAGAAAGACGGAATAATTAGAACAGTACAAGAGCACACAGATTGGAGCAGCTCATTCACATGTTTCATAAAGAAGTATGGATCATTAAGAGGATGCCTCGATCCAAGATGTTTAAATGCAATACCCACATTAGAAGAGTTAAATCCTAGAATTTTAAGTGCAATTTTCTTCTCTAAGCTTGATGCCAAGCATAGTTACTGGTCAGTACTTCTCATGGAGAGGTCCCAAGAGCTTTTCGCATGATGCTGTTTTCAATTACTTCCTTTCAGGGTATCTGTTAGCCGGGATCTCTTTCAAGCTCACATGGACTGCATTACATGCACTGTGCCAGGATACATCTGTATTGCAAAGGAAATTGCTGTTGTGGGACAAACAAAGCAAGAACATGACCACAAGCGTGGATGTATCATTATAGATGCAAGCGGCACATAATGAAGGATTAGCGTCGAACAGTCTGAAGTGCAAAAATGACATGCAGCAGATCAATTTCTTCAGTTCTATTTATTCCAGCACTGGCATATGTCCCAATCCAAGTAAAATAGTGGATACTAAGGCCATGCCAACTCCTCAAGGTAAGAATAATCTTCAAAGATGCCTCGGCATCTTTAATTTCTTGTCTCCGTACATTTCCAATTTCGCTCAAAAATCTTCATCACTAAGGGAATTGTTGAGAAACGATGTGCCTTTCCTGTGGCACAAAGACCACCAATATCTCTTCAAAGAACTGAAACAGTCATTAACAGAAACATCGATATTGTAATTTTATGATCCTAGAGAGACAA
This sequence comes from Carcharodon carcharias, assembly GCF_017639515.1. Classification (NCBI taxonomy): domain Eukaryota; kingdom Metazoa; phylum Chordata; class Chondrichthyes; order Lamniformes; family Lamnidae; genus Carcharodon; species Carcharodon carcharias. The sequence goes on from NC_054469.1 coordinate 44,257,861, forward strand.
CTACCCTTGAGATATTTGCCTCACAGATAGGTCTGGGAGCATGCATACTACAAAAAGGCAAACTGATTGCATTTGCTTCAAAGTTTGTGCCTTTTTACAGTCCAAATACTCCAACATCAAGCAGGAAACGTTAGCTGTTTGGAATCATGTGTTTTCATACCTATATATTTGGCAAAAGATTTGTGATAGAGACCAACCACAAGACACTGGAGATCATTTAGTGAGAAACATTGACCTGTACACTGCCAAGTTCGCAAAGTCTCTATGTAAAGATTAAAGATTACTGCTGTGAGATTAGGTACAAGCCAAGTAATTTGATGCACATCCGATACACTTAGCTGATCGCCTGACCAGTGAAAACTGAGGGCATATCTTTAGATCTACAAGCTGACTTAATTGACATAGAACTTGAAGATGTTCTCCAAATTGACCTGGTACATGTTGCGCAATGCAAACGCCAACAGCTACCAGAATATATGATGAAATATTCTATACTACAGAAATTGTGGAAAACCTTAGTCAACGGATGGCCTGATTCAATTCAACATGTCACATGAAACCATTTTAGCCTTATGGAGATGAGCTAGGCATTTTACAAGGAGTCATTTTTAAATGCAGTCGGGTCATCATTCTGGAACCTTTGCAACCTGATATTCTTCAAAAACTTCATTACTCACATATGAGCATAGATTGGATGAAAAGACTTGTAAGAGAGACAGCCTATTGGTCAGGTATGAACAATGACATTGAAGTCATTGTCAAGAAATGTGAGAGATGTCAAGAGCATTTGCCAACTCAGCACAAAGCACCATTGATTCCATATGAAGTTCCTACCCAACCTTTGTCCGAAATCACAACAGACCTCTTTCATGTCCATGACACTGACTTCATCATCTTCGTTGACTACTTTACCAAGTACCCCATTATTTGACAATTGCACAATATATCAAGAACAAACATTGCGCATACTCTGAGTGCTATTTTCAGTTTACTTGGTGTGCCTAGACAGATCATTACGGATAGCGGTCCGGAATTTATTGATAAGCCATTTCAAGATACATGTGGGAAGTGGAATTTCGATCACTCTACTTCTCCTTATTACTCCAGGTCTAACAAATAGTGAAATCTCTAATTCTCAAATATAGACAGATCAAGCAAGATCTACATATTGCAATGTTACATCTGAGAGTGATGACTTTGAGTGCAACTATTCCAACACCAGCAGAGTTCATGTTTGTCAGACCAGTGCATACCAATTTACTTATTCTTACCCATTCTACTCTCTCAGAAACTTGGGAGCAACTTTTAAAACTACAAGAGAAGATGACCAACGTGCACATTAAAAAGGCAGATACAGAATTGCCAAGGGTACATATTAGTATCTTTAACCCATCTCTCTCCACGCCACCAGCCCCCCGCCCGCATGGCAAGGTAAACTCACCCAGTCAAACATACTGTTAGCATAAATCCTCAACTAAGAGAAATTTCAGATCATTAAAGGAACTTAGTCAATTTTATCAGCTGTAGGCTGGGTCCTGCAATGAAATGTTCTCCATCCTAGGAGCTTTCAAACCAGAAAAAATGACCTCAGGGTAGATTATATCTACAGGTATATTGCAGCAGAAACAACTTTTTTTTTTAAGTTTACCAATATCAACACTTAGAATCCCTACTTAAGAATTCTAGGATATTGTCACCTATATGTGGGCTCATGAGGATATAAGTATGAAACTACAACTCTTTTACACTTGTTCATGAGTATTCATTATAAGGACCAATTATAGGTTACCCTATAGTAATGAATACTATATCATAAAATATACAGTACTTACAATCACTTCACCTATACAGGTAGTGACTATTGTAAGAGAAGTAAATATTCAATACTGTATTCCCTTAATAATGTGTTAGATAAAATCAAAGATAATTATAACATGACTGTCTTACTTTAAGTTTATATACAATGTCTAAATCCACCTTAATTAATAATTAGATATTCAAACAATTATTGATTTGAAGATTATACTCACAATCCAGTATAATTTCTTGACGGTGTCTTTTGTCTCAACTGTTAAGGGGAGTTGGTGGTAAACTCTACCCTTTGTGTCCTAAAGACGGCTGATCTATGTCTCTGTGTTTGTGTATCTGTGTTGACTCTTTTTAAAACATGAATTTTATCTCTTTGATTCACTGACATAGTCTAACATTGTCCATTGTATACAACAAAAACAATTATTTAAATAAGTCTTAATCTTTTTCTTCAGCTGTCTTTATGTGAATCTTTGAAGGTCATTTTATTTTTACCATCTCATTTCTGTCACAACTGTTTGACTGTTTTCCAACAGTAAGACATTCAAGGTTCTAATGCATTCCTGAGCTTCTGTGTTGTGTTTTTCACTAGATTCTTGGCAATAGTTCAAAAGCTGCATAGTGTATTTTATTTTCTCAACTTCTATTAATTTAATTAACACATCAATTTCTTCATTAAATAGGGTACTTCCTTTACATATAGTTGGGACAACAAGTTTGCATCCAGGATCCCACTGAAGGTACGTGGCGACCAGTCGAGGTGACAAGGATTTGTTCAGAACCAAGGTCCTATGAAGTCATTACAGACAACGGTGCAATGGTGTGATGTAACCAAGGACAAATCAGATCTATTCCAGCTCCTCAACCATTATGTAGTCCAATTGCATCTTGGACAAGATCCCAAATGCAATCAGGAACAACATCCAAGAATGACGATCACTGTGAGCAATTAAAGAAATCTCTAGACAAGATTACCACCAGAAGAACTGGGTGTACTAGCAGATTACCTTTATGCTTTAGAGACTCATAGCTTCATCAGTTCTATACACTTATGTAATGGTAACTAAACATGAACAGATATTGTAAATAGTTTTACTTCTTTGGAAAGGGAGAAAGTATCTTTAAAAAGAAAGGGGAATGTTATAATATGCCTTTCAGGGATGTCTGCATGACATCATTAGAAGGGCAATATGTCATGTGATCCAGTCTTTCATTTTTGCTTCAAGCAGAACACACACACAGCTCTGATGTCTTCAACCTTTATACTTATGTATAACTGTTCTCATGTGCCTAGTTTTAATAAATAAACCCATAACATGCTTACCCAATCTCTTATAAGCGATTGATTCCTTGTATCATGTATAGTAAATAAGCCCAAAGTATTATATCTTTATAATAACATGACAATGCTGATCAGTTATGATCTGTTCTGACTCCCTTGATATCTTTTCAGTACATATGTTCTACCTTGAGTGGACAGCGATTTGAGTTATCTTGGCTCTGTTCCCGGAAACTCCCTCCTTAAAACCTTTTGCTTTATTCATTTACAGGGTACGGACATCGCTGGCTAGGCCAGCATTTATTGTCCATCCCTAACTGCACTTGAGAAGGTGGTGGTGAGCTGCCTTCTCGAACTGCTGCAGTCCCTGTGATGTAGGTACACCCACAGTGCTGTTAGGGAAGGAGTTCCAGGATTTTGACCCAGCTCACAGTGAAGGAATGGTGATATATTTCCAATTCAGAACGGTGAATGGCTTGGAGGGAAAATTCCAGGTGGTGGTGTTCCCATGTGCCTGCTGCTTCTGTCCTTCAAAATGGTAGCAATCGTGGGTTTGCAAGGTGCTGCCTAAGGACCCTTGGTGAGTTTCTGCAGTGCATCTTGAGAAGGTACACACTGCAGCTATTGTGCATCAATGGTGGAGGGAATGAATTTTTGTGGATGTGGTGCCAATCAAGCAGGCTGCTATGTTTTTGATGGTGTCAAGCTTCTTTAGTGTTGTGGGAACTGCACTCATCCAGGCAAGTGAGGAGTATTCCATCACACTCCTGGCTTGTGCCTTGTAGATGGTGGGCAAGATTTGGGGAGTCAGGAGGTGAGTTACTCAGCGCAGGATTCCTAGCCTCTGACCTGGTCTTGTAGCCACAGTATTCATATGGCTAGTCCAGTTCAGTTTCTGGTCAATGGTAACCCCCAGGATGTTGATAGTGGGGGATTCAGCGATGGTAATGCCATTGAATGTCAAGGAGATTAATTATTTCTTTTCTGTCTGTTTCTCAAAATTTGCATTTTCAACTGTACCTTTGAACACTTTTACTACCGTCTCTATTCACCCTCAGAATTCATTTTTCACCTCCATAAAGAGCATTAGTACATCCTTCCAAAATAAAAGCCAGTATAGAAATGCAAGGACATAGTTACAATGGAGATTTTCAAAATAATTCAAGGTTTTGACAGGGTAAGTAATACAATATTGCTTCTGGAGGGTCCACAGGAAGGCAGGGTTATTGAATATTTTTAAGGCAGTGGTAGATAAATTCTTCACTTACAAGGGAGTTACAGGTTATTGGGAGTAGTTGAGAATGTGGAGTTGAGGCCATAATCAAATCAACCATGATCTTATGGAATGACAGAGTAGACTTGAGGGGATGAATGACCTACTCCTGTTCCTAATTCATATGCTCATATGTTCGTATGTTTGTATGCACAGGTTGGTGCACTCTCATTAAAGGATGGCGAAGCAGAATTATTTAGTAGAAGAATGAATGGAGAAGCTAGAAGAATTTCTTTAATCCTAAGGGTTATTAGAATATAGAAACATAGGAACAGGAGTAGGCCATTCAGCCATTGAGCCTATTCTGCCATTCACTACGATCATGGCTGATCATCCAGCTGAATGCCTTTTTCCCCATACTGTCCCCATATCTCTTTTATGCCGTTGGCATTTAGAAATCTTTCAAACTCTGCTTTAAACATGCTTAATGACTGAACTTCCCAGCCCTCTGGATTAAATAATTCCAAAGATTCATAATCCTCTGAGTTAAAAAAAATTCTCCTCATCACAGTCCTAAGCAGCTTCCCCTTATTTTGAAATTGTGTCGACTGGTTGTAGACTCCCCAAACAGGGGAAACATCCTACCCGCACCTTGTCTATCCTTTTAAGTATTTTGTAGGTTTCAGTGAGATCACCTTTCATCCTTCGAAACTCTAGAGAATACAGGCCCAGTCTCTTCAATCTCTTTTCACAGGACAGTCCTGCTATCCCCTGAACAAGTCTGATGAACCTTCATTACCCTCCCTCCAAGGCAATAATATCCTTCCTAAAGTAAAGGGCCAAAACTGCATATAGTACTCCACGTGCAGTCTAACCAAGGTTCTATACAATTGTAACAAGACTTTGCTCTCCTGTACTCAAAATCCCCTTGCAGTAAAGGCAAACATACCATTAGCCTTCCTAATTGCTTGCTGCACCTGCATGTTAGCTTTCAGTGATCTATAGATGAGACCATCCAGGCCCCTTTGTACATCTACAATTTCTCATCTCTCCCAATTTAAGAAATACTCTGTTCTTCCTGCCCAAGTGGATAAACTCACATTTTGCACATTATATCCCATCCACCATATGCTTGCCCTCTTACCAAAACTTGTCCATCCAAAACCCCTTGAAGCCGCTTTACAGCTTCCTCACAGCACACATTCCCACTTAACTTTGTATCAACTGTGGAACTTGGAAATATTACATTTGGTCCCCACAGCCAAATCATAGATATATATTGTGAACAGCAGGGGCCCAAGTGCTGATCCTTGCGGTACCTCACTAGTCGCCACCTGCTATTGCAAGAATGACCCGTTTATTCCTATTCTCTATTTCCTGCCTGTTAACCAATCCTTAATCCATGCCAGTATATTACCTCCTATCCCATCTGCTTTAATTTTGCTAACCATCTTCCTGCGGGGGACTTTATCAAAAGCTTTCTGAAAATCCAAATATACTACGTCTTGTTAGTAAAATCCTCAAAAAACTCCAATAGGATCATCAGACATGATTTCCATTCACAAATCCATGTTGACTATGTCTAATCGGATCATTATTATGCAATTCTCCATTAATCACATCCTTTAGCTTAGATTCTAGCATTTTCCCTACTACTGATGTAAGGCTAACAGATCTTTAATTCCATGATTTCTCTTACCCTCCCTTCTTAAGTAGTGGGGTGACATTTGGTATCTTCCAATCTGCAGAAACCGTTCCAGGATCTATAAAATTTTGGAAAATGATCACCAATGCATCCACTATCTCCAGAGCTACCTCTTTCAACACCCTGGGATGTAGAATATCAGGTTCTGGGTATTTATCAACCTTCACTCCCATTAATTTCTCCAATACAAGCTACTTGCTAATACTAATTTCTTTCAATTCCTCATTCACCTTAGTCCCTTGGATCTCTAATTTCCTGAATCTTCTTCAGCAATTCTTCAAAGTAATAATTTAGCTTTTCTGTCATTTCCCTATTCCCCATTAAAAGTTCTCCTGACTCTGCTTGTAATGGACCCACATTGGTCTAGCTAAATGTTTCCTTTTTATCTATAGAAGCTTTCACAGTCCATTTTTATGTTTTTTGGTGGTTTACTTTCATATTCTATTCTCCCTTTATCAGTTTCTTTGCCCTCCTTTGTTGTATTCTAAAATGCTCCTAATCCTCAGGTTTACTACCATTTTAAACAACTTTATAGGCCTTTTCTTTTAATCTTATACATTCCTTAACTTCCTTTGTTAGCCATGGTTGACTGATGTTTCTTTCTGTGTTTTTGTGCCTTGAAGGCTGTAGTTGCTGTAAACTATGTAGTAATTCTTTAAAGACTATCCATTGCCTATGTACTGTCATACCTTTTAATGTATGTTCCCAATCTACCTCAACCATGTGAACCCTGATAATTCCCCAGCATGGATCCTCCTCACTGTCACCCAAGGAAAGAGTTGAAATTACCCTTAAGATATGGGCACTTCTATGTCCAGCTTCAAATTCAGCACAGACAAATGAACTGAAAAACATCTCTGTCAGCTCTGAGGCTCCAATTTGATGTGGCCTTACTGATGGGGTTTGCACAAAAACATTATCGTCTTTCGGTTTAGTTTCACAAAGAGACAATACATAATTAATCCCTTTGAGAAATGGAACAAGTTCAAACCGGTACAACAGACGGGTTCTTATACTGGGGCAAATGGCACATTTAGGAAGAGCAGATAGAAATTTACTCTGCACCCAGCCCATCCTCTAAATCGCTTGGGAGTGCTTGATGTTGACATTGAGGGTAAGCAATGGCCCAGCCTCATCTTGTTGAGCACAAACCCACTGGGAAAAGAATGGAAAATAATAATAATGAATCAAGCAATTGATATGGGATTGTGGAATTAACTTCACATCAGCTGCATCCTGAAGAGCACTCAGAAAAGAACTGGCTGATGAGGAGGCAAAACAGGCCCAGGCAGGATGACTGGCCAATAATTCTTTAGTAACATTTGAATTTCTCATTGGCCAGTAAACTACACAACAGACGTTGTTGTTTCTCTGTTTCTGAAAATTCCACCTCCCGCACACCCAAAATGGTCAGATACAACACCGTCAGTCTTTCAAATTTCCAGACAGTATCAGACTGTCCAACCCATAGAATAACTTACCTGATAATTGTAGGGTTTAGGACTCAGCCCGTGCCCTGCCAAAACATGTTTTATTGATTGGTGGCTGCCAAAATATATTCATAGGTATCATGAGGCACATGTGAAAAATGTACTTATTGTCTGGAGTGTGTTTTCAAATACATTTAAAACGCTGATGAATAAAAGACCCACTTTCTTAGGTCTACAATAAAGCTGATTTACTCTGAGAATGGCAGTGTCTGACACTGTCATCTGAAGCAAGGTTCAATCTGTGTGACCATCTATTTGCAGCCACATCTTTATAATGTTCAGGTCTTCATCAATGAAAACAGGCAGTTGCTTGTACCATTTTTCAAAGGCTGCTTTTATGGCATGCACACAAATCATTGCTCTTAATTCCTCAAGTGACCAGGTTGTCTGCAATTCCCGTTGCTGTCATCCTTACACACTTCAGGTCCTTGTTAGGTCAAGAGAAATGATTAAGAGAAAGCCAAAGCTGTCACAGTTGCTAATCCTGTAATAGCTGTTTGCTGTAGAGCAGGGGTGGGGATCCTCCGCCCTGTTGAACTTCTTCATCTGGGAGATTTCAAAATCTGGCCTTACCCCCACCAACCCCCCCCCCCCCCCCCCCCCCCCCCCCCCCCCCCCCCCCCAACCAACCCCACGTGCTCTGGGCCAGCTGCCACCATGTCCTGATGCCTGACCCTCAGCCACAGTCACCAGAGGCCCAGGCTGTGTGGAGAGAGTGAGGCCTGAGATCCGGGAGCAGGAGCGCAGGGCAGGGATGGCAGCTGCCAGCTGCCGATCAGGCGATGAAATGTGAATAACCCGTGGCAGGGGAGACCGGGAGCAGGAGACGCGGCACAAAGTGAGAAAGGAGAGGGAGAGGCAGACAGGCACACAGGCAAAATGGGAAAGGAGAGAGACAGTCAGACAGAGAGGGCAGAATTTTCCCAAATATGCACTAAATTAGCGGGTGAATAAAATGGCGTTTTACCAGTCGGCCACAAAAGTGGGTTTTCACACTGTATCATCCCGAACCTGCCTCATTATTTATGCACTCACGAGAAACTTGCCGTTTCCATGGCGAGCAGGTTCTCATTCATCTGCCCACCATCACCCCGCCGTTGCATCACGCTGGGCGCCATGTTTAAAGCCCAGCCACAAGCACTCATCTCAGTGCTTCCAGGCTACCACTGCCGCATGGAAGACATGGCCCTGAAACTGAAGAAGGCTGCAGCCCCCAGGTTCAGTGACGCATTTCTCGAGCGAACTTTGGATACTGTCAAGGACCCTCGGGACGTCCACAATCCCGCTCTGGCCGCAGAATGGGAAACAATAGCACTAACCAGGCTTGGGAGGCGGTGACAGCTGTGGTCAGTGCCAACACCCTGCAAAAGTGGACAGCCACCCAGTGCCGCAAGAGGGCAAATGATCTCCTCCATCCCACCAGGGTAAGTCACTCACGCACTCACAAACCCATCACACGTCCACAGGGCCCTCACTCACTGCCAGTTCAAGGGACATCACCATTCACTCTCTTACACTCACCGTCACTGTCCTCATCCCATCCACGGGACCACTCACCACCTACACAGGCCAGGCATACTTATCAACTGGCCCGGCAGGCATCCTGCTTACACTTTCCCCATCTCTAACCATGCAGGACAAACTGGCACACAACAAGAGAGAGAAGTCGCAGACTGGTGACGGAATGCCCAAAATCAAGCTCCTAATGGACTATGAAAGCCATCCAGCTAGCCGGCGAGGATCTGGACCGGTCTGTGCTGACGGTGAGGTCGGCACTGCTCTACCAAGTGAGAATCCAGCAGTGCAACATCCATCAGGCAACCATGCTGTGAGTGTTGTGTCTTCTTTCTCAGGCCAGTGCCATGCACTAGTTATCTCTCCTTGCTTTCGCAGACACATCTGCCAATACAGTCCATGACCCAGGGCCTCCAATCAAGCCCCAAAGAAACCTCTAAAGAGGACCTGGAGGCACCCTCCCTTCCATCACAGCACTCCCTCTCACCCTCAAAAGTTGCCTCAGAGGCAGGGCTGCACTTGCCCCCTGAGCACCCCCCCCTGCCAGCAGTCGGGCAGGGCGGCACTTAACCCCAACCACCCCCCCCCCCCGGCGCCCCGGAAGCCTGCAAAGTGACAGGCGACCCTAGTGCGCTCACCTCCAGTTCACCCAAAGTGAAGGCCGCCAAGTGCATGTCACCCCTGTGCTGTTGTAAAACACTGCGGTGTGCTTTACCGCCAGCGTGGATGGACAATCTAGTGAGGGTGCGAGACCCTGGTGGGATGGCATGATAATGATATGCTGATGTATTACAATGAGGCTCCTGACAACCGATGGTGGGAAATGCAGCCCGCCATTGGCCGGCTGAGTGGACGATCGCGACCTGCCTTCTCGCCACCATGAAACCGATAGTGCCACATTGTCCACTCACACCACCAATCACTGCCGCCACCTGCAGGCCCGGAAAATTCCGCCCACAGAGTGGGAAAGGAAAGAGAGAGAGAGAGAGACACACAGAGTGGGAAAGGAGAAAGGGAGAGACAGAGAGAGAGAGAGAGAGAATGGGAAAGGAAAGTGAGCAAAAAGTTGAGCTGAATTTCAGGAGCGCTGTGATTGAGAAACAGAAGCTGTGCTACTCATTAAGGAAAAATAAACTCAGCCATCGCATTAAAGCAGTAGGTGAGTTGAACGTTTTTGTACTGTATCTTAGAAAAAAGTAAATTAAGTTGGCTTTTATTTGTGTATGGCCCGTGGCTGATTTTGTCTATATGTGAGTGGCCCTTGATAAAAAAAAGGTTCCCCACCCCTGCTGTATAGGGATGAGTGATATATTTTGATCTTTGCTAGGTCTGGTGAGGAGGCAGGGGTTGGGTAGTAGAGGGAGGCACGTTGTGAGGTTATAAGTCCTACTAATTCCTAAATTATTTGTCCTTTATTCTACTCAGGCCATGTAGCAGCTATGTCCAACTGGGCACTAGGCTGATCTAATCCCTGAAAATTAATGGAGCCAGCATTTTGTAAAGTTTGTGATCCTGCCAGACAGAACACCAAATAGGGTGTTGGCTGTGGTTCAGTTGTAGCATTCTCACCTGAGTTAGGATGTGATGGGTTTATGTACCAATCCAGAGATTTGAGCACAAAATCATAGGCTGGCATTTTAGTGCTGTACTGATGGAGTGCTGCACTGTCAGAGATGCTAGCTGTGTTTTGATTAAAATATTAAACCTCCTCAGGTGAACACAAAAGATCCCATGGCACTATTTCAAAGAATACCAGGAGAGTTCTCTCTGGTGACCTGGCCAATATTTACCTCTTGATAAGCTCCACTAAAGCAGATGATGTGGTCACTATGTCGTTATTACTTGCGAGACCTTGCTTGCACACAAAATGGACACATTACATTAGTGGCAGCTTTTCAAAAAGTACTCATAAGTTGTGAAACACCTTGGGACATCCTGAGGTTGCGAAAGGAATTATCTAAGTGTAAGTCTTTCTTTCTTTAGACTATTTGGCTCCTGCCTGATTGCTAACTTAGCTGTCTTATTTAGATAAGAATTTTGTGCATGCCTGAATACATGCACAGGCACAGCTCTCTACTAACCATCAAAATTTTAACATTCAGAGCACTAGAATAGGAAAATCTCTACTCTCCAGACATCATTTTAAGGTCAGTTAGGTTTACGATGTATTTTGGAGTTCAACAAACTGGCACTGCATTGGATTTACATTCCATGCTGTGTGAAATCAAAGCAGTGTGAAATTATCCCCTCAAGGGAGTCTCGCTCTGCTTCTCTCTGGAGTCAGACCTAACCCTGAATCAGGATTTAAACCAACAGTTTACAGCTGGTGTGAAGTGGAAATGGCTCTGCACCAGCATTAACCTAACAAGTGTAAATGCACTTTTAATTGTTCCATTTACCAAGCTCCTCCAGAATCCTTTGGTATTCTGTGAAACAGTCATGTACGTGCTGTGGAAAAAAAGACCCACAATGATCTGTTAAAATCCTTGCAGATGAGAATTACGAAGCCCGAGGAAAAAGCTCAGTGCGGTTTTTCTCTGATGAGTTATAAATCAATACCCTTTCAAGCGTTTTCGGAGCTGGGGGGCGGGAGGATCGAAAATCCATAATAGAGAACAAGAGTATTGCACCACTGTCAAAACCAATGAAGCATCCATGTGTATCCCATTAGCAGCAAATTTACAAGCTGAAGTGGTGAAAGGGCAGAGAAATGAAGGGTGAGTAGTTCACAGGCATTTTAAATCATTTGGGTCGTTAACTGGAAAGCTAATGCTATACAGTGTTTTCTTAGGTTATGGGCACAAAGTAACACCCTGGCCTGAATTTTTGCTCAGGTGGAGAGCCTCTCTTTATCGAGAATGACAGCAGAGGCACACTGAATTCGAAACTCCGGCCCCCCACCCCTGCCCCCCCCCCCCACCGAACCTGGCGCTCACCATTTTAGTGGAAGGTCAAGGGCGAAAGGGAGCACGTTCTAAATTGTACATCCATGGGTCACAGAAGTATGGGGAGATGGTGATGTAGTGGTAACGTCACTGGGCTAGTTATTCAGAGGCCCAGGCTTATGCTCTGGGAACATGAGTTTAAATCCCACCCTAGCAACTGGTGGAATTTAAATTCAATTAATAAATCTGGAATATAAATCTTTAAACTAGATTGGCAGCAGATGGGAACCCAAGCAGGGAGACACAAGAGAGGATTACCTGGAAAAACTCAGCAGGTCTGGCAGCATCGGCGGAGAAGAAAAGAGTTGACGTTTCGAGTCCTCATGACCCTTCGACAGAACTGCTGAGTTCTGCTGAGTTTTTCCAGGTAATTCTGTTTTTGTTTTGGATTTCCAGCATCCGCAGTTTTTTTGTTTTTAGACACAAGAGAGGAATGAAAGATAAGGATGAAAGACAGAAAAGTGAAAAGCAAAAGTGGAAGGCAGATGAAACAAGAGCAAGCAGCAAATAGAGTCATAGTACAAAAAAAATGTGTAAAATTGTTAAAAAGACATGTCTAGAGGCATGGAGCATTCACAATAAGTGGATGATTTAACAGCATAAATAGATGTAAATGGGTAGAATATGATTATGATTATGGATACATGGCTACAGGGTGACCAAGGCTGGGAATTGAATATTCAAGGGTATACAATATTTAGGATGGACAGGCAAAAAGGAAAAGGATGTGTTGTGGCATTGCTAGTTAAAGATGAAATCAGTGTGATAGTAAAAGAGGATATTGGCTCAGAAAATCTAGATGTTGAATCAGTCTGGGTGGAGCAAAGTAACAGGGGGCAGAAAATATTAGTGTGGGTTGTCTATAGGCCTCCAAATAGTACTGGCAAGGTGGGGGTGGGGGGGGGGGGGGGTGGCGGGCAGTATTAAACAGCAAATTAGAATTGCATGTAACAAGGGTGCTACAGTAATCGTGGGTGACTTTAACCTACATATAGACTGGGCAATCCAAATTAGCAATATTACTGTGGCAGAGGAATTCCTGGAGTATGTACATGATGGTTCTTTAGACCAGTATGTTGAGGAACCGATTAAATTAATAATGGCTATCCTAGATTTGATACTGTGCAATGAGAAGGGGTTAATTAATAATCTTGTTGTGTGGGAGCCTTTAGAGAACTGCGAACATAACATGACAGAATTCTTCATTAGGATGGAGAGTGAAGTAGTCCGATCTGAAACTAGGGTCCTAAATCTTAACAAAGTAAATTACAAAGGTAAGACATGTGAGTTGGCTAAGATAGATTGGGGAACGTCATTAAAAGTCATGATGGTGGATAGGTAATGGCTAATATTTTTGGAACAAATGTTTGCATTGCAACAGTTATTCATTCCTTTCTGGCATAAAAACAAAGCAGGAAAAGCGGCCCAACCATGGCTTACAAAAGAAATTAAGGATAGTATTAGATTCAAAGAGGAGTATATAAAGTTGCTACAAATAGTAGCAAGCCTGAGGATTGGGACCAGTTTAGCATTCAGCGAAGGCAGACCAAGAGATTAAATAAGTGGGGGAAAATAGAATGTGTGAGGGTAAACTTGCAAGGAACATAAAAGCGGACTGTAAAAGCTTCTATAAGTATATAAAAAGAAAAAGATCAGTGCAGACAAATGTAGATCCCTTACAGTCCAAAACAGGAGAATTTATAATAGAGAACAAAGGAATGGCAGAGCAATTAAACAACTACTTTAATTCTATCATCATGGAGGAAGACACAAATAACTTCCCAGAAATACGAAGGAACCAAGGGTCTAGTGAGAAGAAATTGAAGGAAATTAGTATTACTAAAACAATAGTGCTAGAGAAATTAACAGGCCTGAAAGCCCATAAATCCCCAGGGCCTGATAATCTACATCCCAGGGTACTGAAGGAGGTACCCATGGAAACAATGCGATGGTTGTCTTCCAAAACTCTGTAAATTCTGGAACAGTCCCAACGGATTGGAGCGTGGTAAAGGTAACCCCACTATTTAAAAAAGGAGGGAGGGAGAAAACAGCGAATTACAGACTGGTTAGCCTAACCTCAGTGGTAGGGAAAATGCTAGAGTCTATTATAAAGGTTGTGATAACAGGACACTTAGAAAATATCAGCAGGATTGGACAAAGTCAACATGGATTTATGAAAGGGTGATCATGTTTGACAAACCTACCTGAGTTTTTTGAGGATGTAACTAGCTGAAGAGATAAGGAAGGACCAGTGGATGTGGTGTATTTAGATTTTCAGAGAGCTTTTGATAAAGTCCCACATAAGAGGTTAGTGTGTAAAATTAAAGCACAGGGGATTGGGGGTAATTTATTGGCATGGATTGAGAATTGGTTAGCAGGCAAGAAACAGACCGTAGGAATAAATAGGTCTTTTTCGGAGTGGTAGGCAGTGACTAGTGGGGTACCACAGGGATCAGTGCTTGGGGCCCTAGCTATTCACGATAGATATCAATGATTTGGATGAGGGAACCAAATATAATATTTCCAAAGTAAAAGTAAAAAACTGCGGATGCTGGAAATCCAGAACAAAAACAAAAATACCTGGAAAAACTCAGCAGATCTAATGGAACGTGCTAATTAAGGGTAGAAAGCAGGACGAGCAAGGTACAGATAGCCCTAGTGGGGGTGGGGTGGGAGGAAGGGATCGAAATAGGCTAAAAGGTAGAGATAAAACAGTGGATGGAAATACACTTACAAATAATGGAAGTAGGTGGGAAAAGAAAAATCTATATAAGTTATTGGAAAAATTTCTCTTCTGCTAGTTACGTCCTCAAAAAACTCAGGTAAGTTTGTCAAACATGATCTCCCTTTCATAAATCCATGTTGACTTTGTCCAATCCTGTTGATATTTTCTAAGTGTCCTGTTATCACAAACTTTATAATAGACTCTATCATTTTCCCTACCACTGAGGTTAGGCTAACCAGTCTGTAATTTGCTGTTTTCTCCCTCCCTCCTTTTCTAAATAGTGGGGTTACATTTCTGAAGGAACAGTACCTCATCTTCCGACTAGGCACTGCATATTGAGTTCAACAATTTTAGATCATGAACTCTCTCCTCCATCCTCACCCTCTTTTTGATTTTCCCCCTCCTTTTTGTTTTTTCCAATAATTTATATATATTTTTCTTTTCCCACCTACTTCCATTATTTGTAAGAGTATTTCCATCCACTGTTTTATCTCTACTTTTAGCCTATTTTGATCCCTTCCCCCCACCCCACCCCCCACTAGGGCCATCTGTACCTTGCTTGTTCTGCTTTCTACCCTTAATTAGTACATTCCTTTAGATAATATCACCACCTTCAACACCTTTTTGTCCTTTTGTCTATGACATCTTTTGATTTTCTCCACCTATCACTGGCCCTCTATCCAGCTCTTCTTGTCCCACCCCTCCTTAAACCAGCTTATATTTCACCTCTCTTCTATTTTTACTTAGTTCTGTTGAAGGGTCATTCGGATTCGAAACATTAACTGTGCTCCTCTCCGCAGATGCTGCCAGACCTGCTGAGTGTTTCCAGGTATTTTTGTTTTTGTTTATAATATTTCCAAGTTTGCTGACAGCATAAAACTTGGTGAGCATGTGAGCAATGAGGAAGGTGGCAAGAGGCTTCAAGGCAATTTAGACAGGCTGAGTGAGTGGGCAAATACATGGCATATGCAGTATAACATGGTTGCAGTATCCAGTGTCCAGTGCCTTCAGCCACTTTGGTAGGACAAACAGAATGGCAGAGTATTATTTAAATGGTGATAGATTGGGAAAAGTTGATGTCCAAAGGAACCTGGGTGTCCTTGTACACTAATCACCGAAGGCAATCATGCAGGTGCAGCAAGCAGTTAAGAAGGCAAATGGTATGTTGGCCCTCATTGCGAGAGGACTTGAGTACAGGAACAAGGATGTCTTACTTACTGCGCCCTAGTGAGACCACACCTGGAGTATTGTGTGCAGTTTTGGACCTCTTACCTAAGAAAGGATGTACTTGCTACAGAGGGAGGACAGTGAGGGTTCACCAGACAGATTCCTGGGATGACAGAGATAAAAACAAAAAAACTGCGGATGCTGGAAATCCAAAACAAAAACAGAATTACCTGGAAAAACTCAGCAGGTCTGGCAGCATCGGCGGAGAAGAAAAGAGTTGACGTTTCGAGTCCTCATGACCCTTCGAAAGTTCGAAAGTTCTGTCGAAGGGTCATGAGGACTCGAAACGTCAACTCTTTTCTTCTCCGCCGATGCTGCCAGACCTGCTGAGTTTTTCCAGGTAATTCTGTTTTTGTCCTGGGATGACAGGATTGTCGTATGAGGAGAGATTGGGCCAATTAGGCTTGTATTCACTGGAGTTTAGAAGAATGAGAGGAGATCTCATTGAAACATATTAAATTTTGATAGGGATGGGCAGACTGGATGCAGGGATGATATTTCCTCTGGCTGGGGGTGGGGGGATCTAGAACAAGGGCTCACAGTTTTAGGATATGGTGCTGACTATTTGGGACTAAGTTGAGGAGAAGCTTCTTCACTCAGAGGGTGGTGAACCTGTGGAATTGTCTGCCACAGAAGTCTGTGGAGGCCAAGTCACTGATTTTGTTTAAGAAGGAAATAGAAGGTGTCAATGGGTATGAAAAGAGCTTGGGAGTACAGCATTGAGATAGGAGATCAGCCATGATCATAATGAAAGGCAGAGCAGGCTTGAAAGGCCGAATGATCTACTTCTGCTTCTATTTTCTATGTTTCTATAAAGCTAGTCTTAGTAATGGTGACCCTGACAACTATTATTAATTGTTGTAAAAATCCATCTGGTTCTCTTATGTGGAAACCTGCCTTCCTTACATGGTTTGGCTTACATGTTCCACAGCAATGTGATTTATTCTTAACTGCCCTGGCAAGCTAACGAACATGTTGTAGAGCTGGCCTGATGGAAGTTTCCTCCCATCTCCGGCCTGTCTCCATTTCCAGACCCTTCTCCAAGGGTCATTGAAAATTCTGCCCAATTAGTACCGGCCAGTCAGGAGAGAGTTTGAATAACTAAGCCCAGAGATAACAAAAGCACGAATAAGGGTTTCAATATCAGAAAGGGTAAGATTCAGAGGCAA
This sequence comes from Carcharodon carcharias, assembly GCF_017639515.1. NCBI lineage: Eukaryota > Metazoa > Chordata > Chondrichthyes > Lamniformes > Lamnidae > Carcharodon > Carcharodon carcharias. The sequence continues at coordinate 44,274,938 of NC_054469.1, forward strand.
GGGCTGTTAGGAGCTGGAAGAATTGGATATAGAATTGGAAGCTCTGATTGAAAAGCACCAAAGCTGCAAAAAATCTGGTTTGACTGTAGCCAGAGAGGATGCTGAAATTGTTAGTAATTGTTTATTGGAGAACATCACGGCTCATCCATCTAGAAGCACAAGGGCAGCAGACATATAGGAACACCACCACCTGGAAGTCCACCTCTAAGCCACTGACCATCCTGACCTGGAAATGTATCACCATTCCTTCACTGTCGCTGAATCAAAATCTTGGAACTCCCTCCCCCTTGCAGAACTGTAAGTGTACCTACACCACATGGACTGCAGCGGTTCAAGAAGGCAACTCACTACCACCTTCTCAAAGGCAGCTAGGGCTAGGCAATAAATGTTAGCCTAGCCAGCGACACCCACATCCATTGAATGAATAAAAAAAAATTATGGAAAAGCACATTGACGGCACAAAGATAGTGGAGAGGTCAAGAGAGGTGACAAAGAGGTAGAGCTACATGTCATATGTGCACATCTGGAAGCTGACACCATGAAGTGGATCATGTCATCAAACAGATAACGTAGATGAGGCATGGTAATATAATGGTTATATTACTGAACAAGTAGTCCAGAAGCCTGGACTAATGGGTTCAGTGACATGAGTTCAGATCCCACCAGAGCATTTTTTAAAAAAATTTATTCATGGGATGTGGGCTTCACTGGCTAGGCTAGCATTTATTGCTCATCCCTAGTTGCCCTTGAGAAGGTGATGAAGAGCTGCCTGCTTGAACTGTTGCAGTCCCTGTGGTGTAGGTACACCACAGTACTGTTATGAAAAGAGTTCCAGGGTTTTGACCAACGACAGTGAAGGAATGGCGATATAATTTCCAAGTCAGGATGGTCAGTGACTTGGGGGGGGGAGGGAGCTTCTAGGCAGTGGTGTTCCCATCTATCTGCTGCCCTAGTCCTCCTAGATCATAGTGCTCATGGGTTTGGAGGGTGCTGTCGAAGGAGCCTTGGTGAATTTCTGCAGTGCATCTTGTAGATGGTACATACTGCTGCTACTGTGCGTCGGTGGTGGAGAGAGTGAATATCTGTGGATGTGGTGTCAATCAAGCCGGCTGCTTTGTCCTGAATGGTATCAAGCTTCTTGAGTGTTGTGGGAGCTGCACTCGTCCAGGCAAATGCGGAGTATTCCATACATGCCTGACTTGTGCCTTTTGGATGGTGGACAGGCTTTGGGGGTCAGGAGGTGGGTTACTCATTGCATGATTCCTAGCCTCTGACCTACTCTTGTAGCCATAGTATTTATATGGCTCGTCTAGTTTAGTTTCCGGTCAATGGTAACCCCCCCCACCGGGGTGTTGACTGTGGGGGATTCAGTTCTGGTAATGCCATTGAACATCAAAGGGCGATGGTTGGATTCTCTCTTGTTGGAGATGATCACTGCCTTACACTTGTGTGACGCAAATGTTGCTTGCCAATTGTCAGCCCAAGCCTGTATATTGTCCAGATCTTATCGCATTTGGACATGGACTGCTTCAGTATCTGAGGAGTCGTGAATGATGCTGAACATCGTGCGATCATCAGTGAACATCCCCTCTTCTGACTTTATGATGGAAGGAAGGTCATTGATGAAGCAACTGAAGATGGTTGGGCCTAGGACACTGCCCTGAGGAACTCCTGCAGTGCTGTCCTGGAGCTGAAATGACTGACTTCCAACATCACAGTCATTTTCCTTTGTGCTAGGTATAACTCCAATCAGTGGAGAGTTTTCCCCCTGATTCCAGCTGACTCCAGTTTGTTAGGGCTCCTTGATGCCACACGCAGTCAAATGCAGCCTTGATATCAAGGGCAGTCACTCTCACCTCACCATGTTTGAACCAAGGCTGTAATGAGGTCAGGAGCTGAGCGGCCCTGAGTGGTGGAGCCCAAACTGGGCTTTAGTGAACAGGTCAGAAACAAAAATAGAATTATCTGGACAAACTCAGCAGGTCTGGCAGCATCGGCGGAGAAGAAAAGAGTTGACGTTTCGAGTCCTCATGACCCTTTAACAGAACTAGAGAGAAATGGAAAGCAATGAAGATGAACAATGCAAAAGAGAGATACAGAAATCTTGTCGCAGAGACGAACAGAAATTCTTCAAGGTAGGCATTTCTTGAAGAGCAGTGGCAGTCAATTAAACACAGAGATAAAAACAAAAAACTGCGGATGCTGGAAATCCAAAACAAAAACAGAATTACCTAGACAAACTCAGCAGGTCTGGCAGCATCGGCAGAGAAGAAAAGAGTTGACGTTTCGAGTCTTCATGACCCTTCAACAGAACTGAAGGGTCATGAGTTCTGTTAAAGGGTCATGAGGACTCGAAACGTCAACTCTTTTCTTCTCCGCTGATGCTGCCAGACCTGCTGAGTTTGTCCAGGTAATTCTGTTTTTGTTTTGGATTTCCAGCATCCGCAGTTCAGTGAACAGGTTACTGCTAACCAAGTGCCACTTAATAGCACTGTTGATGACCCCTTTCATTACTTTACTGATGATCGAGAGTAGACTGATGGGGAGGTAATTGGCCATGTTGGATTTGTCCAGCTTTTTGTGTACAGGACATACCTGGGCAATTTTCCACATAGCCGGGTAGATGCCAGTGCTGTAGCTGTGCTGGAACAGCTTGGCTAGAGGTGCAGCAAGTTCTGTCACACAAGTCTTCAGTACTATTGCCGGAATATTGTCAGGGCCCATAGTCTTTGCACTATCCAGTGCCTTCAGCTGTTTCTTGATATCATGTGGAGTGAATCAAATTGGCTGAAGACTGGCATCTGTGATGCTGGGTACCTCCAGAGGAGGCCAAGATGGATCATCCACTCAGTACTTCTGGCTGAAGATTGTAGCAAATGCTTCAGCCTTATCTTTTGCAATGAAGTGCTAGACCCCCCTATCAATGAGGATGGGGATATTTGTGGAGCCTCCTCTTCCAGTGAGTTGTTTAAGTGTCCACCGCCATTCACGACTGGATGTAGCAGGACTGCAAATCTGATCCATTGGTTGTGGGATTGCTTAGCTATGTCTATCACTTGCTGCTTATGCTGTTTGGCATGCAAGTAGTCCTGTGGTTTAGCTTCACCAGGTTGATACCTCATTTTAAGTTATGCCTGGTGCTGCTCCTGGCATGTCCTCCTGTACTCTTCATTGAACCAGGGTTGATCCCCTGATGGTAATAGTAGAGTGGGGTATATGCCGGCTCATGAGGTTACAGTTTGTGTTCGAGTACAATTCTGTTGCTGCTGATGGCCCACAGTGCCTCATGGATGCCCAGTCTTGAGTTGCTAGATCTGTTCGAAATCTATCCTATTTATCACGGTGATAGTGCCACACAACACAATAGAGGGTATCCTCAATGTGAAGGCGGGACTTTGTCTCCAGAATGACTGTGCGGTGGTCATTCCTACCGATACTGTCATGGACAGATGTATCAGTGGCAGGCATGTTGGTGAGGATGAGGTCAAGTATGTTTTTTTGGATTTGGGGATTTAAATTCAGGTAGCTCATTAAAATAAATCTAGAATGAAAAGCTAGTATCCATAATAATGATTGTGAAACTACATGATTATCGTAAAAACCCATCTGGCTCATTAATGTCTTTTATACAAAGGAATCTGCTGTCCCCACCCAGTTTGGCCTATATACAATCTCAGACCTACAAGGATGTGCTTGACTTTTAATTGGCCTCTGAAATGGCCTAGCAAATTACTCAGGATGGTAGCTCACCACTATCTTCTCATGGCCTATTAGGGATGGACAATAAATGCTGGCCTTGCCAGCAATGTTTACATTCCATGAACAAATAAAGAAAAGAAAGAAGCTAAGAATGGCTCCTTGGTGGGGGAACTCAAGAGGTGAATGGGTCCCCCCAAGGGGGAGGAAAGGGAATCCTTTGTTGGAGCACTCTGACTACAATCAGATAGCTAAGAATAAAATCAAGCTGGCGTAGTGCTGCTGAGCTGAGCAGTTGTTGGAAGAGTGTGGTGTGGTCAACTGTCTCCAAGGTTACAGAGAGTTCAAGAAGGACAAAGTAGGATAATGCACTATAGTCACAATCCTTGAGGATGTCATTTGTGCCTTTGGTTAGGGTTGTTTCAGCCCAAATTTTGATAAAATAGTGGACAAGCAAAGTTCATAGAACTGCATTAAGAATGCTACCATAATATCACACAGCCTAATTTCAAGAACACGTTGACAATCTGACTGAGAGATCAAAAAAATGGTTAATGAGGGAAGTGGAGAAAAATCACTGATGGAATAAGAGGTGCTCTTTTGAGACTGGGTAGAAGTAATAAAGCTTTGCTCAGCAGTTGGCTCTGCTATATTTGAGTTTGTGATACAGACAGTGGATGACAAAAGTGCTTAAATAAAAGTGGGCCACTACTGAATATTGAAATCAATCTTTTTGATGAGCACAAAATATAACACCCAAAAGCCTAGGGGAAAATGTCTTCAGTGCTTTATGCTCAACATTGGAGCTGTAAAATCAGATTATTGTTTTCAATTCAATTGCAGTATCATTTTTAAAATCCAACAGTTAGCAAATTTTCACAAAAAAATTATCTTTCATTGTGGTGGACTCTTTCTTTGAAATTGGACTTTCCAATGAAGTTAAAGGTGATGCCACATGATAATGGATATTATTCATAATTATAAAAATGCTGAAGTTACAGTGAGTAATTCAATCAAACGTGCAATTTTGTTCGGACCTTGTCACAGATTACAGAATAATTCATTATGTATGTATGTAAAACAATGTTTGCATTTCTATAATGTCATTAAAACCCATCAAACATGTTGTGAATATCTAGTTCATAATTCATATGTTTTAGAATATAACTTTATTTTTAGGAATTGATGTTTTAACTGTAGAAAATGGGAGCACCTGGATAAGAAACAAGGAAGTGCAATTCACATAAGCTTGGAGTTTATTACACTTAAAAGGTTGTGACAATGTTGGCTTAAGGGGTTAATAGTTAGAAAGGTAAGATCATAAAATGGTAAGTGGTCTTACTTAGCTAAAGAATTGGAGACACAATGTCTGCAGTTACTCCAGTAAAGGATATTATTCATGTGGTTTTCCAGAATTAAGGAAAGCTTTGGAATTAAAGGTAGTTAATTTGCATTTATACTTGGGAACAGGCTGTGGGTGTCATATTGCCATGGAGATGTGTGGGCCTTATTGAGATTCTTTGTTTTGCATTATCTTCGTGAATTCAGTTAGTGCTTGGACAGCAAGCAAGATTGGTTGACGTTTGGAAAAGCAGCTAACAGACTGTGTCAACTTTGGGTCTTGTGTAGCTTGTAGCTCCTTGGAACTTGAAAGATAAAGCCACACCTACACCTGAAATAGAGTAAATGCTATGTCTATCGGCAATAACACAGCCTGGGTTTGGGAACTAGTAGTGGGAAAACTGGCTGGAAGACATGTTTAGCTGGAACTAAAGGAAGAAATCTACAGCGATCTTCCCAGTGAAACGCAGTTAATCTTGTTGCAGTTGAGGTTCTGGGAGCAATCATCTTGGTTGTTTTTTAAAATCATAGCAGCAGGCTATTGGAAATCAAAGGCGTTTTCTGACATTTTAAGTCGGAATCGCAGGAGGCCCGTGCTTGAGTGTGGAATCCAAAGTCATGAGGTCAGTAAAGAAATTAATGGAAAAGTTAATGGAAAGAACCTCATGGAATCTTGTACCTCGGGGAATAGCTGGAACACTGAAGAGAAAAAAATAAAGTAAATTCTGGAAGGCTGTGGCATGCCTTTTGGGTTGGTCCCAGAAAAGAAGTGACGGAACTGTCAAGATTTCGTAAGGCATGGGAACTCTTGGAGGTCGGGTGAAGTAAAAAGTAGAATTGAGTTTTTAGCATATTGTTAAGTTAGTGGTGTTTGTTTTGTTTAATCTTACTTTAGGTATAACAAATAGTCATTTGGTCATACAGAACTTGAGTAGTGCTCAAAAAAGAGACTTTTTTGTTGAAGCTTTTCATCTTGCATTCATCAGGACAATTTGGGGAAACAACAGATTGATATTGCATGAGAAGATAGTCCACTTGCCAACCAATCAGCACACATACAGTATAAATATGCTGTTTCCCCTGATATTGGTATTTTCTTGCAAATTGTCCTGATAAATGGAGGATGAAAAACTTCAACATTAAAGTCTCTTTTTTCAGCAATACTCATGTTATATATAATACAAACATACGCACATATGAATTAGGAGCAGGAGTAGGCCATTCAGCCCCTCAAGCCTGCTCTGCCATTCAGTAAGATCATGGTTGATCTGATTGTGGCCTCAATTCCACATTCCCTCTACCCCTGATAACGTTTGCCTCCCTTGTTAGTCAACAATCTATCTACTTCCACCTTAAAATTATCCAATGAGCCTGCCTGTACTGCTGTCTGGGGAGGAAAGTTGCAAAGGCTCACAAGCCTCTGAGAGAAAAAAATCTCTTCCTTTCCATCTTAAATGGGAGACCCCTTATTTTTAAACAGTGTTCCCTATTTCTAGTCTCTCCCACAAGGGGAAACACCCTTTCAGCATCCACCTTGTCAAGTTCCCTAAGGATCTTATGTTTCAATAAGCTCACATCTCATTCTTCTAAATGCCAATAGATACAGGCCCATCCTGTCCAACCTTAACTCATAAAATAACCCCAATCCCCATCCCAGATATTAGTAGAGTGAACCTCCTCTGAAATGCTTCCAATGTATTTATATCCTTTCTTAAATAAGGAGACCAAAACTGTACACAGTACACCAGGTGTGGTTTTACCAATGCCCTGTACAACTGTAGCAAAACATCCCTACTTTTATATTCCATTTCACTTGCAATAAATGACAACATTCCATTTGCCTGCCTAATCACTTTCTGTGCCTGCTTTTCCTGATTAACGTACCAGGACACCTAACTCCCTCTGTACCTCAGGGTTCTGTAATTTCTCTCCATTAAATAATATGCAGCTTGTCTATTCTTCCTGTCAAAGTGAACAAATTCACATTTTCCCACGTTAAATTCCACCTGCTAAATTTTTGCTCACTCACTAAACTTTTGTCCCCTTGCAAGTTCCCTATGTACTCTTCACAACTTACTTTTCTATCTATCTGTGTATCATCAACTAATTTAGCAACCATACATTTGGTCCATTCATCTACGTCATTGATATAAATGATAAATAGTTGAGGCCTCATCACTGATCCCTGTGGCACCCAATCCATCACATCTTGTCAACCAGAAAAAGACATTTATGTCTACTCTCTGCTTCCTATTTGCTGACCAATCCTCTATCCACACTAATATATTAGCCCCTACACCATGAGCTCTTATTTTGTGTAGTAATGTTTGACATGGTACCTTGTCAACTGCCTTCTGGAACTCTAAGTACACCACATCCACAGATTCCGCTTTACCCACTTTGCTTATTACTTCCTAAAGGAGCTCCATAAATTAGTCAAACATGATTTCCCTTTCACAAAACCATGTTGACTCTGCCTGACTGCATTGAGATTATCTAGTGCCCTGCTATAACCTACTTAGTAATAGATTCCAGAATTTTCCCTATGACAGATGTTAAGCTGTAGTGTTTTGCTTTTGGTCTCCCTCCTTGCTTGAATAGGGAAGTCACATTCACTATTTTCCAATCTGATCAGACCTTTCCAGAATCTAGGGAATTTTGGAAAATTAAAACCAATGCATGTATTATACCAGCACCCACTTCTTCTAAGACCCTAGAATGAAGTCCATCTGACCTGGGAACTTGTCAGTTTTTGTTCTAATAACTTTTTCAGTACTCTTTTCCCGGTGATTGTAAACAATTGTTTAAAAATGTGAAACCTTGTTGGCATAGTTCCGTCAGTAAATTACTGGAGTTTCGGATTTCTTCTTTAAACGTTAATGATCCCTAAGAAGATTGTAACAATGAGTTCAAAACACTGAGTGTTATATGGTAGGCAAATATTCTGACTTTTGCAAACCAAAATGCAGGAAAAATGTCAAAATATATAGAGGTAAACTACTCCCATTCATAATATTGTCAGGCATATAAAAATAAAAGCAGCACGACAGCTCAAAGCTTATATTTTCCTCTGTGAATAAAATTGAATAAGATTCTAATAGCAAACAATCGTTGGTTTAAAATATCTGACTCAGCAAGCCTTGTTTTGAAGATTGGCTGACCACTGTGATCTGGTTAAACTGATGTTTCATTTTGAACTTTGATAGATGTTCACCTCCAACTAAGTGATTTATGAGGATCATCCTTATTTACAACAAGCATTCCCCATTGTGCCATATAGTCAGCAGAGGTCTGTCTCAGCCGATGGTTAAATGTCTATGTATCATTTCTTGGATGCTATCCAAAATCAGTCAGCAGTCACTTCCTTATGGCTGTAGGAAACTGCAAAACTGCACATCTGCTCAACATATTTCAGTTACAGCTCAATGTAGCTCATTCCTGAAAGAGTAGGTTGAGGAGACTGTTGACACAGCAGTAACTCTGGATGCCAATCTAGAGATCTGGAAATTACATTAGCTGGGATTCCCAGCAGAGATTTTCCCTGACAGGCCTCACAGGCGTAAAGTAGCAGTCAGTTAGTCAGTCTTGATAAGCTGCAATCTAAATGGCCTGGCAACCTATAGCAAAGTGCAACAGCCCCTTCTCTGTTTCAAGCAATGATTAGAAGGCTCTAACAAATAACTTATTCGCAGAGTTTGAAATGTTCTTGGCAACTCAAATTGCATGAGATGTTATATGTTAGGTTCCTTCACCATCAGTTTTCAATCCTGACTGCTCAGTGACAAGGTCATGGTTTTTTCTATTGACTTCATATAACAATTTCTTTCCTGTTTAAAGACACATAATATTAAAATATTTTGCTTCTTATCCTCATCCAAAAGAGCATTTAGAACATAAGATCATAAGAAAAATCAAGGATGATTAAAGGCTGTTTAGTCCATTGACTCTTAATGCCTCAGCACATTTTGTCTCCCATCACAACTTATTATATTTTGAATGAGTTCATTTTCTTTTCTTTAACAAGCATTTCATATGTCATTAGTGCATTATAAATCAGGAAACAGTATTAGCTAGAATTTACAGTGCAGAAACAGGCTATCGCTATGTCTACTCTAGTGTTTATGCTCCACTACAGCCTCCTTTCACCTACAGTTTATCTAACTTTTTTTGTTTCTCCTTGTATTCCCTTCCACCTCATGTAATTATCTAGCTGCCCCTTAAATGCAAATATTTGCCTCAACTAGTCCTTGTAGCAGCAAGTTGCACATAACTGCTTTCTGGGTAGGGGTTTCTGGATTTATTGGTTGTTGCATATATCTTTAAGTGGTAGCAGCATGCCATTGTCGTAGAAAGGTGTCCGACAGAGTAAGGGTTAATATGGGACTGGAGAACAGTACTGCCCATAGTATGATGTATAGAATCAGATAGTAGTAGACTGTAGAGTCTTGAAGGAGGCAGCATCCAGATGTGGCAGTACTTGGGATATGTACATTATTAAGGGTTAACAATAAATGGTTTATGTTTAAATATACAAGTCTCCAGACTTCTTAGTAAGACACCAAATGAACCTTCATAACATTAGTCACTATTTTATACTTAGCCTTCTCATTTCAAACTCTCCATGAGTGTAAAGACCTTTACTACATCTACCCATCAAACTTCATGGGCAGAATTTTGCCCTTGATGTGCGGGCGAGGCCCACCGGCTCAGTGGTGGGCATGCAGCCAATCGCCGCAGCTGAAACGGGCCCTGCCGCCATTTTAAGTGGGCGGGCCACCTGGCGGGAAGCGCTATGCAATTCCTGTGTGGGCGGGGGAAATTCCCAACTGCTAGAGAGCGCACATCTTCCTGAGACTAAGTGCTGTCTCAGGGAGAGCGCTGACAGCTTTTGAAAGTTTAAAAATAGAAAAATAAAAAAATTATTAACATGTCCCCACTATGTGACAACATCACATGAGATGGGACATGTTAATAATTATCACAGAAACTTTATTAAAATTTTTTAAAACCAACATGGAACCTTATCCCACTGGTGGATGAGGTTTCATGTTTTTTCAGAAGCCCCCTCAGGCTCCTAGCCTGCCTGCCAGCCTTAAGGTTGGATGGCCAGGGCCGTTAATTGATTTAACTACCCTGTCAATGGCCTCAGTTGGCCATTGACAGGTCAGCGGGCAGACAGTTGGTGGTGCTGCCCCCCGCCTTCCTGAATATTTAACTGGGGCGGGATGACGGTTCCCCCTGACATCATCCCACGTCATTTTTGTGTCAGCGAGCAGGCCCCATACCCATATCTTTAAAGATCTTAATTGTGTCACCCTCCTCCGCTCTCACCCCCACCCAAACAAGCCTTCTCCTTTCTAGAAAAGGAAGAGCTCCAAATTGTTCAATTGCCCAGTAATTATAACCTCTCAGCTCTGACGTAATTTTTATACATCTTTCTTACACCTTCCCCATTCCTGTTGCATTATTTTTTGTGATATGGATTTGAATTTTAGGCTGGGGGCAGGGTTCCCATCCCTGTCATAAAAGTCAGGTGCGAGCCAGCCCCTGCAAAACCAGGTCATCTTGCAGCTGTTTAATGGCTGTCTGGCTGTTAGCTGACATGAGATTGGCCTTCTACCCCCATCTAGGAGGATGTGCTAACTCAGAGAGACACCGGCCAATCAAAAGGCTAGCAGATTTCTTGACCCTGTTGTGACAAAGTCTGGAGGGGTGAATAAGTTCCTCTTTTTCCACCTCTGAGGGTGGTTTTCACAGAGTTTGCATTTTTAAGCGTTGTGATTTTTCAAATCAGTATGTACTTGATTGTATGTAAATTGATAAGAAGAAATAAGTTAACAAAACTCACTCAGGTGAAAGTATAAGATAAAAATATGTCCCAAATCATACTTACACACACACACAATAGTTTCAAATTAGAGGAGATGGAATTGATAAGAGTTAAAATCCGTAAAAAAAAAATATACATTCCTGCATTCCTTGGTGGGTCTTCCAGGGGGTTGCGGCTGATATAAACTGATTGTCTTTCTGGATGCAGTCTCTTTTAAACTGTAATCCATCCTTTTCCAAAGTGCATGCTATGATGCTTGAAGATGCTCTCGATTAAAATTCTCTATCTCTGTGATTTATCCAAAAATGTAACAGAGTTAGGGTCCAAGCTTGAGGATAGCAAGGAGAGAGAGATGATATTACATTCTGCAGACTCTTCTTCTGAACGTTACTGGTGCCTTTTGCAGACTGTCCTGCTATAACAAACAAATAAGCTTATAATCATAGCTTTTCACAAGTGGGGTTCCTATCAGATGACAGCCGGCTATTGGCACACAATGGAGGGCAATCCTTATCATCGAAGGAGATTTGATCTCTCATTATCAAAGCTATCAAGATGCCATCAAAGTAGAAAGGGGTCCTTAGCACCCTCCTTGAATAGTGAGTATCGCTAGTCCTTCTTTGTTCTTGGCAGTTTCTGGAGCCATGGAGCCCAGTGGCCTGTTGTCCTTAGGTTTTGTAGAGAGTTCAGACAATGGCAGGTATGAGGTCCATTAGGGAACTGCCTAGGTATGTCCCCTGGTAAACCACTTTCAGACGCTGCTGGAACTTGGGCAGACTTCTGCAGTCATTTTAAAGCACAGTGTCTTTGCAGTTCTGGCTGTTTCTTTTCATTTTTAAGAACAATTCAAAGCATTATACAGCTGATGAAACTAACGATTAATATTTCACATTGCACATTGTCGTGCCAACCCAGTGGTGACCATTGCTGGGTCTATAACAGTCCCCGAGGAAAGCATTCAGGTTGGCATGCCCCGGTGCCAGTTTATATTTTCCTTTGACTTGCAAAACATTGCCAAGGTTTTTTTATTTTAAACCAATTAAAAATGATAGTGAGACTAGAAAACAAGTCTCTAGAAAGAGTTTGAACTATCGTTCTATGAAAGAAAATCAAGTGGGGTGAAAAGATCAGCTGCCAATTTGTCATAGGCCCATTCTGTATTGCTGGCAGAGATTAATTTCACCCCCAACCTCATCGATTTTCCTCTAAAAATGAACCGCAGCGGAGTTTTTTTGTATATTTCACGGCATTCTTAAACTACATCACTATTTCTAAAAATCCGTGAATCTGTATCCCTAGATCCCTTTGCTCCTCTCCCCATTTGTACTCTTATTATCCCACGAGTATGTGGCATTCCTTATTCCTCCCATCAAAATGCACCACCTTATTCTTAACTATATTGAAATTGATTTGTCATTTACACACCTTTCTGTTAACTTATTAGAGTCTTGGCTTTCAAGCATTTTTCCTGCATTTCTGATGACCCAGCAATTCAAAATGATGATCTCACCCATCAAAAAATACATTTTCCACAAAACTGCTGCTGGTTGACACAGAGGGCAAAGTCAGTGCTCTTCCTTCTCTCAGCACTGATATTTATATAGACTGTCCACATCCTCAGGATATCCCAAACTGCTTCACAGCCAATTAATTGCTCTTGAATTATAGTTACTGCTGTTATGTAGGCACATGCAACAGCCAACTTTTACAGAACAGAATACGGTGGACAGCAGTGAGGTAAATAATGGCCCAGAATTTCCTGCTATACTGGAGCCAATCTAACTTGCACCCGTTCACCCATCAACTTGTGTTTGTTGACCTACGTTGGCTCCCAGTTAAGCTCTGCCTTGATTTTAACATTCTCATCCTTGTTTTCACGTCTTTCCATGACTTCGCCCCTCCCTATCTCTGTAATACTCTCCAGCCTCTCAAGCCTCTGAGATATTTGCACCCCTCTAATTCTGACCTCTTGAGCATTGCCAGTTTTAATTGTTCCACTGTCGGTGTCTATGCCTTCAGTGACCTGGGCCCAAAGGACTGGAATTACCTCCCTCAACTTCTCCACTTGTCTTGCTCCCATTCCTTCTTTAAAGTGCTCTTTAAAACCTAACTGACCGAACTTTTGACCAACTGCCCTAATATTGTCTAATGTGTCTCAGTGTCAAATTATGCTTTATAACACTGCTGCAAAGTGCTTTCAGACATTTTATTTCATTAAACATGCTATATAAATATAAGTTGTTGTTGCTGCTGCTGGGTTCCAGAATGCATTACCTTCCTGAATGTGCATTGTTTTGATAATAATCTTGAAAAATTAATTTATTTCACTGGAACAGAAAAGACCTATGGGTGGGGATCTAATAGAGGGGGAGTAAATATTGTAAGGTCGTTGTTATTGGTGGATAAATTGGGGGCGTCGTCAGAATTATTGTTAGGAGAACAAAAGGGGAAATGAAGACATTTTTCACACTGTTGGTAATTAAATCTTTGAATGCCTTCCCACAGGAAGTTCCTGAAGCAAAATTGTAGCGTCATTTAAAAAGAACCAGATATGTATTTGAAAAGGAGGAATATGAAAGATAGCAGATAAGTTTATAATTTTAGATTAAACAAGTGGCAGATATGACACCAGTGGATTAGCGGGCTGAGTGTTCTCCTATGCTGTGAGTCCTATGATTCTACTTGAAGGAGTGAGTAACTATGAAAGCAGAAAGTGCAGTTCATCGTGTTAAGTGGAAATCAAGACTGTGTCAGCATTGAATAACAACTGGTAATTTCCTGAATGTCTGAATGTGTCTGAAGCACTAAGGAGAGCCTCCGAGTTGAACTTTCACTGCGGCTTCCCATATAATGATTTGCTGCTCTGCTGCTTCAAGTCCTGAACCTATGCCTAGCTTTGTGCATATTGACTACTGCTCCATAGAATCTTAGAATCAAAGAGAGGTTACAGCACATAAGGAGGCCATTCTGCCCATTGTGTCTTGGTTGGCTCTCTGAGGAAGCAATTGCCCTATTGCCACTCTCCTGCTTTTTCCTTGTAGTCCTGCTACAGTTCATTCAGGTCTTCAAGCCCTCACGCCTGTTTCATCATTCAATTAGATCATGCTGATCTGGGTTGCTACTCCATTTACCCTTTAATACTCTAATGGAATAAAATTGTTGATTTTATACTCAACAGCTTCAATTATTCCAGCATCCACAGCCTTATGGGCAGAAAATACTGGATTTGCATGGCCCTATATTGCATGCTCCCTAAGTTTACCCCTTAATGGCCTAGTTCTAACTTTAAGATTTTTGCCCTTCTCAAATCTGAGCTTTTCATTCAGTTCTGACCCTCATCCTAATCACACGCATAAATGCCAAAGCTAAGAAAAACTGACAACTCAAAAAATAATACAGCAAAAAGAAACACAGCCTCAAATAAGGGCCATTACTTCAACAAATTTGAATAACCAACAAAAACAACTGATATTTATATAGTGCCTTTATGTAATGAAATGTCCCAAGGCATTTGGCATAGGAATCACAGCATAGGAGAACACTCAGCCCGCTAATCCACTGGTGTCATATCTGCCCCTGGTCTAATCTAACATTATAAGCTGCAGGGGAGGCAGTGGCATAATGCTATTGTCGCAATACTGGCAACCCAGAGAGCCAGGGTAATGCTCTAGGGACCTGGATTCAAAAAATCTGGAATTAAAAGTCTAATGATGACCATGAAACCATTGCCGATTAGTGGTTTATTAATGTCCTTTAGGGAAGGAAATCTGCTGCCTTTACCTGGTCTGGCCTTCCTGTGACTCCAGACCCACAGCAATGTGGTTGACTCTTAAAATGTTCTCTAAACAAGGGCAATTTGGGATGGGTAATAGCCAGCGACACCCATGGACGAATAAAAAAAAAATAACGGGAACATTATAAAACAAATTAAGACACTGAGCCACATGAAGGGATGATCAAAGAGATATATTTTAAGGAATGTCTTAAAGGAAGAAAGTGAGGTACAGCAGTGAAGAGCTGAAGGGAGGGAATTCCAGAGCTGGACCATAGGCAACAAAATGTTGGCATAATTATAATTAGGAACGCACAAATTAAGTTTATTTTATTTAATTAGAATCTTATTTGTGTCTTGGACGTTAATGAATTCAGTTTTTGCATTCCACAATTTATTTTGTTATGAGCTTTGGACTTTACACAATTGTCCTGTTTTAAAATGTCTCCTGTAATTTAAGGTTCTGTAAAGAGTGATGGTGAGGTCATACTAAAAACCTGCACTTGGAGGCAGTCCCATGTAATCTGATTGCCATGGGGAAAGAAACTCAAATAAAAAATCTATTCAATATCAAGTGATAGTTTTCACACCTGGGACAGCTGTTTTTTGAGACGCAGAAGGAGAGACAAAGCAGATATTGCTGTGTGGAGAATCAAAGCAGCTACTGCTATGAAGAACAGTGAAGGATTGTTTTGTGCGAGCAACCAAGCAGGAAGCTTGTGAGAGTCGGTTTCCTGTTTGAAAGGAAGGGAACAAAACTAATGGGACTTAGTTCCGTAAAGGTACCTCTGCATTAACTATCTAACACACTGGAAAGACATCTTACAACCTCTTTTGCTGTGAACTTCCCTTCTGGAAGGTGTGTAGCATTACAAGAACAAGCCCAAAGATACTCCCAGCTCTCCAGCAGGCTCACTTCTCGCTGCCGTATCAAAACTTCCAGTATCCTTCAAAAATCGTTCCACTCAGCCTGAGTTTCCTAGATCCAACTTAGTCCAGCCGATGTTGTTTGACGTACTTAGTGTTTCCAGCATTTTTTGCTTTTACTTTATATTAAGGGCCCAATTTTAACTCATTCAAAACCCACCCACTTGCTTGGAGTTAAAGTCTGGCTCTTTAAGCAAGTTCTTATGAGTCAACATGTAGTTCTGCATTGTGGCCACCAGGTGGCTTGACAGTGATTTCTGATTTGTAATGGTGCAGTGACATACAAGTCATTTGAGGAAGCATAGGCCCGAATCTTCTGAGCAGAGAGAATGATGGTTGGATTGCCGCTTTGCTCAAAGATGCCCCCAACTTGATATCACTGTGCATTTCTTCTGGGATTTTCTGATGGTCAGGTGGGTATGTGGGTGAGTGGTAGGTGGTAGGTTAATACGTTGGATAGACGGGTATTGTTCATTCATTATACCTGCTCAGATTCCTGAAAGTGTGCTGCCTTCTCCAGCATCTGTTAGGCTCCTGCAAGCATTTTAGACACATTCTGGACTGGCTTGAGTCTGACCATCAGCTCCTGTCAGGCATGATGTATTGCCAGCCTCCAAGAAAGACTTGTCTAATGTTGACATTTTGGTTTTGGGAGTGCTCCATTCATGATTTTATTGCTCTTGAGTTTCCAGGTCAACCTCACTTATAAAGATAAGTATTGAATCCACGATATATCCTCTATACTTCTGGAATAACAATCCAACAACTTCTGTGCTATTTTTTTTCTCTGATGCTAGCCCACAGACAAATCTGCAGTCTTTTATATGTTGAAAGGGTCAGCTGCAATTCTGGCTTCCCTTCCCATGAACATGCTTTATTTGTTCTTGACTTTAAGAAAAACTTTTTTTGTTTGAAAAAGAAGCATTGAAGTCTGTTATCTGCTGCTGTAATGTTATTAACCTATATAAAAAGTCCGGATCATCAATCTGGAAACCTTCAAAAATGATGCATTTTCTTAGTAACAGGCAAATTTACATTCTAGTTTTACTTTGATATATTTAAGGGGGAACTAGATAAGGACACAAGGGAGAAAGGAATAGGAAGTAACACAATGCGAGAGGTGGGAGGGGGCTTGTGCAGACCATAAACACTGGTCGAATAGTCTATTTCTGTGCTTTAAATTCAATTTGTTTTTACGTAGTTTATTATCGACACTGGAACACAAAAGGCTTCAAGATTCTACAAATGACAGTGGTTCAGGGGTCCAAGTCCAATTGTGATGCTTTTTTTTTGAAAACATAATATGCACTTGAATCACTTGACAGCATCCAGCTATATCCTGTACAATACAAAGCAAAAATTCACTCAGTGCTGGAGTTTAAACAAATTGTTTCCTCTAGTGCAGGGTCATATAAATATTGAAACCTTCGGAGGACTTTGAACTGAGCCTATATTATGCTACAGCTAAAAAACATAGAGACAGTTCTCACTCTATTTTATGTGAGCTTGTTCCTTTCTTTGGAGATAGATGTATAATGTATCAGTGTTGCCAACATTTGTGAAAAAAGGGATTTTCGATGTTTGGGTGAGGCAGCTGTATAAATAAAAACATAATAATTAGGGGGAGATGCAGTGTATTTTGGGTCTATAATAAAAACAGAAAATGCTGGAAATACATGAAAAATTTGGAGAGAAAATGCAAATTTATTTTGGGTGCAGATGCTTCTTCAGAATCGATAAAGGAAGTTAAGGCAGGAGCCTTATCTTTAGGGGACTGGTTAAAGCCAAAATGTGAGGGAGGGACAAACAGCTCATTTCATGTTGAATCCATGGGCAGCAGATATGGACACTGACAGGGACTTGTTGGGCTGAATGGCCTGTTTCTGTGCTGTAAATATCATGTAATAAGATGCTTCCTGAAACTGCTGTCACAGTGAGATGTTGGTATCAGCAGGACCCAGCTCGAAGCAAACGTTATGGTCAAATGTAGCCTATGTGTTGCCATCAACTTTGGAAGAGGCAAACCTTCTGGAGGCCATTTTAACCCTAACCATCCAGCAGCACTGTGGCTGTACCCATTGTGGTTCAGGAAGGATCCTCTCCACCACCTTCTCAAAAATAATTAGGGATGAGCAATATACTGGCCTTGCCAGTGATGCCCACCTCTCATGAACAAATAAAGAAAAAGAAACCAGATGGTTGGGCAGGCAGTAAAAATCCCACAGTTCATTTACTTATCCTGCAGCCTCTGAGGGCTGGGACTACTAGGATTTTCACCTTGTGTAGTTATTACAGCTCAGTGCCATACCAGATGATGCATTTAGTCACTCGCTCACTTGCAGCATTTTGAATTTTGATTGCTTTGTAGGAATTGTTTTATACACATTACTTAGCTGAGTTCTTGCTTGACTTCTGCACATCCCACATAAAGTCATAGGGCAGAATTTTACGGCCCCATTTTGGCGGGGACAGGACCAGAAGATGCGGCGAGACATTCTAAACCTCATTGGCTTCGGCGGGAACGTAAAATTCCGCTGCTGTAAAATTTCACCCATGGAGTTGTAGAGTCATACAGGTCCACAGCACAGAAAAAGGCCCTTCGGCCCATCAAGTCTGCACTGGTCAAACAAGTACTAACTATTCTAATCCCATTTTCCAGCACTAGGCCCATAGCCTTGTATGCCATGGCATCGCAAGTGCACATCCAAATATTTCTTAAATGTTATGAGGGTTTTTGCCTCTACCACCTCATCAGGCAGAAAGCTCCAGGTTCCCACCACTCTTTGGGTGAAAAAATTCTCCCTCTTATCCCCTCTAAGCCTCCAGCCCCTCACCTTAAATCTATGCCCCCTGGTTATTGATCCCTCCACCAGGGTGAAAAGTGCCTTCCTGTCTACCCTATTTACGTCCCTCTAAATTTTGTACTCAGTCATGTCCCTCCTCAATCTCCTCTGCTTCAGGGAAAATAACCCCAGTCTATCCAATCTCTCCTCATAACTAAAACTCTCCAGCCCAGGCAACATCCTGGTAAATCTCCTCTGCACTCTCTCTCTAGTGCAATCACATCCTTCCTATAATGCAGATTCCAGAACTGCACGCAATGCTCTAACTGTGGTCTAACCAGCATTTTATACAGTTCCAGCATAACCTCCCTGCTCTCATATTCTATGCCTCAGCTAATAAAGGCAAGTATCCCATATGCCTTCTTAACCACCTTATTTACCTGTCCCACTACCTTAAGGGACCGGTGGACATGCACAGCAAGGTCCTTCTGAACCTCTGTACTTCCCAGGGTCCTACTATTCATCGTGTATTCCTATGTCTTGTTTGTGCTGCCCAAGTGCATCACCTCACACTTACTCGGATTAAATTCCATTTGCCACTGATCAGCCCATCTGACCAATCCATCTATATCCTCCTGCAATCTAAGCCAATTCTCCTTACTATTTACCACCCAACCAATTTTTATGTCATCTGCGAACTTACTGATCAACCCTCCTACATTCAAGTCAAGGTGGAGAAAGAATGACAAAACGAGACTTGTAAAATGGCCAGGATGGAGCAAAACTTGTAAATAGAACAGTTTTGCTTGTGAGTGCATGTGTGAGAAAATTGACAGGAACATTGAAACCCACTAACAGTAAATGTTCCTCAAAGGAATCTGTCAAATGTGAACCTTTAGTTCACCTCCCCACCCCATTAGTGACTAATATAAATGGGACTGTAAGTCTGCAGTAAAATGCAAATACATGGCTCTAAAACAATTAGATGAGACACCTGACTGCTCCTTCTCTCGGGCTCCTTTGCTTTTGAAAAATAATTGTGACAATCCCTTTTTCTGAAGAGGACAAGGAGGGTTTGTTCCATTTAACTGGGCATGGTTGATAGATTATAGCTGCTGAAAGATTTTGCAATGCAGTAAATTATCACTGCAAGCAATCCTCATCAATCTTTGAATTAAGGATAATGCAACTGAAAGACGTTCAACAGATGAATTTTTGAGTTGGTTGCCATAAACCACACAAAACAAGATAACTGAAGGGGTAGCCTCTCAGTTTGACATTTATTCTGAAACAACACGTTAAAAACTGTCTCGAGTTGAAAGTATATAGGAATAGTACAGGGTTTTATAATGAAAGTATTGCGAAGTTGGAGCAATCTCTTGGAAATTAGAATGGAAATAGTGGAAGGAAGGAAAGAACAAAAGAATTGCACTTATTTAACAGCTTTCACAATTTTAGGATACCTCGACACTCTTTACAATAAATGAAATAATATTTGGAATGTAGTCACTGTTACAATGTAGGAAATATGATGGGAATTTGGGCACTGCAAGGCCCAACAAACAGCAATAAGATAATCAGATAAAGGCTAAAAACTTATTGATGTAGCGCTGTTCAAGGCGTACCTCCATTTTCCAGGGACGCATTGTGCCACTTACCACTTCCTGCATAACAGACGTGACCTTGCTGCATTAGAATGGCACATGCAGGTATATCCCCTGCATACGTTGGAAGACATTAAATGCATACTACCCTGGCGTTACACAATCAAACCAACTGTTGCGATGCTGGGATTGGAAACCATGTAGGTCCAGCCCATTGATTCATGCATCACTCAACATGCAGGTGCAAAATGGGACATGGACATGTGCTAATGAAAGGGTCACGTCACAAGTCACAGGAGAGGTGTTTTTTTTTCAGTTGGTTTTGCTTGGGGAAAGTTGGTGGAAGCATTGTGCTGGATTCCTGGAGGGATTTCTTTTGTCAATTTCCAAATGCAGCCAGTCAGAGAGAGGACTACCTGACGCTGGTAGGGAATCAGTGGTTGGAGCAGTACCTCCTGGTCTAGAACATGGTCAGCAAAGGAAACTGTAGAGAGAGAAAGGGAAGCTCTGAATGGAGGGAGGAAGGAAGTAGAGGAACAGGAGGAAATGGGGATGAGGCATCCTGGATCCCATGTAAGTGAATGGTTTGTGAAAGAGTAAATTTGTGGAGTTCTGCTTCCACTTCAACAATTTCTCCATCCCAACATAGAGACACCATTCGCCACAATCATATTCATTTCACACTCCCCATCACAGTGGTTCCTTGGTCAGCATTGAACAATAAAAGCCACCATCAGAAACCATCACAAAACATCTTTATATAACAACATGTTGAATGATACAAGCAACAATGAACTATTCACCCTTGTGCATTCCATCAGTCTTGGGTATGTCCTTGTCTGGTCTAGTGTTCCTACACAGTGCTCCCCAGTAGCTGCAGCATGGCTGGTGGGAGTCTGCTGACTCTTACAGCGGGAGACAACAGGGTGCCCTTGATCAGTTCTGTGCCTGAGAGCCTGACTTCAGACTGAAGTACCTGAGCATGGGTGGCAATGGTCTGGTCTGGCTGACTGAGAGGGCACTGGTGGATTGGCAATGGTGGGAACGTGAATGCTGTTATTCTGAGAGAGGACAGTGGATTCATCCTCCACAGGGCATGCTCATCAGCTTTCTCCCAGATGATGCGCCCGGCAGCAGAACTCGGCTGTGACCTCACCCTCTGAGATCTGGCACAAGAGCTAACCTAGCCTGGCTGCAACCCACGAACTCACCAGATACAGACTCCAACTGTATGCTAGCCTCTAACGTTCACGGTGTTCCTGTATCTGAGCTGATGGCCCCGAGTGTCAGATCAGGTGAAGGTGCCTCCTCATCAGTGTTGGGGCATTCCTTCTCCTCTTCCTCCTGGTTCTCTTGAGGCTGTCCAATTGGCTGGTCTTAGGTATCCGAAAGTGTAAAGCAGAAAGGGAGGATTGGAATGTGGAAGGTTTAGTGGGGAGAAAAGCAGGAATTCCTGCTTTCACTTGATGTAACTCAGGATGAGAGTGAGGAGGGGGCATAAGGCAGTCAAGAAAATATCCTGGACAACTGCTGTGGTGCCAGATGCCATGAGATGTGCCACCTCCAGGCACATGATGGAGCGCCATCACCTCAAGGGGGATCAAGGATGGAATCTTGGAGCTCCCACTCCAGTTGTCTGGGTTTCCCAGTTGTCGTGCAATATGTCTTCCTGAGAGAAAGAGGGAAAATTGTCAGTGGTTGTCTGCCACTGTGCTTGGTTGATGTGCCTGCCATAGCTAATAGCTGGAGGTCTGTACAGGCTGTGGAAGATGTGTGTGATGCTGCCAGCTGTCTTTGGGTGAGGTGTGGTGTGTGATTGTCAAGTGTGAGTCCTAAGCACACAGGGAATGCTGCTGGGTGAGTGTTGGGGATGCACTGTATTTTTCAGAGTGAGAAGTTGGTGGTGTGGTGGGCATGAGATATAGTGTGAGGATGCATGCATTCACTCTGACCACTGTGTAAGATCATTGTACCTTTACGGGAACTGTTGTTGCCATGTCCTAGGAGCCAGACTCCTCATATTGGGTTGTGAGTGCTTCTTGCCCACCCAGGAAAACAAAATGTCTCCCCTGGAGTCCACCTCGCTCACCAGAACCTCCACATGGCAGCAACGCTGAACCAGGAAGCAAACTCCATTGAGTGCTGTGCCACTGTGGTTGCTGCACTCTTCCAAGTTGATTTACTAGCAGCCTTCAGTTCATTTGTGCAGTTTCCCTTTAATAGAGAGTGAGCCTTTAAGTGGAGCAGGCTGCCTGCACCACGTGGTCTACAGATAACACTGCTTAGGCTCCCTGCAGAGCACAGTAGCTACTGGAAGTATGGAGTAGAGAGAAGCAGTATGGGAGCCCCCAGACCAATGCCACAATCATTCAAATAAGGTGGGTGCACAATATCTTTGCTTTCGTATCCACAGTTTCTGCACTTAAATAACTCATTGCGTGATGGCCTTTGAGAAGTTTCAATGCGATAAATGCAAGGATTATTATTTATTATTGAAGCATAAGAAATTATCAAATGGCAAAATTAAGCCCATCGACAGTGCTGTGCCTCGTTTATCATTCAGTTCCAGATATAGTGCTTTGAAGTTGGCTGTGATTCGCGAGGCAAATTTGTTGGTCAATCTGAGGTGCCTGGGACAATAAAGGGATTATTTTATGGAACAAAGATTCTAAAGGTATTCTTAAGTGATTTTAGTAGATTGAAATAGAAATATGTGATTTACACTATGTAGACTAAGGATTTCAAGTGTGACCTTAGTACATTGATCAATCTGAAATACACATCGACAGTTTCTAAGGAAACTTTAGAATATCTAGACCCTAAAGAGGGTTTTTTTTAATATAACAAAAAATTATACAAAAGTTCTGACCATGCTCAAAGTACAGCTTTTCTACAACACCAATGTTGGTCAGCACCAATTGATTTGATCATCCATTCACCACTGAAGAATCATTCCAGAATCATTCCACAGAAACATTCCACTGCCTCAGCTATTTGTTTGGTGGGCAGAAATTACTACTGTATGTGAGGCTGTGTAAATGCAATTTGAATTGAGACTACAAGCAAGCACATTTTCTCTCATACAATCAAGGCTTTGGTAAGTAGTGTTATGACCAGTCCCCGGGCGAAGTGCCCCCAAATTGTTATGATCCTGGGTGAGGAGGGATGAACTGGCTCCACATCTATGTTCAACTCCCTTGGTTGGTCACAACAAAGTTAATTTAAAAAGGATCCCTTCCCTACTGGATGCCTTTTCTCAGTCCAAATGTATTTGTTTTAAAAGGAGCCACTTTAACCAGGCTTTCTTGAATTAAAAAAAGAGTGATTTTATTAGTTACTGAAATACGAGAGAGAAAATAATTAAAAAGCATCACACAGATTAGAAATGAGATGAGAGTCCAGAAATAAAAGGTAAAAAGATATACAAATCAGTTTGACTTGCCTGTGAGGAGCAGATGATTAAATGTTGTGGCTGTTAAGTTGGGCGATTCCGGTAGAGCTGGCTTTGGCAGTTGAGTACTTGGTTTGGAGACCCTTGGATCTGCAGGCTAGCTGAAAAAGTTGTCTTTGCTGACTTGTGACATGTCTCCAGCAATCAGAGAGAGAGAAGACCTTCCTACCTGCCAGCGCAGGGATGCCTAGTTGATTTTCTTAAGCTGTGACCTTCACAGCACACCCTCGCACACCAGGCATGGAACACCAAAACTAGCACATAGAGACCAGGGTTGGAGTCGGCTTTTAACTCCTTTGGTTGTGTATTCCTGGAGAGGAAAAAACAAACATGTCTTTCATCCAGAAGCTGCTTTCTTCAATTTATATCATGTCCACAATCTGTGATATAACTCGGAGATGGTTCCTGCTGAAATGGTAATTAGCCTTCATTATTTCTGCAACCACAGGACATTACAGTTCAGTTTTTGCATTGCATCTTTTGCTTTGAAGTGCCTCTGTTTGAAGTAGGTCTTGACACCATTTTAGGTGTGACATTCCATTCTCTGGATTAGTTGGTCAAGTGTATTCCACATAGAAATTTTCCAGTAAGTGGCTACTTTACAGTCTCAGCCAGCTTTTGTTTGTATGTTGTTTTTAAAAAAACACATGTCTTCCATTAAAAAGTTCAATATACCCATAAGTAATTCGGGCTATGGTCCGCTGTCATGACAGTAGCTATAGTCCACAAGAGACCATAGGCATCTCTCCCAATTGAAAGAGGGGCACCTCTCCACATCATGCACAGGGCAGGTGAGAAGACAGGTCCCAAGATTACTTCAGCCAGAATGGGAATTGAGCTCCTGCTTTTGGTGCTATGCTTGACCACACAATAGCCTTGTAGCTAACTCAGCTAACCAACCCTATTAAGACAAATGATTGCTCGCCAGTATAAGCTTTTTCTGTAGGTCAAGTTAAGTGTGTGGCCTGTATTAATATCTGGGCAAACAGTGTAACAAATGTTCTAGGGGAATTACACACTGGCTATCTCTTCATAGGCAGTCCCTTGGGATTGAGGATGACTTGCTTCCACTCAAGTTTGATAGGTTCTGTGATGGCTGATAAATTCAATGCAGGATCTGCAGACTCTGCTACATGTGGGGCAGCTGGTGCTTGATGAGTTGGGTAGATGAGGTGCTTGGAGGTTTGTGCGTTCTCTCTGATGCCTCAACTTCACCTTTCATGTTCCTGATGAAGTCTCCGGATGTGTTTGGTGCCTTCCCGAATGAACCTTCTCCATTTGGGTCAGTCAAAAGCCAGGGACTCCCCGGAGCTGGAAGGGATGTTTGACCCCTTCAAGGATGCTTTGAGGATATCCCGAAAGAGTTTCCGCATTCTCCTGGAAGACTCCTGCCACGACAGATTTACAAGTAGAGCAGTTGCGTTGGGAGTCTGGTGTGAGGCATACGAACGACATGTCCTACCCAGCAGAGCTGGTTTTGAGTGATTAGTGCTTCAATGCCAAGCATGTTGGCATCGGAGAGGATGCTGCTGTTGGACCGCCTTTCTTGCCACCAGATTTGGAAGATCCAGTGAAGGCACTGCTGGTGGTACTCTCCAGAGCTTTGAGGTGCTTGCTGTGGGTTGTCCAAATCTCTGAACATATAGGTGTTTGGGGATCAATACTGCCCAGTAAAACATGACCTTAGCTTCATTTTGATGACTGGAAGATGCCCGTGCACAATTAAACTGTCTTTACTTCAGTGTTGAGTAGAAAACCTGAACCAGATCACTGGTTTGACTAGGCTACACTTGGTCTTATTAAGCTCTGCCTTGTCCACCTCAGTGTTAAATTGAGATATTAACAAGACTGTTGTGTGTTCATTCAGCAAAAGTTCTCACAATGAGTTTAAACTCAATGAATTGATATTGTAGCTCCATCGCTGCAAGACGCCACTCCTGGCACAGAGAATTCCTCAATGGCAATACAGACTGGAGACTTGGGTGTGGGGAGCAGTAAACACAATTCACGGCATTCCTGAGTTTCCATCCATTCAAATCAGCAGTCAACCAAGTGGGAGTGCTGATCTCCATGCCCAGATTCCCAACTTCCGTTCGCAGCTATGATTCAGTGGGTAGCATTCTTGCCTCTAAATCAGAATGTTGTGAGCTCTAGTCCCACTCCAGGGACTTAGGGCAGAATTTTATCTTTCAATTCAAGGATCTGACATCGGGCACGAATCCAAGTCACAAAAATGCTTGGCAAGGCAGCTGGACTTCTACCTCAATTTTATTGGCAGCAACTCATGAATAAGCTATCCCCGCCCACCCAATTTAGCTGTTCAGTGCAGGATGTTCCCCCACCCTTTGAAGCATAGCAGAGCCACCAGGATAAATACAGCAGAGGCGTGCGGGGGCCTATATGAGATAGGCCCAAAAGCATTTAAATTTAAATAAAATTTAACAGATGGTGGGGAAGCCCCTCTGAGCCAAGTGCATGGGCTGCCCTACCTTCCAAAGGCCCCCTTTCTGATTTCAAAAACAATCCCCCCAGTGCTGTTGCTGCTCGGCTGCCTGCATTCAGCTGGAGGCCTCCCCAACTGGTGTGGGGTCAATCCACGGTCAGAAAAATGCTGATGTCGTGGTGAAATAGCCCTTAATAGGGCACTTGAATATTTAGATTTGCTTCCTGCCTCCCTGTGGCGGGAATACTGCCCATGTCCCTTCCTGGCCTCTGTAAAATTCCCCAAAGGTGGGACATGGTCAAAGGGCCAATCAGCCATGGCTCTCCGTAATTTTACTAGCCCCCTGCCATGATTCCATCTCCTGGGGAATGCTAACATTCTCCCCTTGAGAGCCTATTCCAAGCTGCCATTCTAGAGCAATACTGAAGGAGTGCTGGGGCAGAAATTTGCACTGAGCAGGCGGGCGGAGGTGCTCGAGGGTAAAATGACGCCTGATGACATTGGGATATTTCGGTTGGCGGGCACGTGCGAGAGTCGGCAGTGCGCCCGCCAATGATTAACAGGCCTATTAAGGCATGAAAGTTCTAACTGAATGAAATTTTTCACTGCCCGTCCAACCTTAGCGTTGGCGGGCAGGGGCAAAAGGCCAAGTGGCCTTTGGATTATTTAGGTAACCTTATCCATGGGTGGGGTGAGGTTTCCAACAGCAAATAAAAATTAAATAATTTTTTTTTAAATTCATTCATACCATGCCCCTGCTCATGTGACAAAGTCACTTGAGGGGACATGTTTTTAACCTTGCTAACTTTTTCATTTTTAATGTTATAAATCTTCAGCTCCCTGAGGCAGTTCTGTGCCTCAGGGAGCTTTCATTGCGCGTGCTTGCGCGCATGTGTGAACTTCTGCATTCGCCCTCCTCCCACCGCCCCCCGGCAACGCTGAGCGCTGCAGCATACGTTTCAGACTGGCTGGGTTTTAATTGGTAAGCCAGCATGAAATCGATGTCAGGGCCGGATCAAGGGCAGCGGTCAGCTTCACAACCACTCCAAGGCCCTCCTGATAAGGTAAAACTCCTGACCCTGGAAGTGCTGTCTTTCTCATGAGATGTTTAACTGAGTGTATCATAATGGGTTAATAGTTATGGTAATGAGATAGTGATGTGTACTATGATGTAACAGTGACATCAGCAGTCATGTGCTTGAGACTCTGTAGAAAGATGGAATAGTCTGTATACAAGAGAGGTGTACTTACCTATAAGTTTATTATGTATATAGTGTAAATAAATTAGTTTCTGAAGAAACCTACCTGAGTCAGAATTGAGTAGAGGGAAAGCTTCCTAATACTGATTAGGCCACAAGTTACCTAGAGAGACATCCAAATACTATTCAACATGGAAACCAAACCACAAAACACCGAGTCCCTGTTTGCCTTCTCGGGCGGATGTAAAAGAACCCATGGCATTACATTGAAGAGGAGCAGGGGAGTTATCCTGGTCAATACTTATTCCTCAACCACCATCACTGAAATTGTCTAGTCATTTTTACCTTGCTGTTTGTGGGACATTACTGTATGCAAATTGGCTGCCACTTGTACAGTGACGACACTTCAAAAGTGCTTCATTCAAAGTAATGTGCCTTATGATATCCTGAGGTTGTGATAGGAGCTATATGAATGCAAGTCTTTTTTTTCTCTCATCAGATGAGATGGGTGAGGCTGTGGTAGCTTGAGGGCTTACTTCTTCAACCAGACTGCAGGCTATGTGGTTCGGGTTACAACCATCACCAAGTCACCAAGGCTATGAAATTATACTGGCAGATGAGATCTTAATGCATTCATCTGAATCTCCTCACTCTGCTATTTTAGGAGATACATTGATCCATTTACTTGCTCAGGTTTATGTCAGCTCTACATTCTGCTGGATGCCCTGACATAAGCGATGAAGAACTACAGTTAGGGGAACGTAGGAATGGGCCATTCATTCTGTCATGCCTGTTCTGCCAATTCACTAGATTGTGACTGATCTGTTCTTCAACTCAATTTAACCACCTAGCTTTCATATCCTCTATTACTCTTAAACAATGATAATCTATTGATCTAAGCCTTAAAAATTACAATTGACCTACTATCCACAATCCTTTGGGAAGAGAAGTGCTTCCTTATTTTAAGATTATGCCCTCTTGTTCTAGCTTCCCCCATTAGGGGAGATAGTGGTCGGAATTGTCAGGGCCTTTAGGCAGCAGGATTGGTTGGTGAGAAGGCCGGCAAAACGGCACAGGAAGGCGGCGGGGAAAGTGCCAATGTCTTCCCTCTGCCGTGCTATACTGCCAGTGGTGGGAAGGTTGGCAGATTGGTTGCCCATTGAGAGCCTGAATCACCCACTTTAGTGGCCAATTAAGAGGCACCTTCGTAGGCACTTTGCCCTTTTCAGGAGAGCCCGCAATTGCTTGGGGAGATCACCCAGTGAAACCTGGTGGCCTCTCATTGGGCTCCAAGGGGGTCCTGCTTTTTGGCACTGGTGGGAGTGGATGTCCTTTTGGTAACAGCTCCGCTGGTGCTCAGTGACACCTCTCCCCCACTACCACACCCCTTGCCACTGATCGCTAGATACTGCCTGCTCAGCCCTGGCTTCCCCCAACCCCACTTACATGTCTTCAAATGTGCCCAACCATTGAGGACCCACAGCCTGCAGCTGCAGTCTCAGCAATGGCCAATGCTAGCGGAGGCAGGGCTGAGCCTGAAGAGCCGGGACCCTCTAATTGGGCCATCAGCACTTGGGGGCTAGCTGTCACCCTTAATTGCACGGCAGCACCAGTGGCGGCCACTTAATTGGCCTCTGCTGGCAAAATGCAGCCCCGAATCCTGCTGCCAGCTGAAGCATGGTCACCTGCTACTTTCAGCCCCGGCGATAGGATCTTTGCCACCTCAGCAAGATCTAGTCCAATATTTCTAAATCTGGCCCATTGAATCCCTTTATAATTTTGTATATAAAGTTCAACATTAACTATTAACAATCACGGACTCAGAATTCTTCTGGTTGCTGTGCAATTTTCCTCTGCTTGGTAACTGTACACACATTCTTTTAAAGAATATTTTTAAATTCTGTTCAAAATATTAACAGAGTGAATCTTCACAAGCACATTTAATATATTATGCACATAAACCTAGGCCTTACTGTTGAAGAGATTTACAAATGAAAGCACATTCTTTAGTGTTAATTCTTACAAACTCAATTTTTTTTTCAAAAGTGAGTTACTGTCTAAGTAAAGATAGTGGCGAGTGGATCTCATGCAAGCACATTATGTTTTTATCCACCAATATCATCATTAGTGGTTTTTAGGTGTGTAGCCACCAGAGAAATCCATACTGACTTAGCCTTGAAATGGTATTGTGCAATATTAGTATGACATTCCTTTGACCTCTTTTTTAAAAAGACATTACTTTTAATGTTAAAAGGGCTGATTGCATTTTTAAACGGTGACATAATAACCTGGCAATTGCTCAGGGCCAATTCAAGGTACCAGTGTTCAGCTCTATGCTGATGTTACACAAACTGTAAGGTAGACTAAACACAAGACAGTGACCAAAACTTAACAAGAGCTCAGTCAGCAATCAAACTCCTGGAATAGAGGTTGATAGAAATTCTTCTAAACATTTACATTTATCCCTCAGGCAAAGTCACAATGGTACATGAACATGGCTTTGCTGTAAGATAAATGAAATACAATTTGAATCAGCAGCACTTGCTGTACAATTACCAAATGTCAGAGGAAATTAATACTGAAATGGCATTATGACCTAGCTTTGCACCTCTCTGCAATTAACAATTACTTTCTGAGGTTTCATTTACTTTGGAATGTTCTTATTATCCTACCTGTGTTAAAGGAGAGCAAGCTCCCAGAGACAGCTGCGACCTGAACTGTTTTTCTGATCACAAGCTTGAGACCAGCTCAGCTGGAATGGGCTTTGTTACGAGTGAAATGAAGGGGATTGTTGCCAGTATATTTTAGCTTTTCACTTTCTTATTACCCACCTGCACTTTTTTTTTGTTGGCACAAACATCAAGAAATACATTAGCTGTGCATAAATCACAATGCGCTTTTTCTAAGACAATGGACACCAGAATTAAAATTGGCAGATCTGATCTTGTTCAAAAGAAATTAATGTAATCCAATGAAATTATCCTGTGGATGACTCATTCATGCCAAGAAGTGGAACAAGATTACTAAATAATAACCATTGCATTATAACTCGTAAAGCTACACCATTCTGATCCATTGACCTATACAAACGTTATTACTCAATATTTGGCAATATTTCTTCATTTTGGCATAGAGCTTGAGACAAAGGTTCCTTTGATTAGCCTAGAAAATAAACTTTCAGAAAAGGTTCTATGATTTTTGTGACTATTCACTGTGACCTTATTTATTTATTGATTGTGCAAACAGCATAAATTATTGTAATTTGTCTTCAATCGAGTTGAGCTGTCTCAAAAATCTACAAAAGCCCAAAAAGATCTGAGTTTTTTTTCTCCATTTTTCTCCACTCCTCTCCTCAAAGCACTGACTAATGCTGGAATACGGGCCCACCTTGAACCAGGAGCCTGGCACCTCCTGACTGTTCCTCAGAAATGCGCTTAGATATGGAACATCAGGAGGCAATTCAATTATGGAAATTATAAAATAACTGGTATTCATACAGTACCTTTAACATACCAAAGTGTTTCACAGCAAATTAATTACTATTAAAATGTAGTCACTATTCATAGCAGTTTATGAGATGAATGATCAGTTAATCGATAGTGCTGGTAAAGCGATAACTATTGGCCAGGATCCAGAACGTCTTTCCCATCTTTGAAAAATTGCCATGGGATTCTTTACATCCAGTATCCAGCCAAGCTCTTGGTTTAACAGCTCAGCCAAAGGAAGGCACCACTCTCGCATTGCAGCACTAGAAATTTCAGATAAAAGCTCTGAAAAAGAGTCATGCGGATTTGAAACATTAACTCCGTCTTTCTCTCCACAGATGCCATCAGACCTGCTGAATTTTTTCCAGCATTTTCTGTTTTTGTGACTACAAATTTCAGCCTTGGTTACAAGCTGAAGTCCTCTGGTACAACAACAACATCAAAGCATCTTTAGTGCAATGAAACATTCCAAGGTGCTTCACAGGGGTATTGTAAGACAAGATATGATACTTATATGGACATATAAGGGCAGGCAATCAAAATCTTGATCAGAGGTCAGAGGTAGGTTTTAAGGAGCATCTTAAAGGAGGAAAGGGAGATAGAGAGGCAGAGAGATGAAAGAGAATTCCAGGGCTTACAGCCCAGGTATCTGAAAGCACAGCCTCCAGTGGTAGAGAGATTAAAATTGGCGATGTGCAAGAACCAGAATTAGAGTAGCACTGATATCTCAGGGCAGGAGGAGAGGTAAAGATAGAGAAGGGCTGTACGCTGAAGTCCTCCTTCCTGCTAATCTCCTTAATCAGAGAAGAGTATCAGGCCACCTTTGCCCACTGCTGGATAGCACAGCCATGGTAGTTAATTTGTTACCATGGTGATTATGACTTCATAATGCTATGTTGGTGAAAGTGAAATTGAATTCCATAAATCTTGTAATTTGTAGGTTAACAAATATGACCGATTGTATTTTTTGGAAAAAAACTCACCTGCTTCACTAAGGTTTTTCAGGTAAGGGAATATTTCAACTCTAGCTGCCCTTGCCTACATGTCACTTGCCACTTCCACATTATTTGACTTTGGCTGCTCAGTCACATAAAAATAAAGTGCTTAGAACACCACACAACCACCAGGAGATGGGCAATAAATTTGGTTTTGTCAGCATCACCTACCTCCAAAATTCACTGTATAGTTTTACAAGTAGTCGTTTGGTAGTACAGAACTTGAGTATTGCTGAAAAAAAGGGGCATTTTTGTCGAAGCTTTTCATCTTATACTTATCAGGATAATTCACAAGAATACCAAATGTAAAGGGAACAACAGTTTATACTGTATGAGAAGAGAGTGCTGATTGGTTGACAAGTGGACTCTGATTAGTAGAGGTGTTGCCATGGATATACAAGTTAATAATGAATTCAGGACAAACTTCTTTAGCCAGGCAGTGAGAATGTGGAACTTGCTACCATACAGAATAGCACAGATGCAATTAAGAGGAAGCTAGATAAGCACATGAGGGAGAAAGGAATATAAATATATGCCAATAGAGTGTGATGAAGTAAGTTAGGAGTAAGCTCATGTGGAGTATAAACAATGGCACAGACAAGTTGGGCTGAATAGCCTGTTTCTGAAAATGTTATGTAATAATGATCAGGTGAAGGATTGCAGGCTGATTTTTCTCCTCTCTGGTCAAGTGGCAATGAGACCCCTTATTGATACAACTGAAGTGAGCCATATCTGTACAGGTTACGTATGGTTGTAATACCTGGTGCCACACTTGGCAGGGCATTTGTAAACTGCATTTTTCTGCATGATTTTGGTTAATCATTTTGGAAATCACAGAGAGATGCAAATTTCTTCTTCTCAGAGTGCCACCTTTAAGAAATAAGACTTGCAATTAAATTATACAGTACCTGCCATAATCTCAGGAAGTCCCAAAGCACAGTACAGTCAATGAAGTATAATCACTTTGTACAAATTGTTGCATTCACTAGAATAGGCAGATGGGGCCTTGGGTTAACACCTCATCCAAAGACAACACCTCCACCTGTACAGTTCTCCCTCACTCTGTTTTGGAACTGTCAGCCTAAATTATGTGCTCAAGTCTTTGCGGTAGGGCTTGAATGCAGAACCTTCAAAATGAAAGGTGAATGTGTTACTACTGAGCCACGGCTGGCTACTTTGACTTTTTACCCACTAGCAACAATAAAAAAACAGGGATCATCCAAACACTCATATATCCCACAAGTTGAGTAAAAGCCCTTGCTTAATAGTCTGGGAGGTGAAAGTGAAGTGAATTAAATATTCCCATCAAACAACTGTTTGGAGACCAATCATCAGTGTTGTTCAGCAGGAATTGGTGTTGGGACCGTTGCACTTATCTATTTTTATTAATGATCTGGATTTAGGCCTTGTGGCATGATCTTCAAATTTGCAGATGGTTCTAAGATCTGTGTACGTGTTAGGGCTGCAGACATGGGCCCAGATCTTCCGTTCTCCGTGTGGTCATACCCCGGAGGTACCCCGGAAGATGCACTAGGGAACCCCCAGAATTCCCCACACAAGGGTTGCATGGGAATTGCCCAGGAGGTTTCAACTTCTTTTGGGCAATTGCCCTGTGTTCGGAGCCCTCTGAAACCCACATTTAAAGTCGGGGAGTTAAGGCGGTTCCAACTCACTTAGCGGAATAGTTACCCAGGAAAGATTAAAACCAGTTCTAACTCTTAGGTAACTATTCTACTGATCTCCCAACTCCACCCAGTGGATCCCCTGACTAACCCCGCCCCTCCAATCCCCTGACCATCCCTCCCGGCTCCTCGACTATCCCATTTCCCTGACTACCCTCTGACCTCCAATTACTCTCCTGACCCCCTACTGCCCCAGCTAGCTCCCTGACACCCCCCCACTACCCGATTACCCACCCATCCTCCCAACACCCGACTAACCCCCACGTCCCGACCCCCCCACTAACAAGCCAACTAACCCCCTACCCCCCGACTACCCTTCCCCGCCCCTCAACCTCCCTGTGACTACCCGATATGGAGAAACCATGCATAATACTCCAGGTGTGGTATTATGGCTGTAGCAAGACACCTTTATTCTTGTACTCCAGTCCCTTTGCAATAAAGGCCTACATGCCATTTGCCTTCCTAATTGTTTGCTGCACTTGCATGCTAACTTTCTGTGTTCCTTGTTTTAATATACCCAAGACTCTTTGAACATCAACACTTACAAGTTTCACACCTTTTCAATAGTATTCTATTTTTTCTATTTTTACTCCAACATGAAGAACCCACATTATACTTCATAGCCTCTATTGGCTATGGGCCTAATGCTGGAAAACGGGATTAGAATAGTTAGGTACCAGTTCAACCAGCGCAGACTCAATGCGCCGAAGGGCCTTTTTCTGTGCTGTAGACCCCTATGACTCTATGCCACCTTATTGCCCATTCTCTTAATCTATCCAAATCTCTTTTCAGACTCTTTGTGTTCTCCTCAGTTTATATTCCCATCTAACTTTGCATTGTCATCAAACCTAGATACATTACTCTCAGTCTCTTCATCTATGTCATTAATATAGATTGTAAATAGTTGAGACCCCAGCACTGATCCATATGGCACTCGTTGCAGACTGCTGACTTGAAAATGTCCCATTTATCATTGCTGTCTGCTTCCTGTCTGTTAACTGATCCTCTATTCATGCTAATATATTATCCCAACTCCATGAACCCTAATCTTGCCTATAAACCTTTTGTTTGGCACCTTATCAAATGCCATTTGGAAATCTGAGTTTTCTTCCTTTATCTACCCTACCCATTACATCCTCAAAAACCAAGTACATTTGTCAAACATAATTTCCCTTGTGTGAAACCATGTTGACTCTGTCTGTCATAATTTGCTTTTCTAAGTTAAGACTTCCTTAATAATAGATTCCAGTATTTTCGTGAAGTGATAGCTAGAACCAATAGGGTATTAGGCTGCATTCATATGACAATTGAGTAAAAGACAAGGCAAATGATTTGACCTTCGTAAAATGCATTGGTCAGGCCTCAGGTAAATATTGTGTCCAGTTTCTGTCTCCTCATATGGTGATGATAATGAGGCTTTGGAGAGGGTGCAGCAGGGTTGGGGGTGGGGGCACTGGATTAATTGACAGCATGAAGTATCTTAATCATTCAGATAGGTTAAAAGAATTGGTATTCTACACTTTATAGAAGTGCAGGGAATGACCTGATGAAGGTTTTTAAGATAATGGGAAAAGATTGTGGTTGTGTTGACTGTTCAAATTAAATCAGTTAGAGAGGCCAGGAGTTACAATTATAAGTTGTGTAAGGCCAGATTTAGGTAAGATGCCAAGAGGTCTTTTCTCAGAAAATAATGGACTTCTGGAACAGCGCCGTCTCATGTGATTTACTGAATTCTTTCAAGTGGGAGTTGGATCTGTTTCTGATTGGGACAGAGCACCTTTTACAGAAGACAGATCCTCAGGGAATTCAGCACAAGAGTGATCTTCTGGTCTAGTTTTGATTGCTTATGTGGATCTGAGAGGATTTTTCCAAGTTTTTTTGTCAAATCGGCCTCTGTGTTATCTGGTTATTTACCTCTCCCAGGAAATCACATGTTATTGGGTGAGAAGTGTATATAAATATATTGATATACCTGGTGTAGCAATTCTGTGGGACATTCTGGAGGGTCCAGGGGGTCTTAACCTATCCATCATTGTTTGTGTGTTCGTAATAAGTGCTCTAACCTATGTTCTCCTGATGATTTCACTTGCTAATGAAGCAGCAGAAGCACATAGAAATTTACCACTGCAAAATTATACTGCAAATATGTAAATCCTGAATTTGGCAGTGTTGGAACTGTATTAATGTTCCCTTTACAGGTGTGGGTTCAGTGATGTCCACTGGGTGGTAGCACAGCACTGCCATGTCAATGCAATACTGCAAGAGAATTGATGAATCTTGATAAACTTAACTTACAGGAACCTTTGATTCTCTTAAATGCTCATCTGGTGAATAAATGTTTGTAAAGGTGAAAAGATAGTTTTCCTCACTTAACTGAAGGCAACAGATCTCTGTATTTTCAGAAAAGCCACAGTGGCAGCTGGCAATTGGGGTGCATTAATTTTTCAAGCATCAACATCTGTGAATCTCTGGTAGTGATCTCCTTCCAGGATATCTTTCATCTGGGTAAGATAGGCACATTATTTATTTACTCTCTTAGTTGGAACCCAGAGTTAGCAAGATGTTTGGTGATGCAGTTTAACATCATATAAATCTTCCTCAGAGATAGCACATTCATCACATCAACTCTAATCCTCTTCCCCCCTCTCATTTAGTCTTTGTGCATTTGACTTCTCTTGTCATCAACCCTATGAAAGGTTGGATTGGCAGGGGGAGAAGGGTTGATGGTACTTCAGGTTATCTTTGTTAACCACATAATCTTTTTGCACGTGAATAATATCCTGAATTAATTCCCACCTAAAGATGTTAATTCACCATCTGTTTGAAGTTATTAATAATTTGGGAAGATTAAATAGAACAAGTTAGACACTTTACCATATTTGGTAAATTAATTTCCACCCAATCTCTATTTCAGTGATGATAAAGCCCTAATTACCTTGACAGTGCTTGTAGAGGACTTAAAAATGATTGTAACTACTAGGATCCTATAAAAAATAAGATGTTACCCACCTTTCATGGTGATTCCAACCCCTCGGGCTGCTGGATATATAATAATGTCCTCCCTCTGAGGCAGACAAAAAAAATCCCATGGCATTATTCAACTGCTCTGGACAATATTTATCCTTTGACCAACATCACTGAAGCAGACTATCTGGTGATCATTTTATTTCTGATTGTTGGATATTGCTTTCTGTGAACTGCCACGTTTTCTACATTACAACTGTCACCGCACTTCAAAAATACTTCACTGGCTGTAAACCAGCTTTGGGATTTCCTGAGGTTGTGAAAGAAGCTATAAAAATGTACATCTTTAATCCTTTCTGGGGGTTGCGGAGGGGGCAGGGTGCAGTGGAAGTCAGGACACGGCAGGACCACACTGGCAGCAGGTTAGAAGATATTTGTGGGACTCGTCAGAGCATATTTTATATTGACCAAGTTTCCACACCAGGTGCGCTAACTCATAAAATGCCCTATTTTGTCCATAAAGCCAAAAATGATCAGTAGTACAATAGCAGGCTTCAATAATTCTGACAGTAACATGTTGTCTCTTTAATTGTGTAGAACGACCCTGTGAATTTGTTACATTCATCAAACAGCCTGTCCCTGGTCTGGGTACTCAGAGAACGGAGTTAACCCCTTATGAGGACAGTCTCCAGTACAATGCTGAAGGTTATAGTTGGTTGGAAATTGAAAAACATCCACTGTGTGTCATGTAAGGACAGTATAAAATGAAAACAAAGTCCAAAAGGCTGTAAAAAGCCATTAGAAGACAACTCTGCCTCAGCTGGTTTCTAAACTAGCGTTGATTAAAGTCATCCCGGTCTTTGAGTAGAATTTAATGCACCCGCCACTCTCCAACTACCACCCCCGGAGGCAGTTTGGGAGGCCCGTGTAATCAAGCGGGAAGGTGAGGGGTGGAGACCCAATCACCTTCCCGATTCCCCCTGGGGTGGGGAGGGTCGAAGATGGCCTTCCCTCCCAGAGGCCAACTGAAGCTTTTAAGTGGCTACTTACACTGGGCGTCAGTTAGCCCAGCTGGCTAGAATATGATGCAAAATGATGCTAACGGCGCGCATTCAATCCCTGTACTAGCTGTGATAGTTCATGGAGGCCTGCGCTGCCTTGACCCATGCTTTAAGGGCAGTGTTTCCGCAAGCTATACGACCAATTGTCTCTCTCTATAATGGAGAGATATGTCAATGGCCCTTTGTGGATTATGACTAAGTATCTTACCTCATGGGCCACTTAAGGGCCTTCTCCCACTGCCACGGTATCCAGCCAGTAGTGTGCAGGGCCCCACGTCATGCGGACATCCTACTAGGTAAACCCCGATGGGCATACCTGTAGTTTTGTGGGAAGTTGGGGAGCAGCCTGTGCCCAAAAAGACCCACTGATGGCAAGGGGGCTCCTAGATGTGGACTGGGGGGAGGCAATGGTGTAGTGGCATTGTCGCTGGACTAGTAATCCAGAGACCCAGGCTAATGCACTGGAGATCTGGGTTTAAATCCCGCCATGGCAGATGATGGAATTTGAATTCAATAAAAAAAATCTGGAATTAAAAGTCCAATGATGACCATGGGACCATTGTCGAATGTTGTAAAAAAGACCCATCTGGTTCATTAATGCCCTTTAGGGAAGGAAATCTGTCATTCTTACCTGGTCTGGCCTACATGTGACTCCAGACCCACAGCCCATAAATGCCCCCTGAAATGGCCTAGCAAGCCACTCAGCTGTAACAAACTGCTTCAAAGTCACAAGAAATGACATCGCATGGACGGCAGTGGTTCAAGAAGGTAGCTAACCACCACCTTCTCGAGGACAACTGGGGATTGGCAGTAAATGCCCACATCCCGTGAATGAATGAAAAAATTGTGAAGACCACTGCCTTCCTTTTAAACTGACTCCCCCCTCCCCCCCGCACCCCCTGGTTCCCACCCTCACAGGAGCCTCCCTGACAGGCTGGGTGAGTCTGCCTCACCTACCTTCAGTCCAGATTCCAGTGATGGTCTTCAGCCTGGGCCTACTGCATTACCAGCAGTGGCCACTGCTCCCCGTGGAGTTGTCAGTATTGGAATGCTGTCAGCCTGTGATTGATCGGCAGCTCATGGAAGTGGGAAGATCATGACAAGGATCTCATCGACAACCAGGTGAGCACTTGATTGGCAATAAATCATGTTTGGGAATGGGGATGGTGGTGGGGTATGAGATAGCCAT
The DNA here is from genome assembly GCF_017639515.1 of Carcharodon carcharias. NCBI lineage: Eukaryota > Metazoa > Chordata > Chondrichthyes > Lamniformes > Lamnidae > Carcharodon > Carcharodon carcharias. The sequence goes on from NC_054469.1 coordinate 44,313,360, forward strand.
TGCTGTGTTGCCACTGGCTCTTCAGCACCATGATCTTTAAATTTCGCCTTTCATGCTGGGCAGAGGCAAGTGGTCCAGTTTTGGCTGGAAGCATCATAGGATTAGAAGGTAGATTGGGATGAGAACAGTTAGCATTCATTCTACATAGGAAAAGAGTAGCTAAAGTACGACAGAGCTAAGCTATTCCACAGCTAACAGATTAGGTCAAAGCTCTGCAGTCCTGCTACATCCAGTTGTGAATAGTGGTGGACAATTAAATAGCTCAGTAGAGGAGGAGACTCCACAAATATCCCCATCATCAATGATGGGGGAGCCAAGCACATCAGTGCAAAGGATAAGGCTGAAACATTTGCTACAATCTTCAGCCACAAGTGCCGAGTGGATGATCCATCTCAGCCTCCTCCAGAAGTCCCTAGCATCACAAATGCCAGTCTTCAGCCAACTCGATTCACTCCACCTGATATCAGCAAATGGTTGAAGGCACTGAATACTGCAAAGGCTATGAGCCCTGACAACATTCCAGCAATAGAACTGAAGGTTTGTGCTCCAGAATTTTCCACACCCCTAGCCAAGCTGTTCCAGTACAGCTCCAACACTGGCTTCTACAAATTAATGTGGAAAATTGCCCAGCTATGTCCTGTGCACAAATAAACAGGACAAATCCAACCTGGACAATTACCGCCCCATCAGTCTACTCTTGATCATCAGTAAAGTGATTGAAAGGGTCATCAACAGTGCTATCAAGCGGCACTTGCTTAGTAATTACCTGCTCACTGATGCTCAGTTTGGGTTTAGCCAAAGTCACTCAGCTTCTGACCTCATTATAGCCTTGGTTCAAACATGAACAAAAGACTTGAATTCCCGAGGTGAGGCGAGAGTGACTGCCCTTGACATCAAGGCAGCATTTGACCAAGTGTGGCATCAAGGAGCCTGAGCAAAACTGGAGTCAATGGGAATCAGAGGGAAAATGTTCCACTGGCTGAAGCCATACCTAGCATAAAGGAAGGTGGTTGTGGTTGTTGGCGGTCAATCATCTCAATTCCAAGATATCACCGCTGGAATTCCTCAGGGTAGTGTCCTAGGCCCAACCATCTTCAGCTGCTTCATCAATGACCTTCCTTCCACCATAAAGTCAGAAGTGGGGATGTTCACTGATGGTTGCACAATGTTCAGCACCATTCGTGACTCCTCAGATACTGAAGCAGTCCATGTCGAAATGTAGCAAGACCTGGACAATATCCAGACTTGGGCTGACAAATACCAAGTAACATTCGCGCCACACAAGTTTCAGGCAATGACCATCTCCAACAAGAGAGAATCCAACCATCACCCCTTGATGTTCAATGACTGAATGCCCCACTATCAACATCCTGGGGGGTTACCATTGACCAGAAAATGAACTGGACTAGCCTTATGAATACTGTGGCTAAAAAGATCAGGTCAGAGGCTAGGAATCCTGTGACAAGTAACTCACCTCCTGACTCCCCAAAGCCTGTCCACCAACCTACAAAGTCAGGAGTGTGATGGAATACGTTCCACTTGCCTGGATGAGTGCAGCTTCAATAATACTCAAGAAACTTGACACCATCCATGATAAAGCAGCCAGCTTGATTGGCACCCTTTCTGCAAATATTCAATCCCTCCACCACTAACACACAGTGGCAGCCATGTGTACCATCTACAAGACGCACTGCAGAAATTCACTAAGGCTCCTTAGGCAGCACCTTCCAAACCTATAACCGCTACCATTTAGAAGGACAAGGACAGCAGATAGATGGAAATGCTGCTAATTGGAAGTTCCCCTCCAAATCACTCACCATCCTGACTTGGAAATATATCACCATTCCTTCACTGTCACTGGGTCAAAATCCTGGAACTCCCTCCCCAACAGCACTGTGGGTGTACCTTCACCCCAGGGACTGCAGCAGTTCAAGAAGGCAGCTCACCACCACCTTCTCAAGGGCAATTAGGGATGGGTAATAAAGGCTGGCCTAGCCAGCGACGCCCACATCCCACAAAAATGAATGAAAAACAAAAATATTGGCCCCTTAGAGGCAGGTGAAATTATTATGGTGAATGAGATGCACTGAACAAATATTACATGCCTGCCTTCATAGAAGAAGGCAGAAGTTTCATGGCAGAAATAGACAGTAGCCTTGGAGATAAAAAGATTGAGAAAGTTAAAGAAATTAATATCAGCAAAGAAGAAGTTTTCAAAAAACTTAAGGGATAACATCTGTTAAATCCCCAGGACCAGATGGTCTTCACCCTAGGGTTCTAAAAGAGATAGCTGCAGAGATAGTGAAAGCAGTGCCAAGGTTTTCCAAAATCTCTTAGATTCAGGAACAGTCCCATCAGATTGGAAGTTGGCAAATGTTATACCACTTTTCAAGAAAGGAGGGAGAGAGAAAACAGTGAACACTAGGCCAGTTAGTCGAACGTCACTCATTGGGAAAATGCTGCTGTCAACTATTAAGGAAGTTTTAACAACGCACCTAGAAAGATATTGTATGACTAGAAGAAGTCAACATACTTTTACTGAAGGGAAATCCTGCTTGACAAATTTATTAGAGGTTTTGAAGCATGCAACAGGATAAGTAAAGGGGAACCAGTGGATGTAGTATATTTAGATTTCCAAAAGGCATTCAATAAGGTGCTACACAAAAGTTTAATAGGCAAGATAAGGGCTCATGGAGTTGAGGGTAAAATATTAGCATGGATAGAGGATTGGGTAATGGACAAGAAGCAGAGAATTAGTATAAATGGAGCATTTTCATGTTGGTAGACAGAGAATAGTGGAGTGCCACAAGGATCAGTGTTGGGGCCTCAGCTTTTACAATCTATATGAATGACTTAGTGGAAGAGACAGAGGTTAATGTATCAAAGGTTGTTGATGATAACATGCTAGGTGGAAAGGTAAACCATGGGAAAGACACAGAAAATCTGCAAAGAGGTTTAGACAGGTTAAGACAGTGGACAACAAGGTGTCAGATGGAGTATAATGTGGGGAAGTGTGAAGTTATTCACAATGGTTGTGAGAATAGAAAAGCAGAATATTTTTTTAAAGGGTGAAAAACTTGTAAGTGTTGATGTTCAAAGAGACTTGGGTGCGCTCGTGCAAGGAAGGCTGAAAGTTGACATTCAGATGCAGCAAGTAATTAGGAAGACAAATGGCATGTTGGCCTTTATTGCAAGGGAATTGGGGCACAGGAATAAAGAAGTCCTGCTGCAATTGTAGAGGGTTTTAATGAGCCCACATCTGGAATAATGTGTGCAGTTTTAGTCTCTGCATTTAACAAAGGATGTACTTGTATTGGAGGCGGTACAATGAAGGTTCACTTGATTAGTCCCTGAGATGAGGGCTTTACCCGATAATGAGAGACTGAGTAAGTTGTCTTATGTTCTCTGGAGTTTAGAAGAATGAAAGGCGATCTCATTGAAACACACACAATTCTGAAGGGACTTGATAGGGTAGATGCTGATAGATTGTTTCTATCTAAAAAATGGGGACACAGTCTCAGGATAAGGGGTCAATTATTTAGGACTGAGGTAAGAAGAAATTCTTCTTTCAAAGGGCTGTGAAGCTTTGGAATTCCCTACCCAAGAATTGTGGATGCTCCATTATTGAATACATTTAAGGCTGGGATAGGCAGATCTTCGATCTCCCAGGTCAACTCTTCCCGACTCTATAGCCACCATGCCGCCATCTCTGCTGGGTCTGGGACATACACAGGGATGGTGATGGTTGTGTCCGGGACATGATCTGTAAGATATAATTCCGTGAACTTGACTAGTCTGTGAGACAGCTTTGGCGCCAGCCCCCAGATGTCAGTAAGGAGGACTTTACAGCATCAACAAGGCTGGGTTTGCTGGTGTTGTTTCCAGTGCCTAGATCGATGCCAAGTGGTTCATTCCTTTTTACTGGTTTGATACAACTGAGTGGCTTGCTGGCCATTTCAGTAGGTATTTGAATGTTAACCACATTTCTGCGGGTCTGGAGTCACTTGTAGGGTGCCAGATTTCCTTCCCTAAAGGGGCATTAGTGAACCAGATGGGTTTTTACAACAATTGCCTTCCTATTAAATTCAGATGCCGTCATCTGCCACGATGGGATTTGAACCCGTGTCACCAGGCCAAGGAAACAGTCGACGCCCCCATGCACCACCCAGTTGACTACGTGCATTTAAGATGTCTGGGGCTCCTAGAGTAACCTGGTCCATGAAATGTCTCTACTGCTTTATATCACATACCAACATGTAATATTGTCGCCGTCCTTAAGCTCTAGCTGGTGATACCCAGATTTCAGATCCAGCTTCTCATCTGAGGTTAGAATATTGTTCATATTTACTTCTTTGTTGTTGTTCACATTTTGACACAATAGTGTATATCATTAGAATTCCTGAGCTTGTGGACAATTAGCAGAGATATAGGATCATCTCCAACTTTAATTATGCCATTACCCTTCAATTCTTTTAGTTCCAATATTTGCTTCTGTAAAGAAAATAGTTTCTTGTGATGGCATTGAGCAGCAGCAGTAGCAGACCTGTCAATAGGCAGTTTGACCTGTGTGCACTTCAGCTTGCCAACATCACCAAGGACTCGAGAGGCTTTACTTCAAATTGCTCATGTTACTATATTGATCCCACATACTGCTAAGTCATACTAATGAGTTGTAGCACTTGAGTCATGTGTAGGTCATTAAACATCCCTTCACAACAGCCTCGTCCACTGACATTGCTTGCTGACTGAATTGGACGTAATGAAGTGCACCAAAGACCTGTGTTTTTGCATCAAGAGGAAATAACTGGATCCGGATGTAACGGCGCTTCACTTGAATCAGCAGCAACAGGTTTATAATTGAGTTCATCAATAAGATTTCAGGGATACCTAAAATCAACAATGACATGAATTGGTGTGCCATCACAATATACAATTACCGACAGATGATTGTTGATTCTGAAATGATGCGTTATTCTGATATATATATACAGCATCATCTCCAGAAGTGTACAAGGTAGTTTATGTTCTTGTTTCATGCCGTGCTGTTTTAACAGTTATGTACTTGAATTATCATGATTTCTTGTATGCTTTTGCAAAGGCCTGGAGTTGGATAACCAACAGCACCAAGTTTTCACATCCCATACACATGACATTCTTTGGGTGAAGTTAATGTGGGCAATGGTGGGGTGGAGGAGTGAGGAGGTGGATATGGTTGGGCTCATTGGCTTTGAAATCTGCGGGCACCCCCGCTGACCAAATTTCCCACAGACTAATGTTCCTAATTGGCAGCGGGAACCCAAACAAATGCCAGAAACTTTGCAGTATCAGCAGCGCCACCAGGATTGATGGCCAATGCTGGTATTGCAATTGGATCTACTCAGAGGATCAGTGGTGGATCCTGCGGAGTCATGTAAGGATGAGGGTCTGAGGGTCCCAAGGAAGGAGAAACGCAGGCCAGGGGCAGGTAGGGAAGGACATTGGAGGAGGGACAGGAGGGAGATGGGCAGCTGGGTTGGTGGGTGGGTAGAGGTGATGGTTTCCCATGGCCCCTATCCCCCCGATACTGGATCCCTCAATCAGGCCAGAGAACGAGAGACCTGCCCTAGAAGGCTACAGGGAAACCTAACAGGGTTCACTGGGCAGTCTCCTTGGATGGTGAATGCCCCACTCACTGCTTGTTGAATACCAGCAGCAGCGAGATGAGGCCCTTAAGTGGCCTCAGATTGAATCAAAAGGAGGCAGGAAGATGGTGAGATCTCCAGCCAGCACCCTCTCACCTGATCACATGGATCTCTACCCGATCCCACCTGTGGGGGTGGGGGCATGAAACTTCACCTTTTGCTCTTCCCTGAACAATCACAAAACCCAGGAATACCTACATCCACGGCAATAACATACGTGATTTGAGTTTACTTTGATTTATTCTGGTTTAACCTTGGTGGGATGTTCTTTCATTTTGATATTTATCATCATGTTGATAGTGACTCGTTGCTTAGTTTTCTGAAGTGGCCACTTCAAACAGTTCATTCAATATGTTCAGACAGCCAGTGTTTTGTAAATTGTGTTTTGATCAGTAAAAGTTATAAGTGCTTGCCTAAGTAAGTCTTTGCATAAAAGCAGCCACAGAATCATGAGTTGTTCAGTTTGTCAAAATATGATTGATCCGTATATTGTGCTTTCCTCATGAATGAAATGATATTTAGAGATTTCTTGGTCTTATAAGAACATAAGAACATCATTGTAACATTGCCATTATCCCACAGTGAAACCTATCACCACCCAGTCAAACTATTTCACCACTTCCCTCATTTTGAAGGGGCTGGCTGTTGCAAAGATTAAGGGGTACTGATGCAGTAGATGGAGAGAAACTATTTCTGCTAGTTGCCAGGCTAGTGAAGTGATTTCTGCTACAGCCAGGCCCTACAGGAATGAAAGTAGGGAGGGTGGGGGGAGGCGGGTGAAAAGGTGCAAAGGAAGGGGGGGGGTACCTTCTTTGGGCGGGGCCCTGTGCAATCAGGGGCAGCCTGCAACCCCGCACCCCCACGATGTTACGCCCCACTGATCACTGCCCAAAAACGCCTGGACTTACCTGAGTCCGGCATCCATGTTGTCTTCTTCCCAGGGATTGAGTGTAGTCCCAGCAGCACCCACTACTGAGTCCTGGCGCTACTAGATGTACTCAGCTGCCGGCCAATCAGATTGTCTGGCAGCTCTTGAGGGCAAGGCTTCCTGTTCCAGAGGGGGGAAGTCTCAGTCTCACCCCATTAAGGCAGCCCCCAGCATATTATAGTTTGGGGCAACCATTTTTAAAGTTGGTCGGCTTGTGACTGGCTTTTCTGCCAGGGGGTGGGGGAGAGGGGGTGCATCGGGTGGCAGGCAATATGCCACTCTGTAAAATTCAGCCCTAAGAAGCATTTCCTGAGGTGAAGGGTGGTAGATGTTTTGAACTTGCTCAAACAAATAGCAATTGATGCTAGGTAGACCAGCTGTTAATTTTAAAACTGAGATTGATAGATTTTTGTTAGCCAAGGGTGGAGTTAGGTTGAAGATCAGCCATGGTTTCATTGAATGGCAGAGCAGGCTCGGGGGACTAAGTAGCTTACTCTTGTTCCTATGTTTCCAGATTGAATTGTGGCTTATGAGACAACCCTGAGGTCCTATAAATAATGGGAATAAACATTTACTCATACAGAAACAAGATAGTGTGGTACACCAGAGTGATATACTGATGATTGTCATGTTGCAAACCTACATAGGCACACAGTTAAATGAAGCCTGCCTTCATCATGAATTCATCTTTTAGTCTCAATATTCCTGATCCTTTGACTACTTTGCAGGAAAAATCTTTGGCTATTACACGTGATGTAATTATGTGTAGCAACAGAAAACTGCTGGTTTTGTGGTATCTAATGAATGCACAACACAAAGCCACATGCATTGCATGAGACCCTTACTGACAATCAACCATGTTCCTCTCACTCAGATAGCCAATAGGATGAGCAGCAATCCTCACAGAGCTCCAAACTTCCGCAGAGTAATATGCTGTACTTAAGTTACAATCTTAATTGAAAACCAGCATAGCGACCATGAGCAGAACAATGACCAGATTCTAAATACACATCTGTGATTGTTTTCTTCAGCAGTTACAACATCAGGGAGAGTGGGCCCATGGAATGGCAGGCCTACTGTGATTAAAAAATCACTATAAGCAGCTGCACCACTGACTCAGACAGTTAGGCCAGAGAGCAACCGAGCCGACAGATCAAGATCCCAGGTTTTCTTTTCAGTTGGCACTATGTCAATCCCAGTTTTTTGGTGGGGAAGGGGATGAACTGATGGAGGAGGGGTGGGGGGCGGTGGGGGGGGTGGGTTGAGTTGGGAGATAGGGGTCTCATAATCAGCTTCAGAGTCTCGTGATCGGGGTGATGAAAGCTGTCCCTGCAGGGTATGTACGTGATACAAGAACAGGACAACACTTTTCAGTAATACCAACAAATGCTTCCTGTCTCCAGACCTCTCAACCAGTATTACGTTAAAAAGGTTGGTTTTGGACCAGTGTTTGGAGTGGAAACTTGGTTTTGTGCCTACAAATCAGCTGATTTTGTTGACACGGGAGGCTTGCAGGTTGATGCTGATCTTCTCAGAGGTCTGTTTTAATATCAGGGGAGCCTGATAAAAAAGCAAACAATCGCAAGCTCCTAGTTCTGTCGAAGGGTCATGAGGACTCGAAACGTCAACTCTTTTCTTCTCCGCCGATGCTGCCAGACCTGCTGAGTTTTTCCAGGTAATTCTGTTTTTGTAATCGAAAGCAATGCTTTTCTCATCTGGAATGAGATCTAAGTTTCTACGGAGTAATACCGTACTAAAGTTACAATTTTAATTGAAAGCCAGCACACAGCTACTGTGCATAGAACAGCGAATAGATTCTCAACACACATCTGTGATCATTTTCTTCATAATCACTAAATCCAGTCTTTAATAACAGCTATTTTGGCTGTGATCTCATTCTGAAAATTGTTCTTCAGTGCAACAATTTCCTTTTTTTTTCAACTGAGTAGTTTAATCATCTCTAATGAATAGTGCTGAGGTCACCCAAACTACCCTTAATGATTATATCAAAAGTGTTTCGGTTTTAAGTAATTTGAACCATTTGGAAAGAATTCCAGCATTACTCCTGTAAAATACCAGCAGCCATTTTTTTGGAACCTTTCCCTGAATCTTCTTGCAGGCACTGTGTGCTAGAAGGTGCTGTTCCATTTTTGTTCCCACAGAATAAAAAACCTGCAGTGAGTTTCTTCTATAAAAAAAATCACCAAGAACTTGCAAGCTAGCTCCTCCACATAGACCCCTGGCACAATAGATAATTTTAAGAGATTTTCATATGTTTCAGGTTTATCTCGCAACTAAAACTCTGACAAAAGGTCATCGACCTGAAACGTTGGGCGAAATCGTCACAGATTTGCACTAAGTGCGGTAGCGGGCAGGGAAAGTGACATTTTACCCACCGGCTGCAATGGCAGGTTTTCACACCGTATCTTCCCCAACCCGCCACCTCAATTATGCATTCCCGGGATACAGGCCTTTTCGATGGTGGGCAGGCTCTCATTCGCCCGCCACGCCATCACCTCGCCGCTTCGTCACGCCAGGCGCCGTATTTAAGGTGCAGCCACATGCACACCTCTCAGCGCTTCCAGCCCAGGACTGCTGCATGGAAGACATGGCTCCGGAAGGCAAAAGACCGCAGCCCCCAGGTTTAATGACGCGCCCCTTGAGCGCGTTTTTGAATGCCGTGGAGGCCCGTCGTGATGCCCTCTACCTCTGGCCACAAGATGGGCAGCAACATCATCAATCCAGCTTGGGAGGCGGTGGCAGTGGTGACCAGCATCAGCGCCCTGCAAGAGAGGACAGCCACCCAATGCCACAAGAGGGTGCGTGATCTCCTTCATTCTGCCAGGGTAAGACACTCTTCTCATCACTCTCAACTCACACACTCACAAACCCATCACACATCCACAGGGCCCTCACTCACTGCCAGAACGGGACATCACCGTTCACTCTCTCACACAGACTTTCATTGTCCTCATCCCGTCCATGGGACCCAATCAACACCCACACATGCCAGACATACTTACCATCTGACCTGGCAGACATCCTGCTTGCACTCTTTCCATCTCTATTCATGCAGAACAAGCTGGCACACAACAAGGGGGAGAGGTCGCAGACTGATGGAGGAATGCCTGAGATCAAGATCCTCACGGACTTTGAAATCAGAGCCATCCAGCTGGCCGGCGGCAATCTGGACCACTCCTGTGCTGACGGTGAGGTCGGCAATGCTTTACCAAGGGAGGATCCAGCAGTGCAACATCCATCAGGCAACCATACTGTGAGGGATGTGTCTTGTTTCACAGGCCGCAGCCATGCACTAATTATCTCCTCTTGCTTTCACAGGGACATCTGGGAAACAGCCAAGATAGCCCATGACCCTGGGCCTCTGATCAAGCCCTGAGGGAAGCTCAGAAGAGGAATCCACTGAAATCCTACCTGAAGACCCATCACAGCACCCACCCACACCCTCCAGCAGCACAGAGAGAGACACACCTCTGTGGGGCCTAGCTTTAGAGTAGCCTCGGGCTCACAATCTGCAGAGCATATCGCACTGTCTGATCCACAGCAGGTGGTGGAAGAGACTTCCCAGGTCCCCGGCACTCGAAGGACTGCTGGAAGCCAGGAATCTGCTGAGTCTCGGTCAGGTTTCAGTCGCTGGTGCTGCAAAGGCAAACTTGGGAACATCAGGAAGGAATGTTCACTGCACTCCTCAGATTGCAAGGCAGGATAGAGGAGGCTGAGGCTGAGGTGATAGCGTCAGAATGCCAGTGCACTGAGGTCAACACTGGTAGAGTGGCGGTTGCCATGGAGACTTTGGTTCAGGACATCACTCCTGCACTGCTGCACGAGCTGATCTCTATCGCTGACACCACTGTTGGCCTTCAACAGTGTATACACGAGAAGGGTGCGGGGCAGCTCCATCTCACTCCAGCTTCCCCTTCTCCTCAATGAGTCAGCCAGGGGGCCTTGGGCACCCACAGGGAGGAGGATCAGCAGGTGCACACCCCAGAGTCATCCACCAAGGTGACTCCATGAGTGTCCAGCCAATCCGAATTCCTTCTTCCTGTGACCCCCAGCAGCTCTAGCTGCACAGGTTGAGGAGGATGCCACTGTCACACAGCAGGACCCCAAAAGCAGGCCGGAGCCCTCAAGGTCTCGGCCCACCAGAGGATATTGGTCAAGATCAGCACATGTGACCTTTGCGAGTGCTGCACATCGTTACTGTGCACTCACCTCTGATTTCCCCTCAAAATGCAGCCGGCCAAGTGCACACCTTATATAATCTGTTGTGAAATACATCAGCGTGATTGGGCAATCCAGCAGCGGGGGGGAGGGGAGAGGAGGAGAGAGGGGGGAGGGGGAGGGGGAGGTGGAAGGGAGGAGGAAGGGGGGAGGGGGAGAGGGGTGTGGGGAGGGGGAAGGGGTAGTGGGGGGTAGGGGGAGTTGGGGGGGAAGAGAAGGGGGAGGAGTTTTCACATTTGCTCCAGTGCCAAGTATCACAATTAGGATGGGAGGAGAGGGTGGTTTTTCTAGTCCCACTACTCCACAGGTCACACCATTTGTTTAAGAGTTTAATTCACTCACAAAGATGGCCAATTATTTAACTTTGTTACTGTTAGACCCCAAATAAAAGAGCTTTAACCAGGCTTCTTTCAATTATCTCAGAACTTTATTCTAAAATGAAACTTCCTTTTAAAATAAGTTGCAAGGAATGGTTAACATACAATTTGTTGTCTAGAAGTCTAACTATCTATTCCTTTTAAAATTCCCCACCGCACACACACACACACACACACACACACACACACAGACACCAGCAAACAAAGGACAAACAGATAGGGGGCAGAATTTTACGGCCCCGTTTTAGTGGGGACGGGGCAGTAAAATGCAGCCAGCCATTATAAAGCCCATTGACTTCAGCGGGAACGTAAAATCCCGCCGTTGTAAAATTCTGCCCAGGGTGTCTGCAGAGATGGGTGGTTGAAGGTAAAACTTTATAAAAAGGATAACGTTTGCAGGGTGTTCACACTGTTGACCTGATGCTTCCTCGTGTGATGACAGGTGATTAGTCCCTGTAGATGTCTGGAGGTTCTCACCAATGGAGCTTCAGCACAGAGGAGAATAAACTGGATCAAAATTTCTTGTCTCAGCCTCTTGGGTCTCCAAAGAGTGACAAGTCTCACTGAGATGAGAATTCCTAGCTGGATACTGATAACCACTCTATTTCAGGCAAAGCAATGGGAAGTCGAGTTGGGCAGCTTTTCACTTTCTCAGTTCAGTTCCAACTGAGTTAAAAAAAAACAAGTTCAAAACATAAAGCTGCCCCATTGGGTGATTTCCAGTAAATCATCAGGCCTTTGTCTTTAAAATAGTTCCCCCCCCCCACCCCCCACCCCCAACAATTAAAGTGATTGCAGTTTAAATAAGCAAACAACTTTCCTCCTCAAGCACCACACCAACCAGGTGATTTCTTGGAAAGGGCACGCTTACTCACAGTCCAAAGGTGAACTTATGATCTTTCATTGAAAAAAAATATGTCCAAAGATTGGAATGTCCTTCCAAATCTTAAAAGAAGATACAGTTCTTGAAGATATGTTTTCCAACACAAGCTAATTGCAAAGTAACAGCAACAGCAGTAGCCTTATCAGATTCATTTAGTCCAGTGATCATGAAGACCTGATATTTGCTGACCTTAGCAAATTAAGTTTTCTTCAGTGTTGCCACTGGCTTTGTGTAACCTGCATGTAAGGGAATGGTGGCAAAAAGACATCATTAAGCACAATATAAAAGTAATATTTGCTGTGTAGACTATGCCCAATAGGACTTCTACTGAAGAATCTTTCATTGGCGTTACTGATAGTGTTTTTTGTTAGGCAAGGACATTAAGGATTACAAAACCAAGGCGGGTAAATTGAGTTAAGGTATGGAACAGCCGTGATCGAACTGAATGGTCGAACAGATCCGAGAGGCTGAATGGCCTATTCCAGATCTTATGTTCCGTCTTTCCGATCATCCAACACTTGAGGAGCCGGAGTGAGATAGATGTTGCAAATGAATCTGTTTCTACAAACGTTCCATTACATTTTTTATGTCATATTCTTCAAAACCATGTTTTATGTTAAAAAATATTAGTGGAATGTATTTGCACTGATCATGCCGATATAAGTTTTAAAATCAATTTGCCCAAACCCAGTTAGATTAAGCCTGGAGGCTTTCCATCGTTTGCACTGCTAGAAAGAAATTGGCTCCACCAATCAGTTAGGTCCGACTCTGCTAAAAGAAGGTAGAAAAGTGGTGGCAAAGCTTAATTCCTTTGCTGCAGCCTCTGTAACAAGTGTGACAGTTTAAGTAGCACACTGTGGGCTTTACACAGCTGATTGGTAAACAGCTTGAACTGCCAGTGCACCACACAAAAGTTCATTCCAGGACAAAGAACAACTGGGTTTAAATAAAGAGTACTGAATAAATGTTGAAAAATATCTAAAAGTTCACTTTGGGATTGGAGACTGCTCTCCACTGCTGAGCTGGTCAGTAATGCTGCTCACAGCTGCTTTAAACAGTCAGAGCTGTTTCGGATGGCAGCTACCCCATGAGGCTTTCCAGGATTGCCAGCTTTGGATTTGTCATCATTCAGTAACTTTTTGTGATCTATCCAAATACAACATTATATTCGCTTAGAAGAAAATACCTATACTGTGGTAATCTGAGGTGCAGTACACCTTTAAGAGAAGGATGGGGGTGGTGAGCAGATTGACCACATGATTGTATTACCTAATTGTTTTGTAGTGCGGGCTACATTGTTACTCAGTAGTTTTAGAGTAGGGTTTGGTTTGAGAAGACACTTGTGGTAGTGCTCTGTTACTTATGTTAATAAATAACAAGTGCCTCATCTTACAATGGTCTCTTCGTCTGCATCATCTTGATTATCAATTCACTCATCAGTAGAAAGACAACCATGCAACTGTGTTCGCTGAGCAAAGCGACCTAATAGAAGGAACATAACATGTACCTCATTCACATGACATAAAGTCTCATTTGATAGGCCAGTGAATGAATGCAACTAAATTTAACAGCCTGTTCATTATCAACCAATGGTAGTTGTAACCTTTGCATAGGTTTTATTTTGTATTTCAGTTCAAGTGAACACGCTCTACATTCTTTAAAACATTTGATGGAAAAGGGAAAAGAACTAAATGGGGCCACAGTTTACCTGAACTGTTCAGTTTATGCACCTGGCCCTCCCTCTCTAGCCAGCCACATTTTGTTCCAGTGTTTTTCTAAAGAGCCGCACAGATTTCATCTTCATTGTCACACAAAACCAACTGAGGCAAAAGGAAAGAAATAGAAAAAAAAACATCAGAGCCATTTGTTAATTGTCTTTTCCTGCTGTAACCATAGCAACGCCGGCTGCCAGGCATCGCTGCAATGTGGCAGACAAACAATCCACACACTACAGCCTTTCAGTCACAGTGAATGACTGCAAAAGAAGGAGAATAAAAAAAAACATTCAGCCAACATGTGACATCTACTGAATGCAATACCTTTCAGCAGCATTTTTAAAAATAGCAGTTAATTTAATTCTGAACAAAAGGCAAGGGGAGGGGGAACAAATGAGGATTAAGGAGAAAAGGCAGCTTGAGCAGAAAACAGGAGGGGTTGTGACAGGAACATTGGAGCCAATTTGTTCCTTTGACAAACTGTAGCATGACTTTAAAGATGCTTATTATGCCTATTTTTTTTGAAGGGGTGGGGTTTGCAAAGAGAAAGATTACGGTATATGCCGTATCACTGTGTGATGTCGCTACAGTAACATTTTCGACTTCTGTGAGTACCTTGTGCTGTGTGGGTAACAGAACTCAAACGCTCTCTTTGTAGGATAGAAGCTTGGATGTTCCACTCTGCTCTAGGCAGTGCACCAAATCACTCGTGAAATGGCATTGAGCAAAAGGAAGACATCTCAAAGCACTTCACGTTAAGAAAGAAAGACAATGGATGGCAAGCAGGAGGGAAGAGAGAAAATGTAGAGCTGGGGGGTGCTGGGTAAAAGCAAGGGGGAAGAGAATTTTTTGAGGAAAGCTGGAAGAGAGATGACAAGCCACAATGAACTAGAACAAATGAGAGTTCCAGAGAAAAACAGGGTGGCTGAACAAATGGCATGGTGGAGAGCATGAACCAAATGGATGGTGAACCAGAGGATTCATGTGGACATATAGGGCTAGAGAAGATCGGGAGGGCAGAGATCATGAGGGAATTGAAAATGACAATGAGAATTCTGAAGTCATCCCTATGCAGCATGAAACAATGTAGGTAGGAGAGAACGGGCGTGATGGGGGTGCAGGGCTTGTATGGTTGAAAACAAGGGATTGTAATGTTTTGAAGAATTATAGCTCGTGGATAGGTGAGATGTGGAGGCCAGCTAGGATAGCACTGAAGAATTAGAATTAGGATTTTGCCAGGAGTGGGGAAGACTGGGGCTGATGTTGGGGAGGTGACAGAAAGCGGACTTGGCAAAAGAGAAGATCTTGTAAGGAAGTTGATCTCTGTTCAGTATGTTAAGGTAGCAAACCTCCTTAGTCAGAGATAGCAACCAGTCAAGGGAGGTTGGTGAAGTCCAGGGGACATTCTGGCAGTAGCTGAAGAAAATAACTTTGATTTTACTGATATTAAACTGGAAGGCATGTTGGCACATGCAACTATTAATGGCACAAGTTACTTTTTTTTATTCTTTCATGGGATGTCGGTATCGCTGTTGCCCATCCCTAATTGCCCTTGATCTAAGTGGCTTGTTGGGCCATTGCAGTGGGCAGTTAAGATTCAACTACATTGCTGTGTGTCTGGAGTCACATGTAGGCCAGACCAGCTATGGATGGCTGGTTTCCTTCCCTAAATGTCATTAGTGAACCAGATGAGATTTTACGACAATCGATGATAGTTTCAAGGTCACCAATACTGAGACTAGCTTTATATTCCAGATTTTTTTATTAATTGATTTAAAATTCCACCAGCTGCCCTGGTGGGACTTGAACCCCAGAGCATTAACCTGAGCCTCTGGATTACTAGCCCAGTGACATTATCACTACGTCCTCCTGTCTCTGCATCTGGCTGTTTTTTGCTGACATGCTGCAAAAAAATGCATCCCAGCCACTTATGCCAAACTTTAGGGCTCGGATTACATCACAACACCTAACTGCATGGACGCTTAAAACATCTAGTTGAAAATTATCCCTCAACTAATCCATTTCAGGTTTCCACTGAAATAAGAGAGAGGAATTTCAGACAAACAGATTGTGAAATTGGTTCAGGTTTTTAAAGTAAATTTGAAATGGTTATAATCCCTGAAAATCTATGAAATTCATCTTGGTCTCACCCCATAACCAGCAGGAATCTGCAAAGTGACAGTAGAGACCTGCAATAACCCAGGATACGTTAAGCGTCCACCATTGGTCTGGGGGTTCCGCCTATCGCTCAATGTAGACCAATGGGGTAAGGTTTTCACTTTGGGCATAATCGGTGACTCCAGTGCAAATTGTGTCCAAAATTACACTTGTTTTGACAAGTGTTTTTCTTTCCCCCAGATTCATTTGCATATCACCAAACACAATCAGGTAGCATTCTAAAAATTAATTTATTTCTACTCATTGTCTAAAACAAAGTTTGCTTTAAAACATTGATATATTTAAGAGCATGACTTGGTAAAGTTTGAGGGATAAAGCTGAAAATGAGTTTACCACAAAAAAATAAGCATTTCAAATTAGTGTCAATCCATCACCAGTAACATGGTTTTAAATGGCTGGAACTGACTTCCAAAAAAAATATGCAAAATTATTTTCTAGCTAGATTGGGATTCAGTAGTCAGTTTCTTACTAAATTAAAGAAGGTCATTCCAAACATACCTATTAGTGTCCTTGTACCCAAAGTTCTCGCTTAATTTTTTCAACCTACTCAAAGGCCTGCAAATAAGAGCGATTTGTGGAAATGCCGAATGGTGATTAATTTGGCATGGCAATGTAGTCAGTTTTGTGGCCCGCTTCTAGCACAGCTTTTTAAAACTAGCACCTTCGAAAGGTTTATAACAGCACAATTGAGAAGAAACTCCAGGACTGAGAAAACCCCCGTGGAATTTCAAGGCGATAGTTTTCCTCTTATGGCTTCAATCTTTCAACAAAGAACTATTAATCCATATGCAATAAATAAGTTAGCTGACCAGTTTAGTTTGCTTTTACATTAAATGCCATTGACCATCTTTATTCCAAAAAAAACCTAATCCCTCTAAATTTGTTGGAGTCATTTTGAATTGGATTGACAAACTTCAGGACGATTTTCTTGAGTAATAGAGAGGCGTTAACACAGAGAAAAACTCAATTATATCTATCTATCTGTCTGTCTTTCTATCGATCTATCATTCACTGATCAATGATTCATTTTACAATAATGAATAATGGAAGATGTAAGATTTGGAGAAAATTCTGGAGTGCTGATTAGTTTGAGTAATAGGTGAAAAAATGGGCTGGCTAGTGTAAATGGACTTTCAATGTTTTCCTATAATTATTCATTAATAATTAATTAAAGAATTGATTATTAAATAATATCTAAATAAAATAAGGTAGAAGCTCTGATTCTGCAGATTGCATATATTCTGTCCAAACATATGCATTCAATATACTCAATGGCTTTTTAAAACATAATAAGAACATCAGAAATAGGAGCAGGAGTGGGCCATTCAGCACCTTAACCTGCCCCGCCATTCAATAAGATCATAGCTGATCTGCCCCAAGCCTCAACTCCTCTTTCGTGCCAGCTCCTCAACTCCCTGATATTTCAAAAATATATCTACCTACACTTTAAATACTTTCAGTGATCTAGCCTCAACTCTCTGGAGTAGAGAATTCCAGACATTCACTACCCTCTGAAAGAAGAAATTCCTTTGCATCTCGATTTTAAATGAGTGTCCCCTTATTCTGTAACTATGTCCCCTAGTTCGAGATTCCCCCACTAGTGGAAACATCTTCTCAACATCTATGTTGTCAAGCCTCCCCAGAATCTTATATGTTTCAATAAGATCACCCCTCATTCTTTTAAACTTGAATGAATAAAGGCCTAACCTGTTTAGCCATTCTTGATAAGTCAATCCCTTCATCCCAGGAATCAGTTTAGTGAATCTCTTTTGAGCTGCCTCCAATGTCAATATATCCTTTCTTAAATATGGGGACCAAAACTGTACATAGTAATCTGGGTGAGGCCTCACCAACACCCTGCACAGTTGTAACAAGACTTCCCTATTTTTAAACTCCAACCCCCGAGTAATACAGGCCAAACTTCCATTTGCCTTCTTAGTTAATTGCTGCACCTGCGTGCTAACTTTTTGTGTTTCATGCATAAGAACATCCAGATCCCTCTATGCTGCACTTTTTTTGGAATCTCTCTCCATTTAAATAAAAGGCTGCCATTCGATTCTTCCTACCAAACTGCATGACTTCACACTTTCCTATATTAAACTCCATCTGCCAAGTTTTTGCCCACTCACTCAACCTATCTCTATCCCCTTGCAGATTCTTTATGTCCTCATCACAACATGGTCTTCCCACCTATTTTTGTATCGTCAACAAATTTGGATACATTACACTCTGCCCCCTCCTCCATGTCATTAATATAGATAGTAAATAATTGAAGCCCTAGGACTGATCCTTGTGGCACTCCATTAGTTACATCTTTCCAGCCTGAAAAAGACCCATTAATCCCACTCTGTCTTCTGTGTGTTAGCCAATCATCAATTCATGTTAACACATTACTCCCAATACCTTGTGCAATAAGATTTTATGTGGCACCTTATCGAATACCTTCTTGAAATCCAAATATGCTACATCTACCAGTTCCCTTTTATCAACCCTGCTTGTTATATCATCAAAGAACTCCAGCAAATTTGTCAAACATTATTTTCCTTTCACAAAACCATATTGACTCTGTTGGATTGTGTTAAGCTTTTCTAAATGTCCTGTTATTTCTGCCTTAATAATGGGCTCCGGAATCCAGTGAGTTCTGGAATATTTTGACCAATGCCTCCACTATCTCTGCAGCCACTTCCTTTAAAACCCTTGGGTGCAGGCCATCAGGTCCTGGTAACTTGTCTGCCTTTAGCCTCCTTAGTTTGTCAAATGCTTTGTCCCTCGTGATAAAGGCGATTACAAGATCTTTCCCCCCATTATCTCCTTGCTTATTTGATATCTTTGGCATGTTTATTGTGTCCTCCACCATGAAGACCAATGCAAAATATTGGTTTAAATTATCTGCCATTTCCCTATTCACCATTATCAATTCTCCAGTCGCATTCTCCAAGGGTCCCACACTCACTTTAGCCACTCTCTTTCTTTTTATATACCCGGAGAAGCTCTTGCTGTTTATTTCTTGCCGATTTACTTTCATAATCAATTTTCTCCCTCTTCATTAGCTTTTTAGTCATCTGCTGCTGGTTCATAAAAAATTCCCAATCCTCTGGCTTACTATTAGTTTTCACTGCTTTGTGTGCCTTAGCTTTTGATTAGATACTCTCCTTGACCACCTTTGATAATCACAGGTGGTTCATCCTTCTCATCGAGTCTTTCTTTTTGACCGGGAGCATTATGAAATATCTGCTTAAATATCTGCCACTGCTCATCCACTGACCTTCCCCTTAGTCTATTTTCCCAGCCCACTTTAGACAACTGTTTCTCCATACCTCTGTAATTGCCCTTATTTAAGTTGAGGACACTGCTTTGAGAACCAAGTTGCTCGCCCTCAAACTGAAGTTGAAATTCTACCATGTTGTGATTGCTACCCCCTAGAATACCCTTAACTATGATATCTCTTATTAATCCCACCTACTTACACATTACTAAATCTAAAAGCCTGTTCCTAGGTAGGTTCTGCAACATATTGCTCTAAGAAACAATTCCTGATGCACTCTACAAATTCGTCTTCCATGTTACTACCCCTGCCAATCTGATTTGTCCAGTCAATATGCAAATTAAAATCACCCGTGACAATTGTAGCACCCTTCTTAAAATGCCTCATTATTTCCTGATTTATACTTTGTCCTACAGTGAGGCAACTCTTTGGGGGCCTTTAAACAACTCCCACCCATGACTTCCTCTCCTTGCTATTCCTTATTTCTACCCAAGCTGATTCCATATCATGATCTATTGCACCTATATCACAACTCACCACTGCACTGATACCTTCCTTTATTAACAAAGCTACCTCACCTTCTCTTCCGCTTTGCTTATTTTTCAGGAACATCGAATACCCTTGAATATTGTGTTCCCAGTCTTGGTCACCCTGCAACAACTTGTCTTTATAATAGCTATCAAGTCATATTCATTTATTTCCATTTGTGCCGTCAACTCATCTATCTTGTTACAAATGCTGCGTGCATTCAGATAAACAGCCTTAAGCTTTGACTTTTTATCATTATTGCTCATTCTGGTTCTGATTTCTGCTGTACTCTTCTGCTTATATTTTCTGCCCCTTCCTGTCACATTTTGATTTTTGTTCACCTCTTCATTGCCCACCTTTCTTATTTCTTTTTGATTTTTTAAACTTCCCTTCAATTGAACCCTCCCCCTAATGAATTAGTTTAAAGTCCTATCTACAACCCTAGTTATACGATTCACCAGGACACTGGTCCCAGCATGGTTCAAATGAAGCCCGTCCCAACAGAGCAGATCTCTCCTTCCCCAGTACTGGTGCCAGTGTCCCATGAATCAGAACCCATGTCTCCCACACCACTCTTTGAGCCACGCATTTACCTCTCTTATCTTATTTACCCTACACCAATTTGCACATGGCTCAGGAAGTAATCTGGAGATTATTACCTTTATGGTTCTGTTTTTTAATTTAGCCCTGAGCTGCTCATAGTCCCTCAGCAGAGCCTCTTTCCTAGTCCTACCTATGTCGTTGGTACCCACGTGGAACACGACAATTGGATCCTTCCCCTCCCACTCCAAATTCCTCTCCAGCCCAGAAGAGATGTCCTTAACCTTGACACCAGGTAGGCAACACAGCCTTTGGGACTCTGTCTTTACCACAGAGATTAGTATCTATTCCCCTACCAATGCTATTCCCTATTACTACTAAATTTCTCTTTTCTCCCCCCACTTGAATGACGCTCTGTACCATGGTGCTGTTGTCAGTTCGCTCATCCTCCCTGCAGTCTGTGCCCTTGTCCACACAGGGAGCAAGAACCACATACCTATTGGACATAGGCACTGGCTAAGGCTCCTCCAAAGCTAAATTCTGGATCCCCATACCTGCCCCACTCGCAGTAACCCCCCGACCGTGACCACGTTCCATATTTGATGTAATTAACCTAAGGGGTGTGACTGTCTCCTGAAACACAGTATCCAGATAACTCTCCCCCTCCCTTATGTGTTGCAGTGTCCGCAGCTCAGACTCCAGCTCATCAACTCCAAGCCGAAGTTCCTCGAGCAGCCAACGCTCGCTGCAGATGTGGTCACCGTGGATCGCACTGGTGTCCACCAGCTCCCACAAGGTACAGCTGCAATAAATCACCTGCCCAGCCATCTCTATTGTATTTAATTAATTTGGATGTTAAATATTTAAAAAATGTATTTCTTAACTGTACTCTTCAGCTGTAATAACATCTCCACTTGGCCAATCAAAAGAGACACGGAAGAGATACCCACCAATCACCTAACTGTTTTTCTTTGATGTCACACTTGGACTTAGACGGGTAGAAACAGGTCCTCCTCTCGCACTCTCCTCTCGGTGCTGCTGAGTGCCTGTCCCAGGGTCCTCCTCTCGCACCCTAGTTTAGTTGCCCTGTGTAATTGGTGAGCCTTAACAATTATCTGTACAACTGATTGCTTACTCAGCCATTTGGAGGACATTAAAAGTCAACCATGTCATATAGATCAAAAATAAAAATACCTGGAAAAACTCAGCAGGTCTGACAGCATCTGTGGAGAGGGATACAGTTGACGTTTCGAGTCTGTATAGATAATAGGATGACCTCTATGCCAAATCATGTAGGGGTGATAGGTTCTTCTCCTGAATCAGGTAGCCTTTGTTTTGTCAGTTCTTTTTGATACTAGTTAGAAAGTATCAAAGATATTGAACTGAGGATCACAATTTGTCATGATGGGATTGTGGAACCCATAACTGCAGCATTGCTAATCCAGTATCATAACTGTTGCACTATCATAGTCTTGTGAAAGCTAATCTGCTGACCAGCTAACACCTCAAGCGGAAAAGTAGTGGAAAGCACATCAAAGGTCTCCATGTTTAAAAATGAGCAATTAAGTCGCAAATTAGAAACAAAATCTGTGATGTTAAAAATGTTCAAAAAGGAAATATATCCTGCACACACTAAAAACCTCAATAGATTCAGTACTCTAGCCTGATATTGAGATTGCATGTGTAAGTGTCTCACACTGACCATAATATCAGATCAAATGTCAGTGAGCCTGAAATCTCTTCCTGTTGTATTCTTAAATAATGGTGGATTTGACCAAACATACATCCTACAATTGCGGTAGATTTACAGCAATCCATGCAATAATTGCGTAATTGTGTCTTTGTAGCCGACTTCCTTAGATGTGCGAGCCAAAAAAGTAGAAAGATTTTTCATTGTTGATTTAGATAGTGCTGTCCAAATCAAAAAACAATGATGCTTATCTTGCCAAGAAAGCATGACCACTGGACAATCATAGAGTACTAACATGGAAAGAAACCTGGGAGGTATGTTGTCACTGATGCCTTTGCTTTTGCAGATTTTACTCTAAAGGCACATCATCTGCGAAGTATACACTTACTCCAGCTGAACAAATAAGCTGATTACTAAGTGAAGCAGCACCACAAGCAGAACGGTTTGGCCTGTCTGATGTTCAGGTCTGACAGCCTCAGCCATCATACACTTTTTTCACTCCACAGCCTGAAATAAAATGGAGTCATGGAACAATTGTTGAAAGGGGTTGTTGCTCTTCAGCAACTGTTACATTATTAAAATGCTCACTTGTGGAATTTCTGAAAGCTTCCTTCCTCTTTAGTAATGTCGTTTGTTTCTTCACTTGCGTGCAAAAGCTCAGACACTGTCATCTGTGGGGCAATTTAATTAAGTGAAGGAACATATAAAACGGGGTTGATTGATACAGGAGGGAGCTGAGGAGTGGGAAGTAAGTGAGGGGATGCCAGTGAAGACTGACTGGAAAGTTATCGTTGGGGTCCTGGGACTCCCAGATGCTTGGATACGCATTTGAAAATAAGGATGTTTGAGGACCATCCACACCTCGGTTCAGGCTCTGAAGTCAGTCTGCTAGGTTGCATGGCAATTGATATATGTCACTCTCAAGTCTACAGCTGACATTTGCAGAAATATAATTGAAGTTTCTTTCCTATTGTGGGCATCGGTGGGGGATACAGCAGCTGCATTGGAAACTACAACAGACCATGAGGTAAGAAGTGGTGACGCATGCATTGGTGGCACTGCCTCAAAGGAACACAAATTGCAGATCTGATGAGAGGAAATGGACAGCCCTCAGTGCACCAGATTCAACCCTGTAGTGACAGCAATGCTTACTGCTGTGTCTCAGGATTTCTGAATCTGATAGTAAATTTACTGATCAGTGAGCACACAGATCGAAGGGCCCAGTGAAATGGCAACAGCTGATGATGCCATCACTCACAACAGCCACACATTCCAGGTCTCCAGCCTCCCCCCGCCTCAGAAAACAAAGCACGGGAGCTGGCACTAGGCTGCACATCAGTACAAGCTCCAGCAATGCAGCTAGCAGCAGCTCCATGTCAGGCTGAAGCTCCCAGAAGACAAATGCCACCTCAAATCCATGAGCCTTTTGGAAAGCATGAGCAGCCAGTCATCTCTCACAAAGTATTGCACACATGCCGCACCAATATGAATTTGGCGGGCAAGTTTCCACTGGTTGGAGTCATACCTAGTATAAAGGAAGATGGTTGTGGTTGTTGGAGGTCAATTATTTCAGACCCAGTATATCACTGTACGAGTTCCACAGGGTGGTGTCCTAGACCCACCCATTCTTCATCTGCTTCACCTTCTCTCCATCATAAGGTCAGAAGTGGGGGTGTTAGCTGAAGATTACACAATGTTCAGTCCTATTTGCTTCTCAGGTACTGAGGAGACCGTGTCCATATGCAGCAAGACTTGGACAACATTCAGGCTTGGCTGATAAGCGACAAGTAACATTCTCACCTCATAAATGCCAGGTAACAACCATCTTCAACAAGAGAGAATCTAACCATCTCCCTTTAACATTGAGTGGCAATACGATCGCTGAATTCCCTCAGAATCAACATCCTGGGGGTTACCACTGATCAGAAAGTGAACTGGACCAGCCATATAAATACTGTGGCTACAAGAGCAGGACACCAGCCATGTTAAAATCAAGATCTTTCATACTGTGTGGCTGTGCAGGGCACAGCTAGCTTCCCCACCTCACAATGAATGATATGAAGCACATTAGTTCATTTGTTGGTGTCATCTTCCTCCCAGAAGCTTCACTGCAATAAATCTCCACCTCTGCCTGTACTTACACATTCCACATAGGTCAACTGCAACAAATCCATTATACCCATCATCTATTTGCTCCTCTGATTCTCTCTCTTACATTTTCCCTTGATCTTTCAGTCCAATAATTGAATCCAATAAATGAAGTAGACAAATCCCAAGAGCAGACAAGCTAAATTTCTCCACCTGGCCTTATAATTCAACCCTTTAAGCCCTGTTGCTATTCTGGTGAATCTGAACTGTACCTTTTCCACAACCATATAGTTACTGAGGTTTCTCTGCCCAAAACTGAACACAATATTTAAAATGATGTTTGAACAAAGCTCTGTACAGCTGAAGCAATTTCTGGAATCCTTTAAGAAA
This sequence comes from Carcharodon carcharias, assembly GCF_017639515.1. NCBI lineage: Eukaryota > Metazoa > Chordata > Chondrichthyes > Lamniformes > Lamnidae > Carcharodon > Carcharodon carcharias. The sequence goes on from NC_054469.1 coordinate 44,337,862, forward strand.
TAATTAGTTGCTGAAATGGAGTACAGTTTAGGATTTTTTTTTGGATGGACTAAGATGGGAATAATTTGTCACCTGCATCTTGTGGCCTCGTGAACAAGGGTGGTCTATTAGATTAAAGACCTCCTCTTTATCCTGTCTAACAATGTGATTAAAATTCTAGATTAGCCTCCTCAGATATCAGCCATGTTCAAATCTTGGATGGGCTTTCAATGTTAAAGAGCTAAGAGTTGGCGAGAGGCAAGTAAGTGTCACAAATTTTTAAAAAATCTTCTTAGAGACAGTTTTGACAATGCATAAAAAAGAGAAGCAGAGACTGTTATAAAATATCAATAAGGTATTAGTATTATAAAAAGGATAGTTCTACAAATCAGCTGACATAAATATTTTACATAAAGTGTTTTGAAAATTTTTGTGATGATCCCCTTATTGATGTGCGAGTTGCTATCAGCAAAACATTGACTGCAAATATATATATAACACATATCAGTTAATGACACAATTGTGTGGGAGCTTGCCAAAGCAATTGTTAAGCAGTCGATGGGGAAATTACAACTGCGATTCTTTTTCCATTCACTGGGTGGTCTTGAATGATCCACACTAAATTTGCTTTGTGTTTTGACCTTTCTACAAGGAACATCATGCTCTGATGGGTCTTTGAGAAATAGATTTTGAAGGTCTTCTCCATGGCTAAACTCTTGATTTTCAGGGTAGAAGAAAGATCATTGTCAATTCATTTATTTTTGTCCTGTTACACTGGTATTTGGCAACACATTAATCATCATTTAAAGCCCAACAATGATTATTTTATCTTTCTACAAAGGCTGATTTTCATTGAGATGTTACATAACAATGGACTGCTTGCTTGTGACTGAAAGTTTGTGGGTTTTTAAAAAAGTACAGTTATTTTAGATTTCTACTGAATAATTTTATTGTGAATTCTGGTGAAGAGTTTGCAAAATATTTACCAGCCTTTTCTTTGTTTAGAAACTGAGGGAACTATTGTGTATTTCCATCATTTTCAGTTTTATTTTAGCTTTCCATACTTTGTGGGTCTTTAATTTCCGTTTCTATATTGATGAACCATTGGAGAAGCAAACAATTACTCCTGCATCATTCTTTCTTCTCATTATCATTATCAATGACCTTCCTTCCATCATAAAGTCAGAAGTGGGGATACTCACTGATGATTGCACAATGTTCAGCATCATGCGCAATTCCTGAGATACTGAAGCAGTCCGTGTTCAAATGCAGCAAGACCTGGACAATATCCAGGCTTTGGCTGACAAGTAGCAATTAATATTTGTGCCACACAAGTGCCAGGCAATGACCATCTCCAACAAGAGAGAATCTAACTATCGCCCCTTGACATTCAATGGCATTACCATCGCTGAATCCCCCACTATAAACATTGACCGGAAACTGAACTGGACTAGCCACAGAAATACTTGGATACATGAGCAGGTCAGAAGCTAGGAATATGTGGCGAGTAACTCACCTCCTGAATCCCCAAAGCCTGTCTACCATCTATAAGGCACAAGTCAGGAGTGTGATGGAATACTCTCCGCTTGCCTGGATGAGTGCAGCCCACTCACTGATGCGTAAAATTATGCGGGATGACATTGGGCGGAACTCCCGATGTCACCCTGACTCATTTCAATTTTCAGGTCAGCGGGGGCTCAGCTGAATCAGCTGTGCGTCTGCCGACCTGTCAATGGCCTATTGAGGCCATTGACAAAGTACTTAACGTTATTAATGGACCTGCCCTTTCAAACTTAATGTTGGTGGGCAGGCTGGGAGCCCTGGCAGGCTTAAGAAAAAGCATGAACTCTCATTCATAGGCGGGATGAGTTTTCATGTAGGTTTTTAAATTTTTAATAAAAGTGTAACTAAAAGTGATGGACATGTCCCAACTCATGTGTCACATGAGGGGACATGTCAGGGAAATGTTTTTTTCTATTTTTAACGTTTTTTAATGTAGAGCCGATCTCCCTGAATCAGCACTTAGCCTTGGGGAGATGAGTGCGCTCTTTCACGCGCATGCACGAAAGAGCGCACTTGTCTCAGGGAATCCCCTCCTGCCTGCACAGGGAGCACATAGCGCTTCCTGGCGGACATCACGATGGGCGGGCCTTAATTAGCCTGCCCACGTAAAATGGTAGCGCGCCCCCCAATTGGGGGCACGAATGGAGGCGCGCCTCCATGTGCCCGCTCCTGAACTTTCCCCCCAACAGGGGGAAAATTCTGCCCCATTTTCCAGATCTTTGCCCACTCACTTAACCTATTTATCTCTTTTTGTAGCCTCCTTATATTATCTTCACAATATACTTTCATACCTATCTTTATGTCATCAGAAAATTTTGCAACCATCCTATCCATCCCTTCATCCAGGTCATTTATATAAATTGTAAACAGTTGAGGTCCCAGCACTGATCCCCGTAGTACACCACTCGTCACATCTTGACAACCTGAAAAAGACCCATTTACGCCCACTCTCTGCTTCCTGTTAGCCAACCAATCTTCTATCCATGACAATATGTTACCCCCTAAACCATGAGCTTTTATTTTCTACAATAATCTTTGATGTGGCACTTCATCAAATATTTTATGGAAATCTAAGTACAGTACATCTACTGGTTCTCCTTTATCCACACCACATTTTACTTCCTCAAAGAACTCCAGTAAGTTGGTTAAACACAATTTCCCTTTCACAAAACCATGTTGACTCTGCCATATCCCCTTGAACTTATCCAAGTGCCCAGCTATAGCTTCTTAATAATACCTTCTAACATTTTTCTTATGACAGATGTTAAGCTAGCTGGCCTGTAGTTTCCCGCTTTCTGTCTCCCCCCTTTTTGAATAATGGAGTTACATTTCCTGACTTCCAATCTAATGGGACATTCCCTGAACCTAGGGAGTTTTGGAAAATTAAAACCAATGCATCAACTATCTCACTAGCCACTTACTTTAGGCTCTAGGATGAAGTCCATCAGGACCCAGGCACTTGTCAGTCTGCAACTCTCGCAATTTACTTAGTACCACTTCTCTGATGATTGTAATTTTCCTAAGTTCCTCCCTCGCTTCCATTTCCTGATTCATAGCTGCTTCTGGGGTGTTACTTGTATCTTATATAGTGAAGAATGATGCAAAATACCTGTTTAATTCATCTGCCATTTCCTTGTTTTGCATTATCAATTCTCCAGATTCACTTTCTATTGCACCAACGCTCACTTTATTAACTCATTTCTTTTTTAAATATTTATAGGAACTCTTATTAGCTGTTTTTATATTTCAGGCTAGCTTTCTCTCATAGTTGAATTTTTCCATCCTTAGTATTTTTTAGTCATCCTTTGCTGTTCCTTATTTTCTGTCCAATCTTCTGACCTTCCACCCATCTTTGTACAATTATGTACTTTTTCTTTAAGTTTGGTGCTAACTTTAACCTTTCAAGTAAACCACGGATGGTGTGTTCCTTGGACTTTTCCTTACTCGTTAGAATGTATCTACTCTGTGTATTCTGAAATATCCCCTTAATTGTTTGCCACTGCAACTCTATTGACCGAACACTTAACCTAATTTGCCAATTCACTTAAGCCAGCTCTGCTTACATGCCCTCATAATTTCCCTCATTTAAATTTAAAAACATAGGCTGGGATTTTCCGTGAGGACAATATGGTGCAATTGGTTTCATGACAGCATGAGACAAGATTGCGATCATCCACTCAGCCTGCCAATGGTGGGCTGCGTTCTCCGCCATCAGAAGTCGGGAACCTCATTATAATCCATCAGCATATCATTATTAGGCCAGCCCACAGGAATACTCTCCCCCTCACATCACGGACATTCGAAGAGTAGAATATCCTGGAGCCCGACATCAACAACACACTGGAGAAATGTCCTTGGCATGTTGGGTAGATTCTCATGGGCTTGGCTCTGCTGCAAAGCAGTTCATAAAAGTTGGATACTCACCGTTGATGCTCACAACAAATGATGGCCAAGGGGGTGGGAGAGGAAGGTCTAGGATCGGCTGGGAGAGGAAGAGGTGTTGGGGGTGAGGTTGGGAGGGGGGGGAATGAAGGTGTCAGCGGGAGGTTCGGAGTGGGGATAGGGAGTACAGAGGGGGAGAAGGGGTTACGGGGGAAAAGACAGCAATTGGAGAGGTAGGTGTAGGTGGGGGGAAGGGGATGGTGGAAGCTGTAAGGGAAGGATTGCGGAGAGGGGAGGGAGTCCTGGGGGAGTAGGGATGTGAACCGGGGAGAGAGTCCGGGAGGAAAAGTGGGTGCAGAGAGGGGAAGGAGTAAGTGGGGGAAGAAGTAATAGTGGAGAAAGGAGTTGGGAAAGGGGAAGGAGTAAGGCTGGAGGAAGAAGTGGGACTGGAGGAAGAGGTATGGCTGGAGGAGAGAGTCAGGAAGGTCAAGGACTAGGGGTGGTAGAATAAATAAGGAGTCAAGAAGGGGGAGGGCTAAGCAGGGAGGGGAGTCCAGTGGGGGGTGGAAGGACTGAGGAGGTGTATGGGGTTCCAGGGGGAAAGGAATGAGAAGCGGGGAAGGGATGTGAAGGAGAGAAGGGATCCGGAGGGGGGAAGGAGGGGGAATGTGCAGGTGAACATGCAAGGGAGGGGTCTGATATGTCCATGTCTGCCTCCTGAAAAGCAAGCTGAAGGTGGGCGTGGTATGAAGGAATGGTGAGAAAGACTGAGGGCAGAGTGAGGCTGAGGGTGGGAGGGTGAGGGTTCAATGGTAGCGATAGAAGGGACGACGAGGGTGGTTGACTCAGAGGCAGACATGGACTCTGGGGGTGGGAAGGAAGAGCTCGGGGAGTTTAATATGGATGGAGTTGGGATTTTTGGGAAGGAAGGGAGTATGAATGTTCACGTGGACATCCCAGAAGGGAAAGGGTTGTGGCTGGTAGGTCACAGAGGGGAGGTGGAAGGTGATGCCGGGGGTGGGGTGAGCTGTGATGGGGGGAAAGGAATGGGTGACCGGGGGAGGGAAAAAGATGGGGGAGCGCATTAAAAAGTGAATCCAGACCATGCTGTCCAAATAGAAAGTGAAACAAGAGTCATAGTAGGCGAGATCAGGTGTTGTATGGAAGTGTGATCATTGGGTGGGCGGAGATGCAGGTCAGGTCAGATGGACACCTGAAAGAGAGCCCCAGCAGGCAGCGTTGAAAATGCTCAGGATATTGAGGTGAGTGTGATACATGAAGATCGCATGCATGGGGGAGTGCTTGCACGAGGCCCCGATAGGCCCTGCCACATACGCACTACGCACTTCTCCCTCCAGAATCACTCATTGGCCAGCTGCTCCCTCTGCGGTGACAGAGGATGAGGTTGAGGGTTCACAGGCAAAGGGGACTCGGAGGGAGAGAACAGCCTCTATGATTCCTCAGTGGATAACTCAGGGGTGCTCAGCTGCCGCTCCTCCTCCTTTCGGGTGCCCAAGGGCCTGGGCCTGATTCATTGAGGGGAACAAGCACCTGGAGGGATGTCGAGCTGCCCTGTTTCCCTCTTGCATTGCCACTACAGGAACTCATGGGTCCTGCAATGGAATGCAGGTCTGCACACATCTTCACGTTCAGCTCAGAAAGGGGTTCCATGGAGTTTGCCACCCTTACAATGGAGACTTCCGTACATGTAAATATGGGCACCACTGATACAGAGAGAAGGCATACACACTCCTCCAAATCGCGTGCCACTGTTGAGGTCTTTCAACAACTCTGCGTGATGTTCCCCGCCTTCTCCTGACTCTCCACGAGAGTTGGAAGGGCAAATCCAGAGGTTCATCATCTGACTCAGACCTCAGAGATGCCTTCACCCCAGCAGTCCTCCAAGTGCTGGGGAACTTGGCTGAACTGCCCCCTCCTGCTGTGGATACGTGTCCATGCAGTGATCACCAGGTTGTGAACCCCAGCCTGCTCAATATCTAGGTCCCACCGAGGTGTGTGTCTCTGCGCTGGTGGAGGGTGTGGGTAAGCGCTGTGAAGGATCTTCCTGGCTGCTTTTTTCCACCTCTTCACTGGAGGAGGTGTCCTCTTGGCTGAAGATGAGGACGTGGATGGAGCTGAGGGATAGGGTGCCGGTCCCTTGGCAGAGCTCCCTGTGAACCAAAGTAGAGATAATAGTGCCTAGCCACTACCAACTAGAAGGACAAGGGCAGCAGATAGATGGGGACACCACCACCTGGAAGTTCCCCTCCAAGTCACTCACCATCTTGACTTGGAAATATATCGCCGTTCCTTCACTGTCGCTGGGTCAAAATCCTGGAACTCCCTCCCTAACAGCACTGTGGGTGTACCTACACCACATAGACTGCAGCGGTTCAAGAAGGCAGCTCACCACCACCTACTCAAGGGCAACTAGGGTTGGGCAATAAATGCTGGCCCAGTCAGCAAAGCCCACATCCCGCGAATGAATTAAAAAAAGAGAGAGAGAGCTCTCACAGTTGTGCTGAGGGAGGGATAATGTGGTGCTGGGTCCTCAGGTGGGTGGTTGCCGTAGACCTCACCGTCACCGCAGGCAGAGTCTACATCCTCACCAGTCAGTGCGAGTGGCAGGCTCCTTAAAGTGAGTGAGGGTACTAATGTGGACCACTCCAACCTCAGTCTGGGACCTCTTCCTGCTGATGTGAGCCAGCTTCTCCTACACGGAAACAGATGGAGAGAGTGTGAGCAGGACCCGTGGCATTGTATGGAATGTTTGCGTGGTGAGCGGAGCTATAGACAGTATATGGACATGAGCTCAAGAGGAAATGACCTGATAGAGATGTGAGGGTGCATGTGAGAGCTAGTGGTGTTGTCCCTTGAGGTGTGAGATCCCTGTGGATGCGTGATGGGCTTGTGAGTGTGTGAATTGAGAGTGAAGAAAAGAGTGAATTACCCTGCTGGAACAGATGAGACCATTCATCCTGTAGCGGCACTGGGTGGCTGTCCACTTTTGCAGGGTATTAGTGCTGACCATCGCTGCCACCACCAGCCATGCTAGATTGGTGATGCCACTGCCTGTCCTGCGTTCAGAGCCAGGGTACAGGACACCATGGCAGGCCTCCACAATGTCCAAAAGGACTTATAGTGATGCGTCAGCCTGGAGGCTGCAGTGTTTTTGCCTTTCATGAACATCATCCCTGCAGCAGTCCTGGGCTGGAAGCACTGAGATGTGTGTGCGCGGCTGGACTTAAAATATGGCGGCCGACGTGATGAGTGGGTGAGGTGTTGGCGTGACAGGCAAATAAAAACCTGCCAGCAATCTAAATGACATGCTTCCCGGGAATGCATAGCTAAAGAGGCAAGTTTGGGGAGATATGGCATGAAATCCCGCCATTGCGGCTGGCGGGTGAAATGCCATTTTACCAGCCCGCTACCGTACTTACTGCAAATCTGGGATAATTCCGCCCATATTCTCGGACTCACTCCTCTCTCCCTCAAACTGAATGTAAAATTCCAACATAATATGGTCACCGCTACCTAGGGGTGCCTTCACTATGAGGTCATTAATTAATCCCATTTGGTTGTCTAGTACAGCCTGCTCTCTGGTTGGCTCCAGAACATACTGTTCCAAGAAACTATCCCAGAAATATTCTATGAACTCCTCATCTAGGCTACCTTTGCCCATTTGACTTTTCCAGTTTATATGTAAATTAAAATCTTCCATGATTATCAGCGTGCCTTTCTGACAAGCTCCCTTTATTCCTTGCTTTATGCTTCATCCTACCATATGGTTACTATTAGGGGTCTGTACACGACTCCCACAAGTGACTTCTTGCCTTTATCATTTCTCATCTCTACCCAAACTGTTTCCACGTCCTGGTTTTCTGAATTTAGGTCATCGCTCTCTATTGTGCAAATACCATCATTAGCTAACAGAGCCACCCCTCCACCTTTTCCTCCCTTCTTGGCCTTCCTAAATGTCCTATACCCCTTAATATTCAAGTCCCAATCCATGTCCTCCTGTAGTCATATATCTGTAATGGCTATCAAATCGTATTTATTTATTTGTATGTGTGCTCTCAGTTCATCTGTTCTGTTTTGAAGGCTTCGTGCATTCAGATACAGGGCCTTTCGTTTTATCCTTTTATAACGTCTAGTCTCAACTGTTGATTTACTGTTAGATTTGTACTCTCTAACCCTTTCTGTCAGTCTGTTTTTCATTTCCTGTAATAATACTTTTTTTTTTGTCTTGTCTCCACTCTTTGATTTCCCACATCTTCACAAATTTGTACACTTGCGCCCGCTGTTTTGTTTAGAACCCTCTCTAATTCCCTAGTTATGCAGCTCGCATGAACACTGGTCCCAGCACGGTTCAGGTGTAGACCATCCCAACGGTAGAGATCCCATTTTCCCCAGGATTGGTGCCATTGCCTAGAACCCACTTCTCCCACACTAGTCTTTGAGCCATGTATTCATCTCCCTAATATGATTTGTCCTATGCCAGTTTGCATGTAGCTCAGATAATAATCCAGAGGTTCTGCTTCTTTATTTGGTACCAAGTTCCTCGTGCTGACTATGCAGAATCTCTTTCTTTGTCCTGCTTATGCTGTTGGTACCAACATGGGCCACAACAACTAGGTCCCCCTCCTCTCACTGCAAGTCCCTCTCAGGCCCCGAGCAGATGTCCTGAACCCTAGCACTAGGCAGGCAACACAGCCATCTGGACTCACGCTCTTTATTGCAGAGAATGGTGTCAATCCCTCTGACTATACTATCCCCTACTGCACCACATTCCTTGTAACCACCCTCTCCCCCGCTTGAATAGCTTCTTGTTAGCTCATCCTCCCTGCAGCCCCCACTCCCATCCAAACAAGCACCTCCTCCACACCCTTCACCAAACTCCCCATTCAGCACCTCCTCCCCACCCTTCACCGAACTCCCCACTCAGCACCTCCTCCCCACCCTTCACCAAACTCTCTACTCAGCACCTCCTCCCCACCGTTCGCCAAATTCCCCACTCAGCACCTCCTCCCCAGCCTTCACCAATCTCTTCACTCAGCACCTCCTCCCTACCCTGCACCAAACTCCCCACTCAGCACCTCCTCCCCACCCTTGACCAAATTCCCCACTCAACACCTCCTCCCCACCCTTCACCAAATTCCCCACTCAGCACCTCCTCCCTACCCTGCACCAAACTCCCCACTCAGCACCTCCTCCCCACCCTTCACCAAACTCTCCACTCAGCACCTCCTCCCCGCCCTTCACCAAACTCCCCACTCAGCATACTTTACTTTGTGCAGTAAACCTTACCTAAAGTACCGCTTTCACCCTATCCATCAAATTCCCACTTTGTATCAAATTCCCAAATATACTCACTCGGCCTCTGTCTCATTCAGGTCAAAGTCTCCCCTCACTGAACGTGCACCCCTCACTGACTTGGAAATATATCGTTGTTCCTTCATTGTCACAGGGTCAAAGTCCTGCAGCTGCCCAGCCCCCGTCTCCGTAAAAGCACTGTGGGTGCACCTACACCACGTGGACTGCAGCAATTCAAGAAGGCAGCTCACCACCACCTTCTCAAGGGCAATTAGGGATGAGCAATAAATACTGGCCTAGCCAGCGACACCCACATACCATTAATGAATTTAAAAAACACATGTTTTATCTTTGAAAAGTGAGTATTTGCCATTAGGATGGAATTAACCTTCTTTACCTGACAGGTAATTCCGACCAGATCATGATCCCAATGTCTCACGTGTTGGCAGTGATAAGGAAGTCTGTTGGGCACAATCCTCTTGGCATGCTAGATTTTTGTTGACAACATGCCTTTTGGAGATTTGTTTCAGCTGAGTCTTCTGGCAAATTTTGTATTGCTGGCATAAAATATTACTAATACACCATAATGACTGCACAGACATGGTAAAAAAAAAATCTCTCTCCCAGTGAATAATCCCGACAGCTACTTCTGTCATACCACCTTTCTCAAGAGGGTAGGCATTATAACTTGTAGCTATACGCTGGAAGAATTAATAAGGTGCATTGGCTGGAATTTTCCCAACTCCCTTGGAGGCAGGTTTGGAGGTATGGTGGTTTTCGGTGGGGGGTAGTGTGGGGGGCTAGGAAAATAAGGAAGAATCCCATCGGGGCAGTTCCCTGATATGATTACACCTCCAGGCAGGTTTCTCAGGGCGGGCTGTTGGTAAAATAGAGAACCTGCTCACCGGAGTTGGCCAGTCAATTAGGATACTTATGATCTCAATTAACAATGTTTTTTGGAGAGAGAGGCATGTTTCTCAGTGCTGAAAGGGGCCCTTTGCTGAGTCTGGAGCCTGGCAATGCTCTGAAGGTGGCTCTATGGAAGGTCATAGTGCCATCAAAGCTGGTATAAAGGATCAGAAAGGCTGTACAAAGCGTTTCTGTGGCCGAATACAGGCATGTGGAGGCATTACCCCCCCTCCACCCCCTCAACAGCTTGATGCTTCTGATTGGTCTGGGCTTTGATTTTCCATATTCCAATTAGACCCTTGTGTGTGCGCCTCTATTTTGAGACATGCTCTCACTCACCCTCTTCCAGAGCAGTGCTCATCTGTCCCAGTGGGGCTGTCAGCTGGCGCTCCCATCAGGCCCTCCAGTTGGCTCTCCTGTGTCTATTTGTTATGCACCATCCCTAATTTGATGGCGAACACGGAGGCGGCCTGTTAATTGATCGTTTCCCATAAGATCACACAGATGGGTGGGCAGCTGAAGTGGGTGAAATCAATCCCCAGCAATGGGCCTGTTACCCATGAATTCTGTAAGTCCAAAAGATTCTGACCATTATTTTTAAGTGCATTTATTTTATGTCCAATTATGAGCAAGTTACTTTCATTAGGGAAGGGCATAGGGTCTAGGGTCACTGAACCAAGACGGATGGGTGGGGTTAAAAATCAGATCAGCCATGATCTAATCGAATGATGGACCAGGCTTAAGGAGTTGAATGACCTATTCCTGTAAATCAGTGGGTTCACAATATGCATCTTTTAAACAAAATAATTAAACATTGAATGAGCCAATCAACAACAATAACAACAACAACTTATATGTATAAAGCACTAACTTAATGAAACATCCCAAGGCACGTCACATGAGCATTGTAAAACAAAATATAAACTGAGCCACATAAGCAGACATTCAGTCAAATGACAAAAGCTTGGTCAAAGACAAAGGTTTTAACGACCGTTTTAGAGAGGAAAAGCGAGGTAGAGAGATGAGAGGTGTTGGGAAGGAATTCCAGTGCTTTGGGCTGAAGCAACTGAAGGAATGGCCACCAATGGCGGAGCTATAGCAAGTGGTCAGAATTAGATGAGTGCAACTATCTCGGAGGGTCGTGGGGCCGTAGGAAATTGTAGAGGTTGTGAGGAGCAAGGCTATGGAGGGATTTGAAAACAAGGGTGAGAATTATAAAATCAAGATGTTGCTTGACCGGGAGCCAATGTGGGTCATTGAGCACAGGAGTGATAAGAGAACTGGACTTGTTGTGAGTTGGGAGACGAGCAGCAGAGTTTTCAATGACCTGGAGTTAATGGTGCGTAGAATGTGGCAGAACAACTAGAAGAGAATTGGAATAGCCAAATCCAGAGGTATTCAATAGCACCCTGAGACAAGGGTGATGTTGAAGAATTAAACAAAATTTGTGTCACTTTCTACCATTCAAATCAACTGTGGCTAGAGCCGCTGAGGTAAGCAAACTAAAGGGTACTATTTTAGAAAGAATTGATCAGGGTTAAATGTTTAGAAAGTGCCACATTGTGTCTGTATCTGAGCGCCTGGATGAAATTAAGATGTTTGCTATAACTGGGGCATCCAAGCTGGAACATATTGACAGTTTTGAGAGTTTTTGTGTAACCTTGGACTGGGAATCATTTGTGCTACAGTATTTCCTCACCCATATAATTGGCTGGTGAGTAAATATACACAATGAGCTTCCCATTGCTATCGTTGAACAACTTGAAACAAATTGGTTCATGTGAATCACAACCATCTAGCTGAAAGCTCATCACAAATTGAGTGTAAGGCATCCCTGAGTCTCCAACTCAAAGATTTGTAGATAGGATTTATTTTACAATCAGCATCCTGTTAGCAGACATGTCAATTTATTAAACCTTGGACTAATCCTGCTGCGAGCCTACCTAAAGCAGGAGATCCTATCTTATCTCAAATATTCTGTCTGAGGCTAAATACGTGTGTACTTTCAACCAAAGCAACAGGATCTTTCTTTATTGATTGTCAGTCCTTGAGGGGACCATAGAATTGGATTCATGCACCATCATAAAAATGCGCCAAGGTTAAATGTGCTTTTATCTGAAGATACTGTGAGTAAAATATGTTCCTTGATTCTGTTTCTATTACTCATTATAACTTAATTTGGCTCAGATTTTCCCTTCTCAAAAGCAGTGAACATTGAGAAATTTGCCACTATTTGAAGGATGTAGTATGTGGTTGACTCTTAGATACTCTCTGAACAAGGACAATAAATGCTAGCCAGTGACACCCATATCCCATAAAAATGAATTAAAAGAAATAGGCATCACAACTTCCGCTGAGCTCACTTGTGCTGAAATCAGGAAGTTGAGCTGCTCCTGAATGAGCTCCGAAGGATTATACAATGATGGTCCCGCTGCTCCTTTCCTTAAAGCGGTTGGGATCATTCGTGAGAGGATTGCGGTTCTTTGCTCACAGATTGCCCATGGATCTTTACATGGAAAAAGTTAGGACACATGAGCACAGGCATAAGTCAGCAAACAGGCAGACTTGGTTGTTGTACACTGATATAATTAGCAATGAAAATGTTCATGATTCCTCGGGCTCTTCTCCCTTAGCTCCCCTGCTTCTGGCTCCCCCAGACCCCTCTCCCCACTCAACCCCAGTTCCATTCATTGAATCACTGCTGATAAAAATACTTAAACGCGATTAAAACTGTTTATAAGCTTTAAAAAATTCAGAAGCTATTTAAAAGTCATTATAAAGCAACCACCTGAACAGTGACTGAAATAAAAACAGTAAGTTCTGGAAAAACTCAGCAGGTCTGTCAGCATCAGTGAGGTTAACAGAATTAATGTTCTGAGCCCAATATGATTCTCCTGCAGAACTCCGAAGTAGTTCCAAAGAAGAGTCATAATGGACTCGAAACAAGTTCTCACAACAACTTATGGACAAGGGGGAATTTAGAACATGGCGGCGCAGTCTCGGTATAAGGAGCCAATCATTTAGGACTGAACGGAGGAGAAATTTCTTCACTCAAGGGACTGTGAATCTTTGGAGTTCTCTACCCTAGAGGGTTGTGGAAGCATCATCATTGACTATATTTAAGGCTGGGATGGATAGATTTTTGATCAAGTGATATGGGGAGCAGATAGGAAAAATGGAGTTATGGTTGATGACCAGGCATGATTGTATTGAAGGGCAGGGCAGGCTCAAGGGGCCATGCACTTTACTGTTCCTATTTCTTATGTCTTTATGAATCAACTAGAGGGAATCATTGGGGGTGCAATATTTGGATGCTTGGCTAGAGAAGACTTCCTAGGGACGCAACATGGATTTATAAAAAAGGAGATGGTGTCTTGCAAATCTAGTTGTATTTTCTGAAGAAGTTACAAAGGTGATGGATGAGGGAAGCCCAGGAGACATTGTTTATTTAGATTTTCAAAAAGATTTTGCTGAGGTACCACACAAGATGCTTCTCTTTAAGGTTGAAGTCTCTGGTATTAGTGGTGATATTTTGAGCTGGTTTGTGAACTAATTGGCAGTGCACAGACAAAAATTAGTTAGAGGTGGATTTGGACTGTTTCTGGGGCAGGATGTTTTAGTCAGTGTGTGGGGGCGGACCCAACACGCTGACATGTAAAATGACGTGCGGTGACGTCGGGTGTGTGTCCCAACGTCATCGCGATGTTTCGTTCGGCGTGCGCACATTGGAGTTGGCTGCGCGGCCGCCGATATGTAAACAGCCTATTAAGGCCATTAAGGGAGTGATTATGCTAATTGTTAACGCTGCCCGTCCAACCTTAAGGTTGGTGGGTGGGCGAAAAGGCCAAGCGGCCTTCGAGTTTTTAGGAAACCTCATCCACGAGGGGGATGATGTTTCCTAAAGCTTTTATTAACTTACTAAAAAAAATTTCCTACATACAAATACATGTCCCATCTCATGTGACACAGTGTGCATGTGCGAAAGGGCACTGGCCCCCACTCTCTCTCTCCTCCCCCCACCCCCACAGGTAGCGTTGAGCTACCACTCGCATCTTATGCGAGTCACCCACTCCCACCAAGCCTGCCCGCCGCCTGAAAAATTCAGGCCCTGATGTTTTCATGTTTGCTGAAACTAACAATTTTGCCTGTTTCTCCAGGGACAATTAATGGCAAAATGAAAAGGGTGCAGCCGTTGTACAGTGGGTCAAGATTTCCCAGTCTTCAAGGAATCATAGATCACTGTCATTTGGCCTAACCTGCTTCTTTGCTGATTGATGCCATCTACATCAACAGGAAACAATTCCATTCTCTCATCCTGCAGCTCATGTTCTACCATCAACATGCCATAATCTAAGTGAATGCTTATTTCCCTGATGTAATGCCTTCATTACTAAGGCACTGCATCCTAACCTTTGGCCCAGAAAGACAGGTCTCAAAAGCATTCACTTCAATCATGGCCGTTGACACATATTTTGATATTCCAAGGCGCTAGCTAAAATGAGTGATGGTGATGGTATACTGAGGTCAATTCACGCACCAGAGTCATTACTGGTCACACATGAAAGTGATTGCATCAATCTGAGGACACCCTGCAATACTGTAACATAGTCCTGCTAAAGTCCCAAAAATTAGGGATATGTTGCATGCTGCAAAACTTTGCCTTACTATATTGAAGTGGAAGTCCTGGAATTGGAAAAATCAGCAAGAGTCATGGCAGCAAACAGAAAACAATCCAGAGGGTGGCTAATTTTTGGCTGCAAGAGGCAAAAGGCTGGATTTTCACTATCAAGACTGGAAGCTTGAGTTGTGAAGCTTCCCGACTTGGCAGGCACCTCCCTTTAAAGGGGCCCCATTCACCAAATTTATCCAAGAAGCCGGCGCAGGATCGAGTTGGGCCCGCTGCCTCTGGAGGCAGTTTGGAGGTGCCACAGAGGCAGGTGAGTGCCGAGACAGGCTGATTGGAGGCCTAATTATGAATGCTTTGCTGATCTCCAAAGTACACTAAGGGATCTGTCTTCACAGGTGGAAGTGGAATGTTTGCTTCAATGGATTGACATTTTTATGGCCTGAACTCGACCCTCGGGGTGCGGCCAAGGTCAGCGTGGCCGGAAGTGGATGTAAAACGCACTACCGGCCCAGTTTGCGCTGTGAACGTGACTTTACTCTGGGGGGCCAATTAAAGCCCACCCAGCGTGAAACATGAGGGCTGGATGTGTTTTCCGTGCTTGGGGTTGGAAATGTGTCAGGCGCTGGGTCCTAGGGGGACTCGGTGGGGTGCTCAAAGAACAGAATTGAGAGCTTCCCAAAGTCTGCCCGGAGTTGTGGTGGGGGGAGGGGGGGGGCGTTGGTGGATGCTGAGGGGACAGTTTGAAAACAATCCAACAAAAATCCTGGTGTGTAATCGTGGCCTCAGCACCTAGTGGTCATGGAAGGCAGGACGGCAAGTCAGGCGGGCACTCTCCCCCGTTACTCATGAGTGCCTGGGGGTATTGATCAAGGAGATCAGTGCCAGGTGGCATATCCTAATGCCCAGGGACGACAAGAGAAGGCCACCTCTCCTGACCAAAAAGGCCTGGACAGAGGTCACCGCCCTAGTCAGTGGGCCCAACATGGTGTGCCGCATGTGGCTTCAGTGCCGCAAAAGGTTCAATGATCTGCTGCAGTCAGCACGGGTAAGTGCAGAAATGGCATGGACCCATGTGGAGAACTTTAGTCAGGTGCCCATTGTTCGGAAGGTTCAGTGGTTTAAGAGTGTGAATGCCAACTAGCACTTAAGCCTGCTTTGCCAAGGCTGGGATGTCAGCATGACTGGCCTCAGTGTTTTGCAGGGTGAGATGTGTCACAGTGACACAGCCCACCTAATGCCCGGATGGGAGGGTGGGTGGGAACCTGGGAAGGACATTCAGGGAGATGGAGCAATAATGAGGCTATTTTTCCCTGTAAGTAGAGCAGTCACACAGTGGCAGAGCACTGCAGAATGGGTGGAATGGTGCCGAATCTGTGCATCCTCACGAAGCATGAAAGTGATGCACTGGAGCTGGAATGTCACTGGCCAGCTCGCTCCTCCGATCACAGTGAGGCAGGGGTCTCAGATGAAGG
Source organism: Carcharodon carcharias (assembly GCF_017639515.1). Taxonomy (NCBI): domain Eukaryota; kingdom Metazoa; phylum Chordata; class Chondrichthyes; order Lamniformes; family Lamnidae; genus Carcharodon; species Carcharodon carcharias. The sequence goes on from NC_054469.1 coordinate 44,354,107, forward strand.
TGAGAGTGCAGGTGATAGATGCATGTACGGTGGGTACTGGAAACATAACGGGCTCCTCTCATCAGAAACTGAGCTGTCGTAGCCAGAGAGCCCATTGAAGCTCCAATGCAGATGGCACCAAGCAGCAGGTCTCCACTGTCTCCTCAGCCCGCCGAGCATGCATAGTGACTGTGATGATTGAATGTACTGATCTTTTGCCTTCCTCCCGCAGATGCCCCATCCACAGGAGCCGTCGGTGACCCTGAGGACCCCCCATTGAGCTCTGAGGAAGACACCACATCTGCACCAGTGTCACACCGTCTCTCTGAAACAGGCACCAGTGCAGATACTCACACGTCGGTGGGCATTAGTTATTCATCTCCATGCATAATGCACAGCAGTGAGGGCATATCACACTCACATGAGGAGCTGGCAAAGGCAGAGAGGTCCCAGGGAGCCAACAGTGGGAGCACAGCTAGCGACCAGGACCATGCTGCGTCCGAGGTAGATGACAAGCCCCTGGAGTCATCCATAAGGCAGCAGATGCTGGATATCCAATGCGGTGCACAGGGAGAACTGGCAGAAATCCCTAAGGGTCTGCGTGCCATGGCCTCCGTCATGGAGGAGCCTTTGCGGAGCATGAGTTCTGTGTTGACTCTTAATGCGGAGCACACTGCCTCCTCCATTGAGAGAGAGTGGTGACTCTCATGGAGAGGCAGCTTCTGGAGCAGACTCAGGGGTTCCTGGGGTTGCACTCGGCCCTGCAAGCCCTCGCACAGGCAATGACCTGAGAAGGTCACTGCTAGTGTGAGAGATGGATGTGTCCCATAGTCTCCTGTTAGGTCCCCATACATCAATGGTGAACAGGGAGGTGCAAACGCACCTCAGTCTGGCAGACAAGCTGCCTGTCATCTCTATGGGCCTCTCTCAGAGTGCTCTGGATGAGAACGCCAGCTCCTCTGTTCCTCTGCCAGTGTCCAGTGCATCTGTTGATGCTGCGATGACTGAGGAGTGCCCAGCCATGGGCTGGATGCACCCTCCTAGGCAGAGGCTGCTCAGGCAGCACACACAGACATAAGTTGAAGGCACTTTTGCATTAATTATTTTGACTCTTTTGTTAGGGATGGACACTATTTGTCCTTTGTTTGTTCATGTGAAGTAACATAAGCATTATTTGACTTAAATGGTCTGAGTTGTCTGGATGGTATGAATCGGTGCCAGGTGCAGCACAGGCTTGTAAAAGTGTGGTATTATGTGGTGCTAGTGTACTGGGTTGTGTTCTCATTTATTGATCGTTAGCAAAGGAGTCAGTGCCATTGGCTTGATGAGGCAGTGATGCCTTGGGTGCCTGGCTGAAGGTTCAATGAGTCAAAGCATCCCTGGTGTCCCTGCCTCCATGAAGGTTCCTGTTCTCTGCCTTGAGGTCCTGAGCCTGCACAGGCTATTCCTCTGCTCCATCACTTGAGTCATCCTCTGTGGCCTGTGGAGCTGCTTCAACTTTCCTCAGCCTCCAGTGGTCCCCCCTTGCCAGATCCAGGTTGTGCAGGCTCAGCAAGTGATAATTATGAGGAAAACACACCCTGGTGGATACTGCAATGATCTTTCTGACTAGTCCAGGCATCTGAAATGCATCTTCAGCAGCCTGATGGTCCTCTCCACCACCACCCTTGTGGAGGCATGATTCCTGTAGTATGTCTCCTTGGCCTCAGTTCTTGGGTGATGGAGTGGGGTCATCAGCCACCTCTTCAAGGGATAGCCCTTGCCACCCAGGACCCATCCATCCACTCATGCAGGATCCATGAACAGCCTTGGTACCTGTGAGTGACACAAGATGTAAGCATTGTGTGAGCTCCCAGGGTAACGGCACAAACTTGGAGAATCTGTGAGCTGTAGTCACAGACGATCTGAGAATTCATTGAGTGGAGACCCTTTCTGTTTGCGAAAGCTCCAGGCTCACCTGCTGGCACCTTGATGGCCATGTGAATGCAATCTATAATATCTATTACACCCTGGGTGCAGGGAACCCAGCCATCACAGTGAATCCTCGTGCTCTCTCCACCTGGCTTGCTCCGTCTGGCCGGAAGTGGATGAATGTGCAGTTGTGTCTAAAGATAGCATCAGTCATGAGCTTGACACAACTGTGTGCAGTTGATTGAGAACCACCACACAGATCCCTCATTGAGCCCTGAAAAGAACCAGAAATATAGATGTTGAGGGCCACTGTGATCTTCAAAACCACCGGCATGCGGTGTCTGCGCACGCAGTTGGAGGTGATTTCTGGACCTATCATGTAACATATGGATGTCACTGTGTCCCTGGAGAGGCGGAGTCTCCTGTGGCACTGGACCTCGAACATCTGGAGGTAGTTGGACTGCTGCCTGAATACTCTAGATGCTAGGTACTGGCATCTTCGGTGTGGCCTCCTGCCTTGGCCTCCCTGCTGGCCCTGCACCAACTAAGCCCATGCCTCTCCTCTTAAAGGTCTATCCCTGGGATGATGCCTGCGCTCACCTGGCCTCCTCTCCCTCCTGCCACTTTCATCCTCTTCAAAGGAGGTTCCAGTGGTGGAATACACTATCCCCATTAGGTGGGGTGCTGAGGACCAGTGCCTTGAAAATGAAGGGGCACGGTGCTGTAATGCTCAGGGGAACCTTCCAGGGAAGATGAGGACCTGAGGTGCTGAAAGGCAGGCTTGACAATCAAACGGGATGCCAAGAAACTCTGGGACAACTCTGTCCTCACACAGCAACAAGAAAGTGCTGCTTCTCCGGGGGCCTTTTATCCCACCCGTGGATAAGGAAGTGATCAAAATGTGAATTCTGCCCACACATTTTGCCTGTGCGATGAACTAAAAATCATACGGGAAATGTAAAATCGTGGTCAGTAGGCTTCTTAATGACCTTAACTGGCCCTTTAATTGTCGGTGGGCACTGCTCTGGCTCCCGTGCAGACCTGCCAACCTCAATATTGCACGCTTACACAATGTCATTGAAATGTCTTTCCTTGCAATTTCATGTGCATTTGGGTCAGGTGTACGTCCGACTTCAGAGCGCAAGATTCAGGCCTATGAGGTTATAGTAAGTTAACCTTTCCTTAATCTGTTTCTTTCAATGTCTGAATGGTTATTTGCTAAGATCAAGAGGTATGACATAAGGTAAAGCTTCTATTATTGATGCTGTAATGGCTATGTTTGATTGACACTTTTGAAGGATTGCAAGATCAGCAGTATTTTTCAAACCAGATTTTTGAATGGGTATTTTTTGATTGGTCTCCAATATTCATGCACAAATAATACAGCATCTTCATGCAAGAGGCAGGTGTGTAGTTAAACTGAAAAATATACAAACTGCTATCCCAGTTGCATCACATCTTAGCTTTATGAAAATGGCATATTGCTGTCCGCTTCACCATTGAAATGCATTGAATAGCGTAAAAAGTCCTGGATTTGCATGATATGAACTAAACTCATCACAGAAAGTTGTCTTTTGTCCATTTGAATCTAAATACCTTTTTAACAATGTAATTTGTATTAGTTACTTCCAATAAACTTTCTCTGGTACTGAAAATTAACTATTGCAAGTGTGGTGTCACATTCCTTCAGATTTTAATTGTTGGAGATGTTAAAAATGTTATATTTTAAATTTTAGCTTTTTTAAAATTTTTCCTTCTATATTTTTTTCTCTCTCAATCCCATCTTTCTTTGCCTCTTTTTATTTCTCCTTCCTTAACTGATTGGACATTGAATTCTTAATGCACATCCTCACTTACATTTACTTATCATTTCTTATTTTGGTTAATTGTTAATTTCATAATCCTTCAATCTGACTGGTTAAGGAGCTACACAGTTGCTTGCCCCGATCACTCAGATGCTCCGAGTGTCCTGACTCTCTTGCTCCAATATTATTAGCTTGCACTTTCATTAATTTAACACAGAAAATGTTCAAAGCCTAAATATGCAAGGGCAAGTCTAAGGAAAGTGAGGCAATGTTGGATGCCCTGCCACAACCAATTATGAACCATAATGTAGGTATATATGTATGTGTACATATAAGCCTAGTGCCTCTTATCATCTGTGGGTGTTATATGGTTAACTGTAACCTTGAGTTTCTCTTTGGTGCTACTTGTTTAGCATAAGTGTGTGAGATGGCTGTCTGTTGTAACTTAGGTAATAAGAGCCTCTTAGGTCAGAAGTCACCTTCATCTCATTCTGTCCTTCGCACTGATCTCTCACTTATCAGCAGGACCCCTTCTGTTTTAAGAACCCCTGACCTAGGTAAATGGATTGGAGTATGAAACACAAACAGAATTACCTGGAAAAACTCAGCAGGTCTGGCAGCATCGGCAAAGAAGAAAAGAATTAACGTTTCGAGTCCTCATGACCCTTCGGCCGAACTGAGTGAATCCAAGAAAGGGGTGAAAAATAAGCTGGTTTAAGGTGTGTGGGGTGGGGGGGGGGGGGGGGGGGGGGGGGGGGGGGGCGTGGGTGTGGTTTGGGTTGGGGGAGAGAAGTGGAGGAGGTTAGTGTGGTTGTAGGGACAAACAAGCAGTGATAGAAGCAGATCATCAAAAGATGTCACAGACAACAGAACAAAAGAACACATAGGTGTTAAAGTTGGTGATATTATCTAAACGAATGTGCTAATTAAGAATGGATGGTAGGGCACTCAAGGTATAGCTCTAGTGGGGGTGGGGGGGAGCATAAAAGATTTAAAAATATTTTAAAATAATGGAAATAGGTGGGGAAAGAAAAATCTATATAATTTATTGGAAAAAACAAAAGGAAGGGGGAAGAAGCAGAAAGGGGGTGGGGATGGAGGAGGGAGCTCAAGACCTAAAGTTGTTGAATTCAATATTCAGTCCGGAAGGCTGTAAAGTGCCTAGTCAGAAGATGAGGTGTTGTTCCTCCAGTTTGCGTTGGGCTTCACTGGAACAATGCAGCAAGCCAAGGACAGACATGTAGGCAAGAGAGCAGGGTGGAGTGTTAAAATGGCAAGCGACAGGGAGATTTGGGTCATTCTTGCGGACAGACCGCAGGTGTTCTGCAAAGCGGTCGCCCAGTTTATGGTTTGGTCTCTCCAATGTAGTTGGAGTATGGCTGGTTTCGAAGGGAAGAACAGAAGTTCCATTCTGCCAGGATTCCACCTCAAAGAAAGAATCCTCAACCTTCATCTGGAAAAACTTTATGAGCCCTGAGCAGATAAATCTTCAGTGCATCATTACTTCCAAATTTAGCATCAAGCTAACCATGATTAGCACTAAATTAGCAATTTCACACATATTTCACAAACAATGATGATATATGGATAACCCATCCTGGCAAAGCAGGCGATGCACTTCAGGGAAATAGAACAGGTCTAAACACATTGTCAAGGTGATGCTTGGGGAGCTTTGTGTTGAATCTGAAATAACTGCACTTGACATAAGTTCCCAGTGCTTTGCTGGGTGTAATATATTCTATACTCCCGCACATTGCTTATCTTAATAAAAACACACAGGAACACTCAACTGGAATGGAAAACTAAAAACTTATTTGTAAGTTGTACAAAGGTGTTAATTGCTTGGATGAACACCTATTTTCCATATTATAAAACAATTATGTCATACACTGGTAAAATATGTGAGCTGTGAAAGTTCTCTATTAGAGTAAGGAGACTATTTAGCAGTAGATTTGAGGTTAGCTGGGCAGGGTATGAGAAACAAAATATTTGAACACCAAATGGACTTACATGCAATTTGGTTGATATGCTAATCTTAAAAGGTCAGTCTCCACATTCCTTCTGCATACCATTTCAACTAAAACATACACGTATGGATTTGTGACAGTAAACTCAGTGCTATTGCACATCACAGAAATCTTTTAAAACTCCATGAACACTGAAATCAGCCAAGGGGCATATTACAAAATAGAAGCTTTGGTAACATAGCAGCAAAGGAATTCCGAGGTGAAAAAAGAGCAAGGTCCATCTAGTTCCCCTTCGAGCATCCTGATAGTCTCAAGATACAACAATAATGGAATTGTTGGCTAAGTAAAGCCAAAGATAAGCAAGCCTTGATTAGTTGGTCCACAATAATCCCAGAAATGATATGAGCAAAGACCCAGTGGTGGAGAGCTTTAGGAAGCATAGGTCTTCCTCACAAGTCTAGGCACTTAGTTCCGACTAGGCACTTTACAGCCTTCCGGACTGAATATTGAATTCAACAACTTTAGGTCTTGAGCTCCCCCCTCCATCCCCACCCCCTTTCTGTTTCCCCCTTCCTTTTGTTTTTTTTCCAATAAATTATATAGATTTTTCTTTTCCCACCTATTTCCATTATTTTTAAATATTTTTAAATCTTTTATGCTCTCCCCACCCCTACTAGAGCTATACCTTGAGTGCCCTACCATCCATTCTTAATTAGCACATTCATTTAGATAATATCACCAACTTTAACACCTATGTGTTCTTTTGTCCTGTTGTTTGTGATATCTTTTGATGATCTGCTTCTATCACTGCTTTTGCCTACAACCACACCACCCCCCTCCACTTCTCTCTCTCTATCTCTCTCTCTCTCTCTCTGCCCCCTCCCCCCCCCACACACACACCTTAAACCAACTTATATTTCAACTCTTTCTTGGACTCGAACTCAAGTTCTGTCGAAGGGTCATGAGGACTCGAAACGTCAACTCTTTTCTTCTCCGCCGATGCTGCCAGACCTGCTGAGTTTTTCCAGGTAATTCTGTTTTTGTTTTGGAAGCACTACATGACTTGTTTTTAGTTCAGATCTTCAGTGACTCCAACACCAGCTGCATTACTGAGCCCAATTTCACAGCAACTGAATGAAAAAATAATTGAAAGATCTTGTCCAAAAAAGCAAAATGAAAATATATATAAGTTAAGCACAATTCATCCTTCTGCTTTTTAGCATCGATAGTGAGATTTTCTTACAAGTTAAACGAATTGTAACATCTATATAGTTAGTTTACAAATATAATATATAACATAGGCTGTATTGTTCAACGCTTGGGGAACAAATACGAACATGCTTTTTATTGCCATTATTCAAGTGATATTGTCTTGCATAACATTAATGGCTGCATCATCTTCATTTGTCAACACTATTTATTTCATTTGCTTTTTAAAATCAACCTTTCCCAACACTTTTCATGATCATTTGTTCTTTCTTCTTCTTAGGTGCATTAGTATAAGCAGAAACAATGTCCTTTCAGCCCCTTCACAAAGTGAAGCTGCATGGCACAGTATTGGCTATGGACATGGAACCTGTAATAATTATGGTTTTATTTAGTATGTGATATACCTTTTAGAATAATACTTGTTAAGGAAGGTCACACCATCGGTAATAAAGGGCTACCTCAGCAGTCAGTGTAGCGATAGAGTTACAGTTGAAAGCACACGTGTAGTTGCTCCTGAGAATATTGTAAATAAATGTAATGCTTCCACCCAAGAAGAGTGTGCAGGTCAACTCAATCATTAATAGTAGCAACTTGGCCACCCTTACAACAAACTGGCAACGAGGATAAAACAGAATTGAACAGAAGAAATCAGGTTAAAAAGAAATTGGTACTGTGCCTCACCCAGAGATTGTAAGTAGCAAGGTCCGTTAGAATTGAAGAAGCAATCCCCTCTTAAAATGCCACAAGTTGGGAGAATTGATCTTTTTGAACCAGCCACAGATGACTGGTCTCATTACGTAGAACGTTTTTTCAAGCGAGCGAGATTATGGGGGAAAAGAGGCGAGTGATCTTGAGTAGGAGCAAAACCTACAGTCTGATTTGTAGCTTGATGGCACGCAGTGCCCCAGATATGAAGAATTTTGAGGAATTGGTGGACCTCATGAAGAGTCGTGAAACAGAAGTTCAGGTTTAATTCACGAAATAGAGCCCCGGGTGAGAAAATTGCATGCCACATGGCAAATTTGAAACAGCTACAGAACATTGTGAGTTTGGTATGACTCTGAACAACATGCTCAGAGATCCTTTAGTGTGTGCTGTGAATGAGGACTCTATTCATTAAAGATTATTGTCCAAAGTGAATCTGGATTTCAAGAAGGTGCTGGAGATAGAGCTGGCCATGGACGGTGAATAAGAGGTTTAAAAGCATTGCAGGGTGTGCAAAATGGCACCGTCCTCCACCTCAGGCAGGAAATCCCAGTGGAAAAGGGCCAGGAAATGTAAGACTCTGCTGAGAAGTGGGAAACAGTCCCCACTAGCCAAAGAATAAAGAAAAATCACTTAGCAGTGAAAACGAAGAATAATTTTAATAGAGGTGGAAACAAACAGTCTTTTAGCGATTGGCAGTTTTAAAAAATCAAATACTACTATTGTCACAGAAATGGACGTATGATGAGGCAATGCAAGGAAAAGTTCAAGCAGGCTTGTAAACAAAAGAAGAAGCTCAATGAAATCTACAATGTAGAAGAGCCTGAAACTACAAATTCAGACATTTACTCATTGTTTAATCTGAAAGTTGGAAAGACAGAATCAATATTTGTCACAGTGAAGGTGAATGGCAAACCTGTCAGAATGGAAGTGGACATGGGAGCTTCCACTACAGTAACTGGGGAACATACCTTCAGATATTTGAATAATGGTGAACATCAATGCAGTTTAGAAGAAACAGCTGCCAAGCTTAAATCATATACCGGTGAAGATATTCAAGTGAAAGGCATAAGCAGTGTAACTGACCATTATGGAGGGCAATCAGCAAATCTACCAATGTTGGTAATGAGAGGCAGAGGACCAAGCCTTCTTAGGGTGAAATTGGCTGAGGGAAATCAACCTTGATTGGCCACTGAGATTCCAAAAGGAAGATAGAAGCATTCCTGTTTTGAAAAAGGAGTGTCTAAGGACAACAACAACCTGAAGAAACGCAGGCTCTATTAAGCCAAAACCTGGAAGACCATAAGACTATAAGATGTAGGAGCAGAAGTAGGCCATTTGGCCCATCGAGTTTGCTCTGCCACTCAATGAGATCATGGCTGATCTGATAATCCTCAACTCCACTTTCCTGCCTTTTCCCCATAACCCTTGATTGCTTTACTGATTAAAAATCTGTCTATCTCAGCCTTGAATATGCTTAATAACCCAGCATCTACAGCCCTCTGCGGTAAAGAACTCCACAGATTCAATGCCCTCTGAGAGAAGAAAATCGTCCTCATCTCTGCCTTAAATGGGCGACCCTCATTCTGAGTCCTAGACTCTCCCACAAAGGTAAACAACCTCCCAACATCTACCCTGTCAAGCCCCCTTAGAATCTTATATGTTTCAATAAAGTCACCTCTCATTCTTCTAAACTCCAATGAGTACAGGCCCAACCTACTCAAACTCTCCTCATAAGAAAATCCCTCCATACCCGGCATCAACCTAATGAACCTTCTCTGGACTACCACCAATGCCAGTATATCTTTCTTTAGATAAGGGAACCAAAATTGTTCACAGTATTCTAGGTGTGGTCTAACTAGTGCCTTGTATAATTTCAGCAAAACTTCCCTAATTTTATACTCCATTCCCTTTGAAATAAAGGCCAACATTCCATTTGCGTTCCCTATTACCTGTTGAACTTTCATGTTAGCTTTTTGGGATTCATTCACCAGGACTCCCAAATGCCTCTGTGCTGCAGCCTTCTGCAGTCTTTCTCCATTTAAATACTATTCAGCTGCTCTATTCTTCCTGTAAAAGTGCATAACTTCACATTTTCCCACATTATATACCATCTACCAAGTTTTTGTCTACTCACTTAACCTGTCTATATCCCTCTGTAGACTCCTTGTGTCATCCTCACCACTTGCCTTCCCACCTATTTTTGTGTCATCCGCGTACTTGGCGATAGCACATTCACTTCCCTCATCTTACCTCTGATGTTTGCCACATTGTGTGTTTTCTCTTTCAGTTTGATACTGTCCTTAACTTCCTTGATTAACCATGGTTGGTTTGTCCCTTTCCTTGAATCCTTCTTCCTCATTGGGATATATCTTTGTTGAGAGTCATGAACTATTTTCTTAAATGTCTGCCATTATGCATCAACCGTCTTTTCTGCTAAACTGCTTTTCCAGTGCACTCCAGCCAACTCTGCCCTCGTTCCATTGTAATTACCCTTACTTAAGTTTAGTACAGTTGTTTCTGACCCATGTTTCTCACTCTCAAATTAAATGTTAAATTCTACCATGTTATGGTCACTGTTTCCTAGGGGATCCTTTACTCTGAGATCATTTATTAAACCTGCCTCATTAAACATTACCAGATCCAAAATAACCTGGTTCCTGGTTGCATTCGTAATGTATTGTTCTAAGAAACTGTCCCAAATACACTCGATGAATTCTTGCTTGAACAACAGAAGAAACTCGAAGAGACCCTGCTTGATGGCAATCTTGTTCGAGACGAGGTGAGGAGTTCGAGACGAGGTGAGGAGTTCGAGATGAGGTGATCAACTTTTGCAGGGAAAAAGAAACCTACTAAAAGACCTTCACACACAATGGGATTCCCTCAGGTAAAAATGTGTACCTCTGGAAAAGTATAAAGAGAAACAGAAAGAATTCAGCACTTCTCTGAACAAACTGGAGAAGGAGTTGGCAGAGAAGACACAACAATGTTCAATTTTCCAGGGCACAGCAAACATATACAAAAAAGAGATGGAAGAGCTGAGAGATCAGCTAAATGAAGCCAAAGAGGCTTTGGAAGCGAATGTCATATAATTTTCCAAAAAGCAGACAGATCATGAAATTTTGGGAGACAGCCACTGAGCTCAAACTAGTTGAGTTGGCATCTGAGAGAAGTCTGGCCAATACTGAAGTCAAAAATAATGCTGAGATTAAAGTCTATGCTAGAAAGAAGAAGGCACGTAGAAAGAAGATACAGAAATACCAATAGGATTTTAATTCTGGCAGGATACAAATACACTTTCGTACATAGGCCTGGCAATCAAATTGCAAACAGCGATGCCCTTAGTCATTTGCTTTTACAAGAAAATGATGAGCGTGTCTCAGTTCCACAGGAACTTGTTTTACTGTTAAATTTCTTAGATTCCTCGCCGGTATGTGCTTGACAGATCAGAGACTGGGCAAGTCGGGACCCAGTCATATCTCAAGTACAAGAACAAGTGCTACTAGTTTGGTCACAGGAGCCGGTAACTGATTAAATGTTTTTTATTCATTCATGGGATGTGGGCTTTGCTGGCTGGGCCAGCATTTAGTGCCCATCCATAATTACCCTTGAGAAGGTGGTAGTGAGCTGACTTCTTGAACCGATGCAGTCCATGTGGTGTTGGTTCACCCACAGTGCTATTCGGAAGGAAGTACCTAGATTTTGACCCAGCAACAGTGAAGGAATGCTGATATATTTCCAAGTCAGGATGGTGAGTGACTTGGAGGGAAACTTCCAGGTGGTGGTGTTCCCATCTATCCGCTGCCTTGCCCTTCTAGATGGTCACGGGCTTGGAAGGTGGTGTCGAAGGAACCTTGGTGAATTCCTGCAGTGCATGTTGTAGATGGTGCACGCTGCTGATACTGTGATTCAGTGGTGGAGGCAGTGAATGTTTGTGGTTGTGGTGCCAATCAAGCGGGCTGCTTTGGTCCTGTATGGTGTCAAGCTTCTTGAGTGTTGTGGGAGCTGCACTCATCCAGGCAAGTGGGGAGTATTCCATCACATTCCTGACTTATGCCTTGCAGGTGGCAAACAGGCTTTGGGAAGTCAGGAGGTGAGTTACTCATCGAAATGAAACCGTACTTCAACAGAAGACATGAAATAACAGGCCAGGATGGCATCTAATTGTGGGGATCACGAGTGCTGGTTCCTCCAAAGGGAAGGGAGCCATTGCACAGTGCCCATCCAAGGAGTTCCTGAATGAAGACCATACTATGCAACTATCTATGGTGGCCTGGGATGGATGGCAAAGTAAAGAGTTTATTAAAGGATTGTGTGCAATGTCAGCAACTGCAAAAGTTGCCAGCGACGACACCTTTACACCCATGGGAGTGACCATGTAGATCCTGGGTACAGTTACATATTGACTATGTTGGACCTATCCTGGGAACAATGTTTCTGCTCATTGTCGAAGCTCATTCAAAATTGTTGGACGTCTATGAGGTGAAGTCACCAACTTCAGCTTCTACAATTGAGAAACTATGTCAAAGTTTTGCCACTCATTCATGTAAAAACTGCACCGTGCCACCCTACCTCAAATGGACTGGCCGAAAGGGTGGTTCAAACTTTCAAGGTGGGCATGAAAAAGCTAACTGGCGATTCCTTGGCAAACAAGCTAGAACGTTTTCTTTTCATTACAGGACCACCCCTCACCTAACAGGTGTTACTGAAATGCCGTCTCAGGATGAGATTGAGCTTAATAATGCTGAATTTAGAGGGGAAAGTGGAAAGGTGTCTGGGAAGCCAGAAAACTAGGCATGACTGACATAGTCGCAAGAGGAAATTTACCATGGGAGAGATGGTATACATGAAAAACTTTGGAGAAAGACCAAAGAGGTTCCTGGGTGAGGTAAGTGTGGTGACTGGACATCAATCTTACGTGGAGATGGAAGGCTGGATCATCCATAAACATGTGGACCATTTAAGGAAGAAAGAGACAAATCACCAAGATTTGGTTCCACCAGTGATCATGACTGGGTCTGCGTTTCCTGTTGAGAGTAGTCAACCCAGGACAGACATGTCTGATGTTCCTGTAAGATTTGAGGAAACAAAACTGTGAGTGCCCACTGAAGCACCTGATGCTCAGGCAGCTCCGAAAAAGGTGTCTGACAAAGAATCTGAATTTGTGGAGCTGTGACATCCCACACATACCAGGAAACCAGCTGAAAGACTGAACTTGTAAATTCCTTACCCATTGTAAATATTATGTTGTCTTGAAAAATATGTACTTGTAAATATAATATGTATAGCCGAGTTAGAGGAGGAATGTAGTAATTATGGTTTTATTTAGTGTGTAATGTACCTTTAAGAATAATGCTCTGAAGAAGAGTCATACAGGTTCGAAACGTTAACTCTGCCTTTCTCTCCACAGATGCTGTCAGTTTTTCCAGCATTTTCTGTTTCTGTTTCAGATTTCCAGCATCTGCAGTATTTTATCTTTATCTTTAAGAATAATATTTGTTAAGGAAAATCTCGTGATCTGTAGTAACTAATAGGAGAATAGCACGGGCTACCTCAGCAGTCAGTGTAGAGGTGGAGTTGGAGTTGAAAGCACACGTGTAGTTGCTGCTGAGAATATTGTAAATAAACTTAATGTTTCCACCCACAAAGTGTCTGCAGATCAACCCTATCATTAATAGTAGCAACTCGCCGCCCTTACAACAGAACCCCTGTCTAATATAATCTTTATCCAGCAGGAGGTGGTGGGCAGGGGAGGGAGGAGGGGGCAGCAGAGGGAGACATCAAAGCACATGGAGGTTTTCTTCGGACAGTTATTGATGTTGGATAAATCATTGTCTTGTCAGTCTGGTGCCTATTTTTGTAATGACCACGAAGAGTATTCTCAAAAGCCAATCTTTTTTTCGAACCAAGTATCAATCTCCCAAGAAGAGGAATAGCAGACAATTTCAAGAAGAAGTCAATTAAACATTAAGAGAATCCAGCCATTGTGGTATTAGTGCATTGAGTAAATGATTTCAGTGGGGACCAGAGATATCTCAGTCTCTAGCTCCAGGCTTTTTTAATGGCCGCAGGAAGATGTCTCACTAAGCAGCAAAGAATTCCACTTGGACTTTCAACATGATGGGCAGAGATAACATCAAAGGGAGCAAATCAATAAAGTAGCTTGAAACGGTTTTATTGACTCATTTTATACCAAGAATTGGGTCAGACAGCAGACACTAAGCTAGAGGATTCATTTCCACATAATTCCTTATCTGTTGGTTTAAGTATAGTATCTTCAAATGAATACTAAAGATGCTGGGTTTTGTGTGATTTTTCTGTTTAGTGCCGGTCTCATACTGACTTCTATATTGATTGCTAGCACGGGCACAGTGGCAGCATGATTCCTTTCTTTGTATGAAATATATTGGGTCAAACAGTAAGTGTCAGTAAGTAGCATTCATATTATAACACCAAACTTTTGATTTGTAAATTTCTATAACAATTTGCAAGGAATGATAAATTGTTTACACAGTTCTTGAATGTGCCAAACATCAAGGCCTAAATTGCTGCCACTTCCTAGAAGTTTCCATTTTTAATATCAGGAGGCGCCCCTGAAGAAGCTGCATATGTGTCAACTTTTAATCATTTTTCTGGAGGTATTGCAAATCTCTCACTGGAGAAGTTCTGCAGAGATTTCAAGCTTTTAAATATTTAAACTCCTACTCTCCAACAGGCGGCTAGAACTCAAAGTTGTGATTTTTCTCCCTTCCTCTCCTGAACATAAGAACATAAGAAATATGAGCTGGAGTAGGCCATTTGGTTTTTGAAGCATCCTCTGTCATTCAATACAGTTAAGGCTGACCTTCTATTTCAGCTCCACCTTCCCATGCTATCCCTACAACCCTTAATTCCTTTAGTATTCAGAAATCTACCGATCTCTGTCTTGCATATACTCAATGACTGAGCATCTACAGCCCTTTGAGATGGAGAATTTCTAAGATTCATAATCCTTCGAGTGAAATTTCTCCTCATCTTAGCCCTGATATGGCCAGTCCCCATTCTGGGATTGTGACCCCCCCCCTCAAGTTCTAGAAACTTCAGCCAGAGGAAACACCCTCTAGCCTGTGAAGCCTTTAAGAATGTTATATGTTTCAATGAGATCACCTTTTATTCTTCTCACATCCTTTCAAAAGTACCTGGATGAGTACTTGGCACGTCATAACATTCAAGGCTATGGGCCAAGTGCTGGTAAATGGGATTAGGTAGGTAGGTCAGATGTTTCTCACGTGTCGCTGCAGACTCAATGGGCCGAAGGGCCTCTTCTGCAGTGTGATTCTATGATTCTAAATGATAGGAAATATGGGCCTAGTCCATCCTCTTCACCCAAGGTGTCAGTCTAGTGAATCTTTCATGTATTCCCTTTAAGGCAAGTAAATCGTTCCTTATAGGCAGGGAGACCAAAACTACACAGTACTTCTGGTATGGTCTCACGAATGTCCTATATAATTGTAGTAAGACTTCTTCATTCTTATCTTCCAATCCCTTTGCAAATAAAGGCTAACATACCATTGATTTCCTTCATTGTTTGCTGTACCTGTGTGTTAACTTTTTGTGATTCATGTACAAGGGCACTCAGGTACGCTACAATACCAACATTTCCCAGTCTCTCACCTTGTAAAAATATTCTGCTTTTAAAATTTTTTAATTAAGGGCAGCCAGCATGGATTTGTAAAAGCGGGTCATTCTTGACTAATCTAATGGGCTTTTTTGATGAAGTAACAGAGAGGTTTGAAGAAGGGAATGTGGTGGATGTTGACCTGATGGATTTTACGTGTTTGACAAAGCACCATGTAAAAGGCTGGTTAACAAAATTGAGGCTTACTGAATAGGAGTCCAAAAAAAATTTGCTTAAAGACATAAAGCAGCAAGTCATGATTGTTTTACAGACTGGAGAGTGGTAGACAGTGGTGTTCTCCAAGGGTCAATCCTAGGACCACTGATTTTTTTTTTTGCTTATATATAAATAACCTGGATCTTGGAATATGCAGTAAAACTTCAATATTTGTTGATGATGCTAAACTTGAAAGGAATGGCAGACAGTGAGGATGACAGAAAAACCTGCAACATGTTAGCAGAATGGGCAGAAAAGTGGCAGATGGGATTTAATATAGAGTAGTGTAAGGGGATGCATTTTGGCAGAAGGGATAGGGAGGGACAATATGGACTTAATGGCACAATTCTAAAGAGTGCAGGAACAGAGGAGCCTGAGGTGCATGTACATTGATCTTTGAAGGTGGCAGAAGGTGAGAGAGTGGTTAACAAAGCATTTGGGATCTTGGGCTTCATAACTAAAGGCACTGAGTACAAAAGCAGGGAAATATGTTGAACCTTTATAATAATCTTATTGGGCCCTAACTAGAGTATTGTGTCCAGTTCTGGTCACCGCATGCTTGGAAAAAATGTGAATGTTCTTGAGAGGGGGCAGAGGAGATTTACCAGAAAGGGTTCCAGGGATGGGGGTGGGTTTAGTGACAAGGTTATGTTGGAAAGGCTGGGGTTGTTCTCCTTGGAGCACAAGCGATTGAGGGGAGATTTGATAGAGGTGTACAAGATTATGACAGGTTTAGATAAGTTAGACAAGGAAAAACTCCTGCCATTAGCTGATGGTACAAGGAAGAGGGGACACAGGTTTAAGATTTTGGGCAAGAGGTGCAGGGAGAATGTAAGGAAGACCTTTTTAATTCAATGAGTAGTAATGACCTGGATCTCACTGCCCTCGAGGGTGGTGGAAGCGAAGACAATCAATGATTTCAAAGGAAATTGGATGGGCACTTGAAGGAAATAAAGGTTCAGGGCTATGGGGATTGAGCGGGGGCAAGGGACTGACAGGATTGTTTCACGGGGAGCAGATATGGACTTGATGGGCCGAATGATCTTCTGTGTCCTAGATAGTTCCATATGTCGAGCACTTTTTTAATTACAGTAAATAATCAGCACATTTATGGTATTCATTATTGGAATTAATGACAACTGAATGGTTGTAATTACTTGTAGCTCCACAATGGTTTGCTCTTAGTATTTTAGAAGATGTGCTGTTTTGTAATGAAACAAACAATGCTTAGTTTCTGTTTCACAGATTAATTAGGACAAGCAATCGGTTACAGCAGAATATGTAATGATTTTCAACCTAAAGCATAATTTTGTATGTCACTGACAATGTAACAATCAGGGTCCATGCTTGCCTTGATGGCTGCTGCAAGAGATGCAGTCTTTCTGAAACAGATAGCATTATTCTGCAACAGCTACCCTGTTAAACCTTAAGCTCCAGATGCAGTACTCTTTAGCCATTGACAGGTAGCTCAATGGGCCTTGCAATGGGTGACATAGTGACAGGTCTAGACTGTGGCCTCTTATATCATTTGTTGTCTCTGCTGGGCCTTCACTATTTTTTTATTCCTCAATCCTCTGCTAAGTCAAGTGGCACTGAAAGCAAATTTCTTATTCAAATGGGCTTCCCATTACCTGAACCTCAATTTCCTGTAGATCTCTAATAGGTGAGTGACTGCTGCATAGCATCATGAGGTGGAATTTTACCGCCAGCAGGATTTTCCGGTCCAGCCAAAGTCAATGGCCTTTTGAACAGCTTGTTGTAGTTTCCGGCCCCACCCCTGCTGCAGCGGGGCCGTAAAACTCTGCCCATAGAATCTTACAGCACAGAAGAAGGCCATTTGGCCCGTTGTGCCTGTGCTGGATCTTTGAAAGTTTTCTAATTAGTTCCCATCCAACTCACTCTTCCTGATTGCCTGCGCATGTTTCCTTTTCAAATATTTATCCAATTCCCTACGGAAAGTTGCTATTGAATCTGATCTACCACCCTTTCAGGTAGCAGGTTCCAGATCATGATTATTTGCTGTGCTCTAAAATTGTCTTCATTTTCCTTCTGCATCTTTTTCAAATACTCTTAAGTCTGTGTCTTCTGTTCTCTGACCTATATGCAGAAAGAGTTTCTCTTTATTTACTCTGTCAAAAACCCTTCAAAGGTTTGAAAACTTCTATGAAATCTTCATCTGCAATGCTCATTTCATGTGGATGATAGGAGTTTATCACACACATGAAAATTGAAATTTGTCCTTTCACCATCAATGAACAAGTAGAATGAACTAACAACAGCGTGGATTAGACACATTAGTGCACTTAACACCTCAACACTTGCCCAGTAACTTCAGTCTAGCTGAAACGGGACAGAAACTATATAATCAGATGACTCCCCACATTGCTTGGCAGTCTTGCTCACAGCCCACTGAAGCAATGTTTTACTTTAGCAGCAACTCTCAGCATATTTTATAAATCTTATGCAGGAGGCTGACAGGATCAGCAAGAAAATGGTACACGTGACTGAAAATGACCATTCACGCTGTTTCCCTGCAGGTTCAACTGATCTCACGTTGGAATTAAGGCAGAAGATCATTAGAAGCTTTGTGTGATTGTAACACTGCAGTCATTTTAAACCCATTGACTATCAAGCTCAGAGGATTAAAAAACCAAAAGACTATCTGATGTTGCAGAATGTTATGTCTATGTCTTTCAAAATTAGCGTTTGTTTATTAAAGAATATGATCAGTAACCTACTTTCATTATTAATTACCTTAGGCAGTGTTCATTATATTAGATGTTGACCTGTTGCACAGTGATTTGTGAGCATTTGGTTAACACTAAGCTCAGAGTTATGTGTAAAGTATAAACAAATTCAATTGATAGGATTCCATTGAATCAAAATCCAAGGAGTAGCACTAGTCCACTGAAGAATATCATTACTATCCCATTTCTGTTGAATGCGACATTACAAATTAAAAGAATGGTATTAAATGGATGTTGAGTTGCAGGCCTGCACAGCTGCGAATGTTTATGAAATATACTCGCTCAGTACTGATCTAAAAGATATATGTTCTATTCCCCATTATCCTGTACATTATAAACACTCTGGCTGGGTTTTTCATTCCAACTTTGGTCAGTCAACAATTCTCTGCCTATACAACTGAACATAGAGTGGGAAGTGGCAAAATTTGCAGATTGTCCAATCAGTGTGCACACTGAAGGTGAAATTCCTCTAATGAGAATTGGGATGTGTATTTTTCACCATAATTAATAGCCCAGTAATGAAATAACATTCCCACAAAAGCATTATTGGTCCCGGCTCTTTGAGCCATGATCCACTCCAAGACTCGAGCATGTAATCAATGGTTAGACATCAATGCAGTGCTGAGGAATTGCGGCACTGTCTCTTAATATTTACTCCTCATCACTAACACAGACTATCAGGTCATTTTTCTCACTACTGTCTATAGTGCATTGCTATGTGCAAATTAGCTGTGGTGTTTCCCCATATGACAACAATGACTGCACTTCAAAAACTCCTGAGTGGCTGTGAAACATTTGGGATATCATGCAAAGTGTTTTAAAAGAGGAGTTGTTTATTTTATAAATCTCTTGCTTCTAATGTATAATTAAGGTAATTAAAATGCAACAATGATGGAGGAGGTTACAGAAATAGGGAGGCAAGAGATCATACAGGAGTTAAAAACAAAGGTGTGATTTTTAAGTATGAGGCATTAGGAAAAAGGCAGTCCATGTAACTCAGTGAGCACAATGGTAATGGATGACCGAGACTTGGTGCAGAGTAGGACATTGATAGTGGGTTTTGCCTAAGTTGACTGAAGGTGGAAAGCAGCAAAGCAAAGGCAATTTATTGTTAAAATCATATCTCTCAAGACTGAATTTTTCTTTTACAAAATGGAAGGACATGGCATCATCTGTCCATTTGGATGAGAACCTGGGATTTTTTTTAAAAGGTCATAAGTTCAGCTTTGAACCGTCAGCAAGAAATCACCTGACCTTTATAGTACTTGAGGGAGATCTGGTTGTTTGTTTTGAACAGCAATCACTTTAATTGATGGAGAGAAAAACTGAAAAGGCAACTGTTGGTAACTTGCTGGAAATCACATGGGAGAAAGGAAAAAAACTTAAGTTGTGAACCTGCTGGTTTTGAAGGCAGTTTTGTTGGGGAACAAGTTGAGGAAGGAAGGCTACCCTGACTGGCTCTTTCTGTCTCTCTGCCTTGCCTGCAATTGTGTGTGGCTATCAACTTATAGCTAGAGAACACACATTGAAGCGTATCTGGTCTGCATTTGGACTTGCAAAGCTGAGACCAGTTGGTGAGAACTTCCTGATGTCGACTGGGGCCATTGGCCTGTCTTCACACTAGGGGACCCCAGATTGACAGCGTTGAGACCCTGCAAACTTTATCCTTTATTTTATAACGCCCAACCTCTAAAGCCCATCTCTGCAGAGAGACTGTGTGTGTGCTGGGGGAATTCTTTAGGAAGAGTCAGCTAGTTATACATCCCAATTACAATTGTGTGTTAACCTGTACTTGCAACTTGTTAAAAAGAAGTTTTGTTTTATAATAAACAATCAGAATCACAGAATCACACAGTGCAGAAGAGGCCCTTCGGCCCAGAGAGTCTGCACCGACATGTGAGAAACACCTGACCTAACTACCTAACCCCATTTACCAGCACTTGGCCCATAGTCTTGCATTATTCTAAGTTTAATGAAAGAAGCCTGGTTGAAGACTTTTTTATTCTGGGCATCAGTTGGGGAAATAGGTAACTGGCGATTTTGGTGAGAAAATTAAACTTTTAAATTAATGGTATGGCCTGTGGAGTAGTGGGGCTAGATCATATGTACAGTCCTCCCATCCCAGTCAGAACACTATGAGCACAGGAGCAGAATCCAGAGTGAGCTGGAAACCAGTTGGAACAGATCAAAGATAACTGTGTGTAGAGTGAGAATTTCCCAGCAGATGGGCAGTAGAGTGAAAAACATTCCCAGCCTAGAAATTTGATAAGTGCTCGGATTGTACAATCAAATTCAGCTCAGAATCACATAACTTTAGACAAGTTATCAAGTCCAAGCCTAGGCTGTTGAGAGAATCTGAGGCCTTCAAGTAAAAAATAAATTATAAAGGCATTAAAAGATATAAAGGACAATTTAATGAATAAATGTAATCATATTATTGTGAGATATGTCATTTTTAAAAATTTTGCTTAAATCCCTATTTAGCAATTTCAGTTCTTAAGGAGAAAAATGATATCTGTGAAGAATTTTCAAAAAGCAATTTGAACAAGTTATGGCGATTTAATGGCCCGAGTGTGTAATCTCAGGTTAACACACAACAGTACTGAACATTTGTGCTCCAGAACTTGCTGCAACCCTAGTCAAGCTGTTCCAGTACAGCTACAACACTGGCATCAACCTGGCAATGCGGGAAATTGCCCAAGTATGTCCTGTTTACAAAAAGCAGGACAAATCCAACCCAGCCAATTACCATCCCATCAATACACTCTCGATCATCAGTAAAGTGATGGAAGGGGTCATCAACAGTGCTATCAAGCAGCACTTGCTTAGCAATAACCTGTTCAGTGAAGCTCAGTTTGGGTTTCAGCAGAGTCACTCAGGTCCTGGCCTCATTAGAACCCTGATTCAAGCATGGACAAAAGAGTTGAACTCCAGAGGCAAGGTGAGAGTGACTGCCCTTGACATCAAGGCAGCATTTGACCGACTGTGACATCAAGGAGCCCCAGCAAAACTGGGGTCAATGGGAATCGGAGAAAAACTCTCCGCTGGTTGGAGTCATACCTAGCACAAAGGAAGATGGTTGTAGTTGTTGAAGGTCAATCATCTTGTTCCAGCACATCACTAATCAGGGTTGTGTCCTAGGCCCAAGCATTTTCAGCTTTTCATCAATTACCTTTCTTCCATCATAACGTCAGAAATTGGGATGTTCGCCGATGATTGCATAATGTTCAGCATCATTTGCGATTCCTCAGATATGAAGCAGTCCAAATACAGCAAGGCCTGGATAATTTCCAGGCTTGGGCTGACAAGTGGAAAGTTACATTTGTATCACACAAGTGCCAGGCAATTACCATCTTCAGGAAGAGAGAATCTAACCAATG
The DNA here is from genome assembly GCF_017639515.1 of Carcharodon carcharias. Classification (NCBI taxonomy): domain Eukaryota; kingdom Metazoa; phylum Chordata; class Chondrichthyes; order Lamniformes; family Lamnidae; genus Carcharodon; species Carcharodon carcharias. Next base: position 44,375,683 of record NC_054469.1, read on the forward strand.
CCCTTTCACATTCAATGACATTATCATTGCTGAATCCCCCACTATCAACATCCTGGAGGTTACCATTGACCAGAAACTGAACTGGACTAGTCATATAAATACCATAGCTACAAGGGCAGGTCAGAGGCCAGGAAAGCTGCAGCAAGTAACTCACCTCCTGACTCCAGTCCACCATCTACAAGGCACAAGTCAGGAGTGAAATGAGTGTAACTTTCTACTTGCCTGGATGAGTGCAGCTCCAACAACACTCAAGAAGCTTGACACTATCCAGGACAAAGCAGCCCACTTGATTGGCAACCCATTCACAAACATTCACTCCATCCACCACAGTAGAAGTGGTGTGTACCATCTACAAATGCACGGCAGGAACTCACCAAGGCACCTTGGACAGCGCCTTTCAAACCCACAATCACTGCTATCTCGAAGGTCAAGGGCAGCAGGCAACTGGGAATACCGCCAGCTGCAAGCTCCCCTCCAAGCCACTCACCATCCTGACTTGGAAATATATCGCTATTCCTTCTCTGTCACTGGGTCAAAATCCTGGAACTCCCTCCCGCACAGCACTGTGGATGTTCTACACCACTTGAACTGCAGCGATTCAAGAAGGTAGCTCAACACCACCCTCTCAAGCGCAATTAGGCAATTATTGGGTAATAAATGCTGGCCTAGTTAGCAGTGCTCACATCCCATGAACGAATAAAAAAATCCACACTCTAATATAAGATAGTAGCTGTTGTGTGTCAAACAGTATGACGCCTTTAGCATTTAAAATACCTATCACAGTGCCTCCTACAGAAGTAACAGACACTTCTTTGATTATTCATTCATGGGATGTGGGCATCACTGGCTAGGCCAGCATTTATTGCCCATCGCTAATTTCCCTTGTTCAGAGAGCATTTTTAAGAACCAATGTGGGTCTGGAGTCACATGTAGGCCAGACCAGGTAAGGATGGCAGATTTCCTTTCCTAATGTATGTTAGTAATCCAGGTGGCTTTTTATAACAATCAGCAATGATTTTGTGGTCATCATCAAGCTTTTCATTTTTATTGAATTCAAATTCCACCATCTGCTACTGCAGGTAGTTAAACTGAGCTTTCAATTAAACACATGCTCTGCCTACTAATTTTCACAGCTAATAGAAGCACTTCAATCTCTTATTCTTTTCAGTAGTTCAAAACTTTACCTTCCTCACTCTTTCCATCCTCAAAAATTTTCAGGTTTTAAAACCAACTCGTGACAACTTAATCATTAATTCCTGAGCCATCTCATTTTCCCTGCTATTTGTTTCATCCCTGTCAGTGGCTTCGTTTTGGACTCTGACCCCACAGTCCTGGTTCCTCAATAAAATGAATGATAGGACAGGTCGTCTCTGGTCTCTGGAAAGAGTAGCTCAAGGCCAAGTGACCTTTTCTTCTTACTTGCTTTCTTAAGTGGCTGTGACCTGTTTGAGAACTGCTGACACAGTCTGGTTGGGAAGGAGGTGTGCTATCACCTGTACTAATGGGTTGCCCAGCCCAGGCGCTTTGAATAAATTAAATTGCAATATTGTTGGATTTGGCCGTTGAGTTTGGGGAATGTTTAATGAGGAGTGCCTGCTGTTAACCTTCTAAGATATTTTCCAGCTGCCTTTTCAGAACATTCCACACTTACGAGAAACTTGTGCTTCACTTATTGAGAATAATGCAGACATTACTTCAGCCGTTCAGTTGTCTTTCCGACAGGGATGTGCCATTCCAAAGGAAATCACTAACTGACACTAAATCAAGCAGTCAGAGAGGGTTCTCCTTTTCCTTTAAGAAGCCGCTCTTCTTTGTTTTTATCCATGCTTTTTTTTATTAGAATCAAAGGAAAGGAACTTTGACTTCCTGAAGGATTAACTGCCTTTGTTGATTTCTAAAGATCTGGTCGTGTTTTAACAGCAAGAACCGCCCCCATAATCTAGACAACCATTCACACACCTGTCAGTTGCTGTGCGTTTTAACAGGTGTGTGGCTTTTGGCGCTGACTTGAAGCTGAAAGAGACCTGTCAACAGCACGGCATCTGTGGTATAATTGTACCTAATCTAGCATGTTCCCCACACCCAGTTTGTGCCGGAAAGTCAAATGAAATACAAAAGGAGAATGGCATTATTTTAACAGAGGTTGTAGTAGTAACCACATTGAACAGCTCGGTGTCTCTTTTCCATTAGGTCCATTCGCATGCAAAGATAGAATGTAACAACTTCCTTATTGTGGAATTGGTAGACTAAATAACACCTGATAGTGATCATTATTTATCATGATTGTGTTTTCAAAAGATTGTTAGCTAAATTATCCATTAAATTAAAATCCCCCCAGAAACGTGTTCAAATATGGCCTGTTCATGAATTGATATTATGGTTCGATAAATTATGAATTGCACACGTTCTACTGATTGAGATAATAGATATCATCGTGCAACAGTAATGCAGGTTCTCACAAGACAGAAGAAAGAATTTGAATTTGTTCAGCACCTTAAGTACATCCTAAAGTGTATCACAGCCAATGGTGACATTTTTTTATTGATTCCCAAGGATATGGGAGTCACCAAAGGCCCACCCCTAATTGCCCTTGAGAAACTAATGGTGGATCTTCATCTTGAACTGCTGTCCCTATGCGTCTGCTGCCCTTCTCCTCATCCCTGAATCCAGGTCTTGTGTTCATGTTTGGACCAAGTTTACACAAAGTTTAGAGCAGAATGAACCTGGCTAAGCCCAAACTGAGCAACTAATTAATGAGTGAGGACAAGTTGATCATACCATTTATGACTTCTTCCATCACTTGCTGATTGGGAATAAGCTGATGGGGTAATGACTGACCATGGATTTGGCCTGCCTTTTGAACACAGCAGCAATCTTTCACATTGGTGGGTGGATGCCATAGTTATGTCTGCACTGGAACAGCTTACCTAGGGGTGCAACCAGCTCTGGGATACAGGTCTTTAGCACTGCAGCAGGGAAGCGGACAGGGCCCCTATCCTTTGCATTCAGTACTTCTTGATGTAATTTGAAGCAAATCAAAATGGCTGTAGGCTGGCAGCTGCAATGATGGGGAACTTAGGAAGTAGTCAGGAAAGATCATCCACTTGGCACTTCTAAGCCAGGGTTACAGCTTGGGAATTTCCTGGGAGCAGTTGCCGCTGATCCATTTTTGTAATGTCGCTGGAATTGCAGCTCTGAAGAAATCTACAGGAAGTTCACATCGTAAAAACCACGGGGGCCAGTTAGCTCAGTTGGCCAGAGGGTTAGCATGCGGCTAAGATTAACACCAGAAGCGCAGGATTCAATCCGTGTTCCAGCTGAGGTAGACTCAGGCCTGCCTCTTAATCCCATCCGCAGTTAAAAAAAATCACAGCACCTTACTGTGGTTTGGCAAATTAATTGCCAAAGGCCTGCCCTCAGGCAGAGAACTGAAGAAGATTATAGAGAGTGTCAAATAACCTTACCTAACAAAATAAAAGATTCTGAAATGTAGAGTAGAGATAGTTCTAAAATGAGGGTGAGTAATTGTATAGTGATCAGAAAAGAAACCTGGCTCAAAGAAGGGCAGGACTGGGCATTAAATATTCCTGGGTACAAGGTGTTTAGGAGAAAAAGGAAAGGAAGAAAAGTGCGGGGAATGGCAGCATTGGTTAAAGGTTGCATTACAGTACCGGAGAGAGAGGATGTTCCAGAGGGGTCAAAGACAGAATCTCTCTGGCTAGAGATAAGGAATGGGAAAGGTGCAATAACATTGATTGGTGTAGTGTTTAGGAAAAGATGTGGAGAAACAAATTTGCAAATAAATTATGGAGAGGTACAAGAGTTATAGAGTAATCATAATGGGGTCTCCAATTATCCAAATACAGGCTGGGTTAGGATTAGTACAAAAGGACAAGAGGGGCAAAAGTTTCTGGAATGTGTTCAAGATAATCTTCTGCAGCAGTATGTTTCCAGTCCAATGAGAGGACATGCACTTTTGGACCTGGTTTTGGGGTATGAGTTGGCCCAACTGGGTCTCATGAGGACTCGAAACAACAACTGTGCTCTCCTCCGCCGATGCTGCCAGACCTGCTGAGTTTTTCCAGGTATTTCTGTTTCTGTTTTTGTTTTGGATTTCCAGCATCCGCAGTTTTTTGCTTTTATCTCTGTGTTTAATTTATTGCCACTTCTCTTCAAGAAATGCCTACCTTGAAGAAGTTTTGTTCTACTCTCCGTCAGGATTTTCGTATCTCTCTTTTGCCTTGTTCATATTTCACCCCTTTCCTATTTTTACTTAGTTGTGTTGAAGGGTCATGAGGACTTGAAACGGCAACTGTGCTCTTCTCCGCCGATGCTGCCAGACCTGCTGAGTTTTTCCAGGTATTTCTGTTTCTGTTTTTGTTTTGGATTTCCAGCATCCACAGATGTTTGCTTTTATCACTTAAGGGTTCTGCCATTTACTGTATAATTCCTGCCAGTATTAGACCTTCCAAAATGCATTACCTCACATTTGTCCGGATTAAACTCCATCTGCCATTTCTCCGCCCAAGTCTCCAACCGATCTATATCCCGTTGTATCCTTGGACAATCCTCTTCACTATCTGCAACTCCTCCAACCTTAGTGTCATCTGCAAACTTACTAATTAGCCCAGTTACATTTTCCTCCAAATCATTTATGTATACCACAAACAGCAAAGGTCCCATCACTGATCCCTGCGGAACTCCACTAGTCACAGCTCTCCATTCAGAAAAGCACCCATCCACTGCTACGCTCTGTCTTCTATGACCAAGTCAATTCTGTATCCATCTTGCCAGCTCACCTCTGATCCCGTGAGACTTTACATTCTGTACCAGTCTGCCATGAGGGACCTTGTCAAAGGCCTTACTGAAATACATGTAGATAATATCCACTGCCCTTCCATCATTGATCATCTTTGTCACTTCCTCAAAAAACTCGGTCAAGTTAGTGAGACACAACCTCCCCTTCACAAAACCACGCTGCCTCTCACTAATATGTCCATTTGCTTCCGAATGGTAGTAAATCCTGTCACGAAGAATCTTCTCCAATAATTTCCCTACCACTGACGTAAGGCTCACCGGCCTGTAATTTCCTGGATCATCCCTGCTACCCTTCTTAAACAATGGAACAACATTGGCCTTTCTCCAGTCCTCTGGCACCTTACCCGTAGCCAGTAAGGATACAATGATTTCTGTCAAGGCCCCAGCAATCTCCTCCCTTGCCTCCCTCAGTACTCTGGGGTAGATCCCATCTGGCCCTCGGGACTTATTCACATTAATATCTTTCAAGACGCCTAACACCTCCACTTTATTGATCTCAACATGATCCAGGCTATCTATACACTCTTCCTTAGGCAAATCAACTGCTAAGTCCTTCTCTTTGGTAAATACTGATGAGAGGTATTCATTTAGTATCTCTCCCATTTCTTCTGGCTCCACACACAAATTTCCACCTCTGTCCCTGAGTGGGCCTACTTTTTCCCTGGCTACCCTCTTGCTTTTTACATATGTATAAAAGGCCTTGGGATTTTCCTTAATCCTGGTTTCCAGTGACTTTTCATGACCCCTTTTAGCCCTCCTGACTCCTTGCTTAAGTTTCTTCCTACTTTCTTTATATTGTCCACGGGCTTCATCTGTTCCCAGCCTTCTAGCCCTTACGAATGCTTCCCTTTTCTTTTTGACTAATCTCACAATATCCTTCGTTATCCAAGGTTCCTGAAACTTGCCATATTCAAAGCAATTTTTTTAATTCTTTCACCAGATATGGGTGTCGCTGGCTAGGCCAGCATTTTTATTGCCCATGCCCTTGAGAAGGTGGTGGTCAGTCACCTTCCTGTACTGCTGCAGTCCATGTGGTATAGGAACACCAATGGTGCTGTTAGGAGGAGAGTTCCAGGATTTTGACTTGGCTACAGTGAAGGAACAGCAATATAGTTCCAAGTCAGGATGGTGTGCAGCTTGCAGCGGAACTTGCAGGTGATGGTGTTCTAATGCACCTGCTACCCTTGTTGCTCTAGGTGGTGGAGGTTGTGGATTGGAAGAAGCTGTCGAAGAAGCCTTGCTGAATCTTGTAGATAGTACACATTGCTGCTACTGTGTGTCAGTGGTAGAGGGAGTAGATGTTGAAGGTGGTGGATGACGTGCCAATCAATCAGGCTGCTTTGTTCTGGATGGTGTCGAGCTTCTTGGGTGTTGTTGGAACTGCACTCATCCAGGCAAGTGGAGAGTATTTCATCACACTCCTGACTTGTGCCTTGTAGATGGTGGGAAGGCTTTACTGAATCGGGAGCTGAGTTACTGGCAGAACTCCTAGCCTCTGACCTGCTCTTTCAACCACAGTATTTATATGGCTAGTGCAGCTTATCTTCTGGTCAATGGTAACCTCCAAGATGTTGATAGTGGGGGATTCAGTACTGGTGATGCCATTAAATGTCAAGGGGAGATGGTTGGATTCTCGCTTGTTGGACAAGGTCATTGCCTGACACTTGTGTGGTCTGAATGTTGCTTGTCAATTATCGGCCCAAGCCTCGATATTTTCCAGGTTTTGCAGCATTTGGACATGGACTGCTTCAGTATCTGAGGAGTGGCGAATGACGTTGAACATATGTGCAATGATCTGTGAACATTCCTGTTTCTGACCTTATGATGGGGGGAAGGTCATTGATGAAGCATCTGAATATGGTTGGGCCTGAGGACACTACCCTGAAGAATCCCTGCAATGATGTGCTGGAACTGAGACGATTGACCTCCAACAACCACAACCATCTTCCTTTGTGCTAGGTTATCACTCCAACCAGTGGAGAGTTTTCCCCATGATTCCCATTGACTCTAGTTTTGCTAGGGCTCCTTGATGCCACGCTTGGTCAAATGCTGCCTTGATATCAAGGGTAGTCACTCTCACCTCACCTCTTGGGTTCACCTCTTTGGTCCATGTTTGGACCAAAGCTGTAATGAGGTTAGGAGTCAAGTGGCCCTGGAGGAACCCAAACTGACTATCAGTGAGCAAGTTATTGTTGAGTATATAATATACTCAGTTAGTTGAGTTACAACTTAACTCATCCAACTAAATTACAGATTTTATTGCACCAGTGAAGCAGTACAGGTGCAATACCAAACTGGTACCAAGGATAATAAAGTCAGATGGTTGGACAGTTGGAGTAAGTGATCCCTCACTGAACTGATGGTATACATGTTGATCTTCCAATTCTCTTCTCATTCACTAACACAGAAATAGATGAACATCCAGAGACAATGTTCTGAACTGTAAAGGGGCTTACCAGTGGGGATTGTGTAATAGTCAGTTTTAAACTGGATGTGACAGTGGATATATTTCAGTAGAGTCATTCAAATAATGGAGATTACAAGCAGGGCCTGGCAGGCTCAAGAGAAAATTTGATATTAAAAGTTCATGGTTGCATCAATCTGTCAAACCCTGCAAGTGTTGAATATGGAGGCAAGAAGTGGGTTGAACTTTCTCACTGTAAATTTTCTCCAATCCATAGATGAGCAGGTTTTGCAGCAACAAAACAATTCAGGGAGATCTCTGGTGGGGTTAGGGTGAGTGTTTTCCTGTGCAGCTTCTGTTCAAAGCATTTCCTTATGAATCAACTGATCTGTTTATTCACCATGCTGTACCTGTACTTAGTCTTGGTGCCAGGCTGTTTGGCCACCACTAAGCAAAAAGTTGTGTTATGATAACGATATAATCACCAATCGGTCATAAGGGATATTGTGGGTTCATTTATTGAAACTAAGCACATGAGAACAGTTAAACATCAGTAGAAAGCTTGAAGACATCAGAGCTGTGCATGATCTACTCAAAACAAAAGTGAAACTAAGACTGAATCATGTGACACATTTCCCTTCTAATGATGTCATGCTGCTATCCCTTAAAGGCATATTACAGAAATGTGTAGGTGGTGGTGTCACCATGTAGCACCAGGAGTGAACACAAAACTTCGACTAAAGCCTATTGTTGTTATAAAGGTTTAGTATAACTTCCTTGATTTTGATCTTTATGTCTTGATTAATAAAACCAAGGATCTGATATGCTTTTTTAACAGCCTTCTCAACTTGCCCTGCTACCTTCAAAGATTTCTTACATATATTCCCAGATCTCTCTGTTCTGGCACTTCCTTTAAAATTGTATCAATTTGTTTATATTGCCTCTCCTCAGTCTTCTTGCCAAAATGCATCAATTCACACAAATTGTGCTCATCACACATTGCGCCTTTGGCAACTAAACAAAATAGGTGACAGCCATCACCTGGTTCATTCCCCAGGGCAATGCCTTGGCCATTCAGAGTCAACCTGACTGGTTTGAATTTAAACAAAGCTCGGCAGTTAACTGTCAGTTATCAGTTAACTGATGCATTCTCCATGGCAATGCCTCTTCCAATCATAGTCCACTTGCCAACCAATCAGCATTCTCTTCTCATGCAGCATAAATTGTTGTTCCCTTTACAATTTGGTATTCTTGCGAATTGTCCTGAAGCGTGCAAGACAAAAAGCTTCAACAGTATGTGTCTTTTTACATCAAAACTCAAAACATTAAATGTTTCAGTTAATTGGCAAAAGCACCTGAGGCAACTTGAAAAAGCACTTTTTTAGGCAGCCAGTTATTATGATCTGGAATGCACCGCCTGAAAGGAGGGTGGAAGAAGATTCGTAGAGGCATAAGACAGAAATTAAGATAAAAGCAAAAAACTGCGGATGCTGGAAATCCAAAACAAAAACAAAAATACCTGGAGAAACTCAGCAGGTCTGGCAGCATCTGCAGAGAGGAGCACAGTTAAGGTTTCGAGTCCATATGACTCTTCAACAGAACTAAGGAAAAATAGAAAAGAGGTGAAATATAAGCTGTTTTAAGGGGGGGGTGGGACAGGTAGAGCTGGATAGAGGGCCAGCGATAGGTGAAGATAACCAAAAGATGTCATAGACAAAAGGACAAAGAGGTGTTAAAGCTGGTGATATTATCTAAGGAATGTGATAATAGAGGTACAGATAGCCCTAGTGGGGGTGGGGTGGGGGGAAGGGATCGAAATAGTCTAAAAAGCAGAGATAAAACAATGGATGGAAATACATTTTAAAATAATGGAAATAGGTGGGAAAAGAAAAATCTATATAAATATTTGGAAAAAAGGGGGGATCAGAAAGGGGGTGGGAATGGAGGATCTAAAATTGTTGAACTCAATATTCAGCCCGGAAGGCTGTAAAGTGCCTAGATGGAAGATGAGGTGCTGTTCCTCCAGTTTGCGTTGAGTTTCACTGTAATAATGCAGCAGGCCAAGGACGGGCATGTGGGCATGAGAACAGGGTGGAGTGTTTAATTGGCAAGCGACAGGGAGATCTGGGTCATGCTTGCGGCCAGACCGGAGGTGTTCCGCAAAGCGGTCACCCAGTCTGCGTTTGGTCTCTCCAATGTAGAGGAAACTGCATTGTGAGCAGTGAATGCAGTAGACCGAAATTAATGTTGGCAACAGGGGTCTGCTGGTGAATGGGCAGGAGCTCTGCATTGCCATTGTTGGAGAAGGTCTGCTGGAAATAAGTGCTCATCAGGCATTTAGCTGGCCAGTGCTGGGCCTTCCCTGGGATTTAGGAGCCCAGTGGCAGAAATCCTGTCCCTTGAGAGCTTCCAGCCAATCAGAGGCCAGCAGATCCCATTGCCCATCACCATCTTCAGGAGCAGTGGCTGCTGCCGGTAACGTTTCCACTAGAGATCTAGGATGCTGAGGGTGAGTGAAAGTGGGATGGGGGATGCAGAGAGATATTCCACAGTTTGGGGAAGGGGCTGGAGGAAAGAACTAGGAAGTAGCTCTCAGTGGGCTCCCCTCCCTCCTGATGTCAGGTCCCTCAATCAGGCACTAAGTGCCTTTGAATGGGGACAGGATTCTCATAAGCAAACCCAAAAGGATTTGTTTTACAGGCTCCCTGCAAGACAACTCCACTGTTCGCCACTGGTTAAATACCAGCAATGGATGGATCGGGCCACTTAAGGGAATCATTAGCATCCAGGAGGGAAGTCTGTCCCTGAGCTTTTACCGTCCTGTATTTAATCGGACAGAAGCAAGAAGGTGACAGGGTCCCTACCACCACCCTCTCACCCAATTAACTATCCTCTGTCTCCAAACCCCGCCATCGGGGGGCAATTGAATTCCATCCATAGAGTCAAAACAACACAGAAGGAGGCCATTTGGCCCTTCAAGCCCATGCCAGGTCTCTGTATAGCAATCGTATCAGTCCCATTCTCCCATTGTATGCCTGTGTCCCTAAAGATTGATTTTTCTCAAGTGTCTATCCAATTTCCTTTTGAAATCATTGATCACCTCTGCTTCCTCCACCCTCGTAGGCAGTGAGTTCCAGATCATTACCACTCATTGCTTTAAAAAGTTCTTCCTTACACCTCCCTGCATCTGTTGCTCAAATCCTTAAATCTGTGTCCTCTACCCCTGGTACCACCAGTGAATGGGAACAACTTTTCTTTGTCTACCTTATCTAAATCTGTTGTACTTTTGTACGCTTCTATAAGATCCCGCTTCAATCTCCTTTGCTTTGTTCACCCCAGGCTTCTCCAACCTAAACTTGTAGCTAAAATCTCTCATCCATGGAACCCATTCCAGTAAATCTCCTCTCCCCTCTCACAATGACCCTCACATCCTTTCCTTGACCAGAAGTGAAAGCAACAGTCTATGCAGATATATGGGAACACCACCGCCTGAAAGTTCCCCTCCAAGCCACAAACCATCCTGACTTGAAACTACATCACCATTCTTTTACAATCACTGGGTTAAAATCCTGGAACTCCCTCCCTATCAGCACTGTGGGTGTACCTACACCATGCAGACTGCAGCCATTCAAGAAGGCAGCTCACCACCATCTTCTCAAGGGCAATTAGGGAAGGGCACTAAATGCGGGCCCACCCAGCGATGCCCACATCCCGTGAACCAATAAATAAAAGAATGTCGTGGCCTAAGCAAAGCTTTATAAAGTTCAGCATAACTTCCCTGCTTTTGCACTCAATACCTCTATTTATGAAACCCAAGAAGTCATATACTTTGCTAACCGCTCTCTCAATATGTCCTGGCACCTGAAAAGACCTATGCACGTGAGCTCCTAGGGGGTTCTGCCCCTGCACACTCTTCGGAACTGTGCCATTAAGCCCATTGCCTCTCTCCCTTCTGCCAAAGCCTCACATTTCTCAGTATTAAATTCCATCTGCCACATGTCTGTCTATTCTGCTGGCCAAATTATGTCCTGTTGCTGATCATTAATATCATCCTCACTGTCTGCCACACCTCTAAGTTTGGTATCATCAGCAAATTTTGAAAGGAGGAACACCATGGTCTAGCATTCTCCAGAAACAATCATTGACCATGACTCGCTGTTTTCTGTCCTTCAGAAATTTTCTCTCTAAACTGACTATTTGACTGCTATTTCATGAGCCTCAATTTTTTAACCAGTCTTTTATATGGTATTTTATCAAACACTTCCTTTGCATCCATGTAGAAAACATCCACTACATTCCCTTCATCAACCTTCTACATTACTTCATCAAAAAATTCAATTAGATTAGTACAGCACAATCTGCCTAATACAAGTCCATGCTTGCTTGCCTTAATTAATTCAAACCTCCCCAAGTGCTGTTGATTTATTTCCCTGATTGTTGTTTCTAAAATCTTACCTACTGTTGATGTTAAACTGATCAACCTTTAGTTACTGGGAATGTCTTTACATTCTTTCTTGTACAGGGTGTCATATTTGCCACACTCCAATCCTTTGTCTCTTCCCCTATATCCAGGGAAGATTCAAAGATTACAGCGAGCCCTTCTACTATCAAAATCCCCACTTCCCCTAGCAACCTGGGATTCAAGCCATCCAGACCAAGTGATTTATCCACTTTAAGCATAGACAGTTTTTCTAGTACATCTTGAGTATTAATTTTCACCACATCCAATATGTCTACCATCTCCACTCCCACCGATGCCCACATCCCATGAACAAATAAATAAAAAGCAAGTTGTGGCCTAAGCAAAGCTTTATAAAGTTCAGCCTAACTTCCCCGCTTTTGCACTCAATACCTCTATTTATTTGTCAGCATCGTCTTCCTTAGTAAACATGAACATTCAGTAATAACTTTCCATAAAAGATTTTGTAAAAGCACTTGAAGGGGCAATATTTGCAGGGCCATGAGGAAACAGCATGGGAATGGGACTAATTGGATAGCTCTTTCAAAGTGCAGGCACAGCCATGATGAGCTGAATGGCCTCCTATTGTGGTGTATCATGCTATGATTCTACCAGATATGACATTGTCAAAATGTTTTATTGTTAGTTTATAAAGAAGGAAAGACTTCCATTTATATCATACCTTTCACAACCTTAGGATGTCCCACGTTGCTTTAACACCAGTCGAGTGCTTTTAAGGTGTAGCCGTTGGTGCAATGTAAAAAAATGCAGCAGCTGATTTGTGCTCACCAGAAACAGAAATATGATAATGGCCAGGTAATCCCTGATGTTGTTTGAGAGGTAAATACTGACCATGACACAGTTCATACTCTTATGAGCAATTTCCCTGGTTGTTGATAAAACCATGGGGTAAAAGCTCAGAACCCCGTTTTAACATGGCATCTGTCATAATGCTGTGCATTGTGTTGGCCATCCCAAGAGAGCATGTAAGGGGTGAACGCCAGAGCGCATTTGCTCTCTGTCACATCCCTTTGTTTTGGTATGAGCACAGGTTATGCAACCACCTCTTTGGAAACTTTGATTGACCATCTCCCAGGTGATCATGTGAACAGGTGCAGAGCGGAGTTCTGTCTCTTTGTGAAGCTGAAGCACATAATTCAAGTGAACTGAGCTTTATTCAGAATAGTGTCATTTGATCCTTGTTTCTGCAGAATTGCAGCAATTGCAGCTCACAATTTGTTAACTATGTCTCACTTTCAGTATGAAGCCCAGCACTTGGAGACAGTTTTCAACAATCTATTACTTACTGCAAAACTGCATGCATCGTAGTGGAAAGTAGGTTAGATTATATCAGTTGAAATTCATCTTGTTTTTAATTCCAAAAGGTTGCCAGCAGCCACTGGAGAACATCTGTGCTTTGCTCTAATGATGTACAGTCTCATATCAGACTACAAGATTCATTCAAAAAATGTTTGGCATAGATAATCAGTCCATCAGTAAATCAGAAGAGAAAAGATAAGATTAAGTTTCAGGTGGAGTCTCTTATTTAGTTAGCCTGCCTTTTCTTTTCCCAGATTCTGATGGGCCTGTGTATCCCTGGCTCTTCAAGTTTTAACTTCAGATTTCCAATGTTTGCAGTTATTTTCTGCCTAACAGGAAGAACAGCAACATGCATTTCTATGGTGCATTTAGTGTATATTAGCAATCCAATGTGCTTCACAGGAGCATTATCAAACAGAATTTCATGCCGGCCTTGGAGGAGGTTGCATAAAATCATATAGAATGCTTGCAGCATTAAAGGAAGCCATTTGGCCCATTGTGTCCAAGCTAAATTTCTGCAAGGGCAACTCAGCAAGTCCCATTCCCCAACATTTTCCCACAACCTTGCAATGCTTTTTCTATTCAGATACTTGTTCAATTCCTTTTAAAAGCCATGATTGAATCTTCCTCCCCAAGTAGTGCATTCCAGATCCTAAGCACTTGTTGCGAAGAGAAGCTTTTCCTCATGCCACCTTTGGCTCTTTTGCCAATCACCTTAAATCATTGTCCTCTGGTTCTCAACCCTTCCTCCAATGGGAAGCTTCTCCGTATCTCCTCTGTCCTGACCCTTCACGATTTTGAACACCCCCATCAAATCTCCTCTTAACTTTTTCTTCTTTAAGGACAGCAGCCCCAGCTCCTCCAATCTATACACATAACTGAAATACCTCATCCCTGGAACCATTCTCGTGAATCTTTTCTGCCCTCTATCTCATGCTTTCACATCCTTCTTAAATGTAATGGCCAGGATTTTAGACAATGCTCCAGCTGAGGTTAAACAATGTTTTTTATAGGATTACTATAACTACCTTGCATTTGTACTCTATGCTTCTATTAATAAAGCTCCAGATTCTGAATGTCTTATTAACCGCTTTCTCAACCTGCCCTGACACATTCAACAGCTTGGGCATATATACTCCCACTTCCCTCTGCTCCTGAACCCCCTTTAAAATTACATGTTTTATTTTACAATGCCTCTCCTCATTCTTGCTACCAAAATATACCACTTCACGCTTCAGAACAGATGACTAAAAGCCTGGTCAGAGAGGTAGGTTTTAAGATGCGTCTAAATGGAGAAGTGAGGGGTAGAGAAGCAGAGCAGCGTGGGCAGGTTGGAGGGTATGGGTGTAATTCCAGTACCTAGGGCACAGGCAGCTGAAAACATGGTTGCCAGTTGTCAAGTGATTAACACAGGGATGAAAAAAAGGGTACAATTAAAGGAGCCTAGAGATCTTAGCGGGCTGTAGGGCTGGAGGAGGTTCCAGAGACAAGGAATGGGAAGACCATGGTAGACTTGAAAAACATGAGAATTTTAAAATCAAGGTGTTGCTGGATTGGGAGCAATGTAAGTCAGTGACCACAGGGGTGAAGGGTGAACAAGATTTAGTGTTGTTGGTGATGAGTTAAGGTATGGACAGCAGGGGTTTGGATGTGTTGAAGTTTATCAAGGGCAGAAGATGGGGGGCCAGCTGGAAGAGCATCAGAATAGTCTATGGTGCATTTACTGTAAATTAGCAATCTAATGTGCTTCACAAGAGTGATATCAAGCAGAATTTCACACTGGCCATAAAGGAGGTTGTTTAAAATCATATAGAATGAATGCAGCATTGAAAGAGGCTATTTGGCCCATTGTTTCCATGCTACATTTCTGGAGGTTGCAAAGGAAAGGGTGGGAGTTTCAGTACTAGGTGATATGAAGCATGTCAGGGGCAGAGACATGTGATGTAACAAAGGTGGAAGCGGGCAGTCTTGGTGATGGAATAGATATGTGGTTAGAAGTTGATCTCAGGGTCAAATATGACACCAAAGTTGCAAACAGGACGAGGGAGGAGTGAGTGCTATGGAATGGAGATTGCAGACTGAACTGGAGACCATTTTTGTAAAAATTTATTCATGGGATGTGAGCATTGCTGGCTGGGCCAGAATTTATTGTCCACCCTTAATTTGCCTTGAGAAGGTGATGGTGAGCTGCTTTCTTGAACCACTGCAGTCCATGTGGTTCAGATACACCCATAGTGCTGTTAGGAAAGAAGTTCCAGGAATTTGACACGACAGTGAAGGAACGGTCACTTTGTTCCAAGTCAGGATGTGGCTTGGAGGGGAACTGGCAGGTGGTGTTCCCATGCATCTGCTGCCCTAGTCCTTCTTGATGGTAGAGGTCGCAGTTTGGAAGGTGCTGTTGAAGGAGACTTGGCAAGTTCCTGCAAAGCATCTTGAATATTGTACACGCTGCTGCCACTGTGCATTGGTGGTCGAGGGAGTGAATGTTGAAGGTGGATGGGGCGCCAATCAAATGGACTGCCTTGTCCTGAATGGTGTCAAGCTTCTTGAGTGTTGTTGGAGCTGCACTCATCCAGTATTCAATCACACTCCTGACTTGTGCCTTGTCGGTGGTGAACAGGCTTTGAGGAGTCAGGAGGCTTTGGTCTTCCCGATATTCTGTTGGATGAAATTTCTGTTCATCCTGTACCAAATGTTAGACAAGTAACATGACAAATTTGTGACAGTGGCCAATAAGAGTAGGTGATGAGGTAGAGCTGGGTACATTTAGAATCAGTAGACATGTGGTATCTGATGTCATGTTTTTGGATGATGTCACTGTGTAGCAGCATCCAGGTGAGAAACAGGAAGGGACCAAGGATAAATCCTTGGGGGAGTCCAGAGGTAATGGTGCTCGATCAGGAAGAGAACCCATTGCAGGTGATTCCCTGCCTCCAACTCACTAGATTAGAATGGAATCAGGTGAATGCAAACCCACCTTGCTGCATGATGGTGGAGAGACACTAGATGAGGATGGTGCAGTTAATCATGTTAAAGGCTGCAGGCAGGTTGAGAAGAATGAGGCGGGAATGCTTACCGCAGCCACATTCTGACTTTAATAAGGACTATTTCAGTGCTGCTGCAGCGGTGGAAACTTGATGGGAGGGATTCAAACATCCAGGAAAGACGGAACTGGGTTTGGGAGGCAATAACACATTCAAGGACTTTGGAGGGGATAGGGAGATTGGAGATGGGGCAGTGGTTTTCAAGGACAGAAAGGCTAAGGGGTGGATTACTTGCAAAGGAGTGATGATGGCGGGTTTGAAGGGGAGGGGGAGCAATTCCCAAGGAGAGTGAACCATTGAAAATAATAACTAACATGTGGTCCAGAAACAAATTATAACTGAATCAGAAGATTGTGGATTCAAGTCCTAACCCAAGGACTTGAGAACACCATCTAGGTTGGCACTGTGATGCAGTACTAAGGGAGTGCTGCACTGTTGGAGGTGTCTTCCTTTGGAAGAGATATTAAACTGAAAGATCTCTGGTCTCTCAGGTGGACATAAAAGATCCCATGGTACTTTTTGACAAAGATCAGGGGAGTTCTCCCAGTGTCCTGACCAATATTTGTCCATTCATATCCCTGAATAGATAACCTGACCTTCCTCACACTACTGTGTGCAAATTGACTGCCGTATTTCCTACATTACAACAGTAACTACACTTTGGTTGTGAAACACTGAGACACCCTGAGTGTGAAAAGCACTAGTTAAAGAACTGCATTCTGTTCTTTTATAACAGAGGTATCTGTAGAAGGCATTCATACAGTTAATAGAAAACATTTGAAAAAAAAATTAAATAGCTAAGTGAAGAAGAAGGGCAATGGCAGTAGATAGATTATACTTGCACATCATGCTTTGTATTATCACTTGCTCTGCATAAGCCCGCAAATCATTAGCAAAAGATTTAGACATTATAATAAACAGCAACATTGATCTAAATGGTTGGAGATGTGAAAGGGTGTATCACTTTGATCATTCTCCAGATATTGTCTCCTGTGTTGTGTTTTGTCTGTGCAGTCACCTTAGACAGGAACCCGCTGTAAATAGGCTTTCAAGTTTAAACTGGGATATCCTGCATAAATACTTTAATAAGTCAATCAATATGTCTGAACAGGAAATCAGTCTGTAGCTATCTCAATAGTCCTATTGCATCAGGCTTAACTCTACATTCCAATGACAATATTCATTTACAAAAATAATTGACTATCAGCATCCCAGTGAAATAACTTCACTCACACAGTTTCACCAGCCATTTGAACACTTGCCGGATGTTCCTCAGTGAAATGTGTTGAGTGAGACCGTGTCTAAGTAGTTGTTGGCTTTGTAAAAGGAGAAACAGTAAACTTTGAACGATAACATCCTGTGTAAGCAACCAATTTGGAACATTTTTACACCACACAATGAAGTCCAATTGTCTATTTGTTTGCAGAATGTCCACACAATTTTTTTAAAGATGGCTAAGCTGTATGGATGACTGTGGGATTTTACGGCCACCCCGCTGTCCTTCAGTGCTAGCTGGTTTAACACTGGCAGCTAAATTCTTCCACTTTAAATAGGCTCCTCTCTGACGGTGGCTAAAGCTTCCAGAGAGCTTATTTGTTTGGGCAATAGGGCAGCAGACCAATGGCCACACAATTATCATTGTTCATCAGAAGAGCTCCCTTCAGTTAACTACCTTTTTTTCTAATAGGGCCTAAATGATCTATTCTATACTCTATCCCATTTTAAATCTAGAATTAAAACCCCTTTGTTACTTTATTGTCTGCTTCCTCTTGGCTACCATGGTTCATTATAGACATGGAAGCATTTATTTTAGTTAACATCTGCTCAACAAAAAATGGTGATTCTGAAAGTTTGCCGATCAAGGAGCGTGAAGATTGATATGAATGCTCCACAAATGTGACCATGACAGTATAAGATATATAACATCATGTAAGAACAGGGAGAGCTGCCAACAAAAGATTAGAGCCATCGGTGGCCATGGAGGAAAAGAACACCATGGTTGAGTTTGCTTGCTTGCTGCGTAAGCCAGGTGTTAAAAGAGTAAAGGGTGAAAATTCCATAGAGTTTTGCCTGATCTCCTACTAGTGGATGAACAGTGGAAACAACCACATGAACTTGTATTTATAAAGCACATGTAACAAAAGTAAAACATTTCAAGGTGCAGCATTCCCTCAGCCTAGATTATGTACAGGAACATCATCAAAAGAAAATTGGCATTGAGCACACAAGGAATTGTTAGGACAAATGAGCAAAAGCTTGGCCAAAGAGATAGGCAGAAACCTTGGTGAAATGGCGTAAACAGACATTTCCCTGAGGCTTTCATTAAACCTCTATGAGATTTGCAGGCAGAGATCAGGTCACATGCTGTGGAAACTCTATCTGAGTGTCAACACTCTATTCAAAATAAATCCTCTACTTTTAATGATTTCTTATTTCAATTTGTCTTCCAGTTGATTTAGCATCTGCCATGGATCGGTGGGTAGCACCCGTGCTTTAGAGTCAGAAGATTGTGAGTTCAAGTTCCCCTCCAGAGACTTGAGCACAAAATCTAGACTGACATTGCACTGTGAGAGACCACTGTACTGTAAAGGGTGTTGTCTTTTGGATGAAATGCTAAACAGAGCCCCTGTTGGTCCTCTAAGGTAGATATGATGATCATATGGCACTATCTGAAGAAGAATTGAGGAACCCTCCCTTTGTTGTGGCCAATAATTATCCATCAATGATCACAAAATCTATTGCTATTTGTGGGATCATGCTGTGCACAAATTAGTTACCGTATTTCTTACATTACAACAGTGATTATGCTTAAAAAGTACTTCATTGGCTGCAAAACACTTGGGATATCCTAAGTTCATGGAAGTTGCTTTAGAAATTTAGGTCTTGGTTGCATATTTAAATTGTTGAGGACAATATTAAGGGAAAATGAGTGACAGGAGTTACTTAGGCTGATGGTGTGAAGGAGTTGAATGGCCATGTATAGATGACATTGAAATTATATTAACATCTGCACTGGTGTTAGCTCAACTTCTTCACATTGTTACCATAGTAAATTGAGCCTCTGAAATCTGAGTAAAATACTTGAAATAAAAGCAAAACACAATGGAGGCATACGATATTCCCTTATATTGGATTTGCAGGGTCCCTGATGGACTGTTTGTTAAGCTGGGTGTGATTTTCTTCGAGTCATAAATAGTACACTCCTTGAAACTGCACAGGGAATTCGGAACTCAAATAATTAGCAACAAATTATTTTGATTAAATGTATGCAAAATATCACTAATTTGTTGGCATGACTAAGAAAGCCAATGGGAATGGCTGTGGATTTCTGACAAGTTAACAAAAGCTCTTAGGTCATTTTAACCAAATGGTACAATCCACAGCTCTTGAACAAGCTTTCTAAATCTCATGATTCCTGGCAGAGTTTCTATGGAGGTGCTCTTAAATTTCCTTTCAGTGTTTCTATATAAACATTCTCAAGTATCTTCAGTAAATTACTAGCTATTCATTGATATGACCTGTAGTTTTCTATTGATGAACTGAATACCTCATGCATAAATGTCAATAGAGCTCTCTGTCACTTACTCCAGCTCTAGTGCACCCATTAATGCTATCTATCCATGTACAAAGGCATGACTCACCGGTAATCAGTCATTCTTCTGGTTATTCAATCTAATTTCCAGTGACCTGACATACCTGCAATCAATAATGTTGGTGGCGTTACCTTCTTGGAAGGCCATTTCGAAGTTTACTGGCAGTGAAAATTTTGTAAGCATTTCTGTTAACAATGGTTTTTGTTGGCATTAGAGGGCTAAAATAGAAATTGTGACCAATTCTAACATTTTCACCAATCTAGTGCATACATGAAGACAAAACGTTTAGTGATTTATGTCTGTCATGCACAAGTCCTCTCAAATAGTTTAATGACAACTTTCCATGATTTGTTGACAAATAGTTTTTATGAAACTGTCCTCAGAAGTTGCTAATAAGTTCTGCTGTCTTGTCAACCAAGTGGTGAATGTGCCTTACTGTGCCACTTCATTGCCGAGTCCAGTGAACTGATCATTTGAACACCACAAATAGTTGGCAAACCCATTGCCAGGAAACTTGACTCTATGCAATGGTAAACCCCAATTATCTTTACTTTAGAGGGTGGGGGTCACACACCAAAGAGGTGTAATAACTGCCATCTTTGCATAAAAAATGCAGTCTTTGCAATTAGCTTGGAAATTGAGCTTGTAACTAGTTTTGAAGATCTATCACTTATAAATTGAAAGGTTTTATCTGTGTGATATATACTAGAGCATAAACAGCTCCGTGTACATCTTTGAATCCCCAAACAATGGAAATATGAGCACATTAGTATAGTTGGGAGTGGCTGTTTAATCCTGGAACATGCTCCATTATTTTACCCACCAGACTGTTTCTGTGGTCACTTTAAACCAGGTGGTGCTGAATTTAGATTCTGTTCTGATTAAATTAGAAACGTCTTAGCTCTGAAACAAAAAGCTTATAAAAACAAGCATTTAATACAGACCAGAGGAGGTCAAATTAAAAGACACTTCAGCTTCAGTATAAAGCTTACTGTTTTTGCACTTTCTCTGAACCTTGCCTCCTAATAACATGTTCCATTTCATGCTACATTAGTTGTAGGGTGTTCACCATTTGCTGCAACTCATAACACACAATGATTAGCTACAGAGCCGGATTGTAATGAATCCAGCAGCCGGGAAAGGCTGTATTTGTGCTTCATTGGATTTTATAGCAGAGGTTTTGTGTGGCTAGAGGAGAGCATTCCTGCTCTTCCTGGCCCACAAGCAGTGCTGTAAACATGCTTACCTTCTTCCCGAAGCTGTCCTCACCTTCCTTCAGCTGTCCGGTTTCCCAGAGCATAGGACACCCAGCTAGCTACAGTTAAATCTGTAGAACAGGATACGTCAGAGGCTGCCAGTCTCATTACAATATTTAAATTGCCAAACTGTCTCCATTAAACTCAGAAAAGGGATGATTAGGAGCAGGTTCAGGTTGGACTTGAAGTTTTTTTTTAAATCTAGCTATCTTCCACCCATTTTGATGTTAAAATCCAGTTTAGAATCTGTGGCAGCTCTTCCTCCCATCCTGTGTGGGATGGTGAGCCCAAACAAGCTGTCACATCTCTGCCTCATTGTGATCAATGAACCTTCCACAGGTTAAGGATCAAACTCAAAACATCCATGGTTTGCATAATCCGGTACCACACTACTTTTTAAAAATTCATTCATGGGATGTGAGCTTCCCTGGCTGGGCCAGCATTAACTGCCCGTCCCTAGTTGCCCTTAAGAAGGTGCTGGCGAGCTGCCTTCTTGAGCCGCTGCAGTCCATGTGGTGTAGGTACACTCACAATGCTGTTAGAAAGGGAGTTCTAGGACTGTGACCCAGTGACAGTGAAGGAACGGCGATATATTTCCAAGTCAGGATGGTGAGTGACTTGGAGGGGCACTTCCAGGTGGTGGTGTTCCCATCTATCTGCTGCCCTTGCCTTCTAGATGGTAGTGGTCGTGGGTTTGGAAGGTGCAGTTGAACCAGCCTTGGTGAATTCCTGCAGTGCATCTTGTAGACGGTACACACTGCTGCTACTGTGTGTCAACAGTGGAGGGATTGAATGTTTGAGGATGTGGTGCCCATCAAGCGGGCTGCTTTGTCCTGTCAAGCTTCTTGAGTGTTGTGGGAGCTGCAATCATCCAGGTAAGTGGGGAGTATTCCATACACTCCTGACTTGTGTCTTGTGTGGATGATGGATAGGCCTTGGGGAGACAGGAGGTGAATTATTCGTCACCTCTGACCTGCTCTTGTAGCCACAGTATTTATATGGCTAGTCAGTTCAGTTTCTGGTCAATGGTAACCCCCAGGCTGTTGGTAGTGGGGGATTCAATAATGGTAATACCATTGAACATCAAGGGGCAATGGTTGGATTCTCTCTTGTTGGAGGTGGTCATTGCATGACACTTGTCCTATTTCCTCTTTTGACTGCGGCTTTGCTAACTTGCCCCCAGCAACAGAGAGAGAGGAGAGAGCAAGCTGCAAAGGGGTGTCTAGTCAATCTTCTTCTGCTGTGACTCTCACTGGCACACACTTGCGCACCAGAATTAGAACACACAAATCAGGTCTTCAGCTAGCTTTTTAACCCTTTCTTTGTGTATTCTAGGAAGAGATAAAAACAAACATGTCTTTCACCTACAGTCCATTTTCTTTCAATTCAGGTCTTTCACATTCTGAGATATAACTCAACAGGAGATGGTTTCTGCTGGGATGTGGTAATCAATCTCCATTGTCTTCGCAATCACAAAGTTCAGTCTTTTACTCTGTCTGAAAAAGGCCTTGACACTTTTTTAGGTGCGACATTCCATGGTTTCTCTGGACTAGTCGGCCAAGTATAATCTACGTTGGGATTTTCCAGAAGGTGGTTACTTTACATTCTCAGCCATTTTTTGCTCGGTGTCTTTGTTTCTATGTCCTTTTTAAAAACACATGCCTTCCTTAAAAAGTTCAATGTGCTGGTAAGTAATTTGTGGCTGTAATCCACTGTCATGACAGGTTCAAGAAGGCAGCTCACCACTACCTTCTGAAGGGTAATTAGGTATAGGCAATTAATGCTGGCCTAGCCTTCAACGTCCACATCCCATCAATGGATACGAAAAAAGAAAGGTCGCAAGGATGGATGGTGCACAAAATAGAAACCATCATGCTGAGGCATTTGGGTTGAGGATGGATTCAAGGTACAATGAGAATTTACTGAACATCTCAGCAATAAGAATGGTAAATCTGAGTACAAAACTGTGGTGTAATGGGTTAATAGAATAGATATGCTAATGAGTGATGCAGACTATGAAGTACCTGTGACATCAGCAGTCACGTGCTCGAGACTATATAGCAGGCAGGTGACACTCTGAAGAGATGTGCCTATTCAGTAACCCACCTTGCAAATACTGTACAAATTGTGAATAACTAGTTTTGAGTTATCACCTGAGTCAGGCTACCATCTTTCTTCATAAAATATACAATCTATCACATCTTCCAAACTATCTTTCACTAATGCTTCTCCACTGTCATCCAGCTGAATGGGACTGCACTCCCTGCTTCTGTTCTTATCACTCCAGTTGAAGAGAGAGAAAAATCATCTGCAATGTTTTCCTTTCCCACTCCTGCACTGTTACCTCTGATGTTCCCCAAGGATTATCCTTGGTATCATCCTATTTCCCATCTGTATGCAGTCCCCTTCTGAAAATGCAGCAACAAGTTCCACATGTATGCTGACAACACTCAAACCCACCTCGCCGCATCTCAAAACTCCTCCACTATTGAATTTCCAGTACTGGATGAGTAGAAGTTTCCTCCGACTAAATATTAGAAAGGCAGAAGCAATTATCCTGGGTCCCTGCCACAAATTCTGTTCCCTAGCCACTGACTCCATCCCTCTCTCTGGCAACGATCTAAGGCTGTACCAGATTGTTCACAACCTTGGTATCATATTTGATTTTGAGGTGAGCTTCCAACCACCTATCAGCTCCATCACTAAGACCGCCTGTTTAAGGGGTCTGTATCTGGCCCAGGAATTGTATCTAACCGGGCCACATCTTGGTTCCAAGTGTGGGGTTCATGGACCATACAAGCTATCCAGTGAGACCTCAACATATTCTGAGGAGCAAGGTTTGGGGTCTTTGAAAAGGGAAGGAATTCAGATTACCTGCTATTATCTAATTGAGTATGGTGACTTTTAATGGATGGCTGCAGAGACTATCCCAAAGTGGCTCAAGGTGGGCTTTTTGTTAGGTAGGAATGGAGTTAGGTTGCTATGTGAGGGGAGAGGAGCACAAATGGAGGAGCACTGAGGGAAGGGTAAAGATTTACTATGTACGTAATCTTCTGATTGCCTCCTGGGGCTGGATTTTTAAAGTGGGGTCAGGAACCTGTTGCCTGGATGAAATTCAGATGAATTCCAATCCCAATTTGGGATGAATCCCAATCCCATATCTGCATATCTAAAAAGTAAATGGACTAATTGGCCAGGAGACAAAGCTTGGTGCCCACCTCCATGAGGTGTGAGATGTAAAGACAGGTGGCAGCCATGTTGGTGGTTCCCACTGTCTTGTCGAAGAAGCAGCTCATCAGAGGGCCTGGAGGTCGTATGGTGCTGGAAAGCAGCTAGGGATGACAAACTTAGGAGCAACACCCATGCCAACTCTAGTTGGCCTCATACGTTTGAATAAATATAAATTACAGAGAAATTTACTTGGAACCCGTGGGGAACCCAACAGCTGTGCACAAAAGTGCACAAGGCTGCTCAGGCTTACTTAAAAAAACCTTGAAAATTTCACTGTCAAATGGACTGCCTGCTTAACAAGCTCCTTTGAAAATTCAAAACCGCCCCAGAGATGTCACCTGCTGCTGAAACCCATGTCCATGCCTTTGTTAGCTCTGGACTTAACTATTCCAGCGGTCTCTGGGCTACCCTTCCAGCTTCCGCCATCCATCAACTGAAGATCATCCAAAGCTCTGCTTCCCATATTCTCCCTGGCACCAAGTCCCAATCACCCATTGCCTCTGCGCCTGCTGCCCTACACTGACTCCCTGCAAAGCAATGCCTAAATTTTGAAATTCTAATCCTTGTTTTCAAATCCCTCGATGTCGGCGCCCTTCCCAATCTCTGTAATCTCCTCCAGCCTCACAGCCCTCCAAGATATTGCATTCCTCCAATGCTGGTTTTGTGCATCTCCGATTTTAATTGTTCCACAATTGATGGCTTTGCTTTCAGCTGCCATAGGCCCTAAGCTCTGGAATTCTCTTCCTAAACCTCTCTGCCTCTCTTTCCCCTTTTAGGATACTCCTTAAATCCTGCATTCTTGACCAAGCTTTTGGTCATCTGACCTAAAATCTCCTTGGCGGCTCAGTGTCAACGTCTCCTGTGAAGTACTTTGCATTATTTTACTCTGTTAAAAGCAGTTTATAAATGCAAGTTGTTGTACAAACAAGGGTACGCCTTGCAGCTCTTAAAACATTTTCAAGACACAGTGACAGAGGGAGAGGCTTGAACAGTTATGGCAGATTGTTAATAGTAGCAACATATTCCACAAAGGAGTCAGTATCAGGTATCAACCCAGGCTGTTCAAAATCGAAAGGGCCACCTTGCTATATATATATACCGTATCAGACTGCACATCAGACTAAAAGGCTCAACATGTGGTTTTAATGAGCACATAGGCATTCATGTGAGACACTTGGAGTATAGCTTACAAATCTTTTTCAATCAATATGTCATGTCACAGACACCAATAGGTCCATGTTAGTGAAATGGAAAATTCTTACTGCAGTGAACCCTTAACCCTCTTACAATGTTTGTGTAGTTTTACGCCTCTTATTATTATATAACCATGGCTTCTTTGTCACAAAATCACTGCAGACCTTGACATAGATTGTGCAGACCCTGTAAATACCCTGTATTCAAATTATCACATTCAATCATGAGGCCAATAGATCTATTTAGCATAGTAACACAAATGTTACTGCAAGCAGTATTTCAAAAAATGTCTAGTGCCTCTTACAAAAATATTGGCAACAATTTTCCTGGAGTACTGAGCTTTCTTGTCATATGTTCAACCCAGAGATTGATTTGATTTTTTTTTAAAGGTAGTTATCCCATTTCTACTTCAGTTCTCTGCCCAAAGGCGGGTCCAACCCAAAGCATCACAGATTCCACCATGGGTAAGGCAAGGAGGCAGATCCTGAATCCACTGCAGCCAGAACAGGCACTGAACCCCACATTGTTGGTGCCAATCTGATCCACATTGACCATCCACTCCCCAAGTTGCTGCTGAGGCAACATGCATGTTGTAGTCCAGAACCATGAATATTGATGGTAGAGGCTTCAATTTTCTTTCCATCACATGGCTGACCAGGAATCTCCCCACATTGACATTTGTTGGAAGAACTTACAGGTTGATACTCAACCTGTTTGGCCATGTTACGAACACACCTTCCTTGGCCATCAAGTCCTGGAGTAGGACCTGAACCTGGAGCTTCTGGCTCAGAGGCAAGGACACTACCCAATGCGCCACAAGGCCTCCTATACCCTATTTGTAGTGTGAGAAATCATTGCTGTAAAAATAGTCATGCTAAACTTGTCTTTTTCTTGATAATGTGATTCCTCACACTAGTTAATTCTTCAAACCTCAAGGAGAAAAACATTTCTTAAGAAAGGCAAACTTTCAGTAATTCTACTGAATCATTTTTTCTCCTTGTCAGGTCAAAGGTTAATCATTAACATGAACATATGTTGACTGCTGCCAAATAAACTGACTTTTCTCTGTAAAATTCTTATTTGGTACATTATTACAAATAGCCTGACATTGTGCCAAGACAGAATACACTTGTTCATTAATGCGGAGTAGCAATCAGAACCTTCCAGAATGTACTCCAAGATTCAGTCACGATTTTGCCTTCTTGTGCCTCAGTCAGATGGAAAGAAATTTGGCAGCAAGCAAAAAGTTCACCTCGCCTTGTCAGCATTTACCACATGAAAGCAACAGCTAGAAAAAAAAGTAACAGAGTATGACCAGCTGTGCCTGCCTGTCATATCTGAGCATTGAGCTCATCATTCACTGGGCAAGAATTGGCTTTCAGCCTAAGTGCAGCCAAACCTTATTAACCTTCTACTGAGGTAAAGCAATAACAATATTTCTCCATCCTTTTACTTGATGTGGCACACACACTGTTGCTTCTTTTTAATAGTTGGAATCAAAACTGTGGCTCCATTGAAGACTTATCAACAGAAGAAGCATTCTTTGAAATCTAACGATTGCCTATAGGCTGTACCAGCAGCTGCATAAGGCAAATGCATGTGCAGGTGACAGTTAAACACAGGATGATTTACAATGAATGTGGCCTAAATAGATTTTATATGGTCTTAAGACAAACGTATACTGATTGACCCACTTTCACGCATCATGGTGGGTTGGGAGAGGACAGGTGGAGAAGAGAGGGGATCGCAAGTTGTGTTTTTAGTTAACTATTCACTTCTTGGAAAATCAGTGAAGAAGTGACAGCAGGAAGATATCAGGGTTCCAAAATCTGCTGTGTTCAAACAAAACCACTGGATTAATGCAAATCCTAGACACCTCAACATCATTGTGGGAGGCAAGGGTGTTCCAATAAGATGGTCTGAAGCAGAGGAGCTGCTTTTTGCCTTTCAAAAACACCCACATCTTTCTATCCCACGGATTTTCATGAAGTTCTCCTGGCAAATTGTAAATGATTGCAGGTGCATTTTATTGAGTGACTTAATCTGTACCAAAAACAACCAAGTTATAATCTGGACGTTATTTCTAATTTGGTGTAGAGGGAGAGCAATAATTGTACTCTCCAAAGAGCCTCAATGGCGAGCCTCTTGGACCACTTGGGAAAGTATATCCCACTTATGCGGCAAATGTTCTGAAGTCTTATTTAAAGCTCAACTCTCATCTCCTTATCTTTGGTCTTAATGGCAGTAGCATTCATTCCTCTTTGTGCTTAATGTACAGCAATTTAAAGTATCCCAGCCTGCACTGACATGAATGAATTGCCTCTTAGCTCATGACCTTACTTTTGGCACATGCCAAGTCACAAACAATAAAATGTTCTGTTATCGGCTGCATTGTACTAAATTCATTTGGCTGCATGAGAAGACTCCCATGGACCTTGAAATGCTCAGAAACAAGGAGAACTGCCAAATGAAATGCACCAGAAGAAATATGACAGGGAGCTTTGGTTTAATATCACAGGGCTTCATGTGCTTACAAGCTAAGGAGTGTGTACACTTGGAGTTGAAAGTTGCATTGCACTGTTGGATGTTTCATCCTATGGATCAGACATCTGATGTAACCACCACATACGTGTATCGGCTTGACCCAATTGTAGGCCTCTGAGTCAGTTGTGAGTTCCCAGATTGAAAATCCAGATT
This sequence comes from Carcharodon carcharias, assembly GCF_017639515.1. Lineage (NCBI taxonomy): Eukaryota > Metazoa > Chordata > Chondrichthyes > Lamniformes > Lamnidae > Carcharodon > Carcharodon carcharias. The sequence continues at coordinate 44,403,699 of NC_054469.1, forward strand.
AACTAGTCCCTCACCACAATGTGAATCACTTTTTGTGTTTGCCTCTAGAGTAATGTTTTCTGCAGTCCTGATTTTAACTGAGTGCCCCTGGTGAGTACAGGATTAGATCGCTCACCTGATTTGTGCCCCACACTTTCTCCAGCTCTTTCAATGGTCAAAATTAGGCCTCACATTTCAAAAGTGGTTCATTGGTTGAGAAGTCCCTTGGTATATTTGACAGACACAATAAGAAGTTAGATGAATGCAAGCTCTTTCTTTTGTAACAAGCTCATTCATGCATTTGTATCAAATGCCTTTGTCTGCTATTGTAACAAAAGCCATTAGCCTGTGCTTATAGAAAGTTTGTCCAGGATTCACAAGGAAAGTCTAAGTCTCCCCTGCCATGGGCAGTCCTCTTCCTGTAAGCAAAACCATCCCTCCACCCTACTGACAGCTGGCCCTGGAACCGATCCTGCACCCACCCTTTGTTTGTGGGCAACTTCCAGAGCGTGTGCTTTTCCACCATTCCTCTCCAAATTTGTCAGATGGTGAGATTAAATTGAGTCCAGGGATTTAAGACAGCCTGGGCTCCTTTTTGAGTGCAGTGGGCAAGTTTCCAAGTCACCTCATTACCCACTTGGCCAAAACCCAGAGTTAAAAATCGAATCCCTAGTTAGTGAGAGGAGAAGGGATTATTTTTCCTGATTAAAGCAGCATTTTGTTTTTATTCGCTGAAGTATCCCTGGCCAGGCCAGCATTTATTGCCTATCCCTAATTGTCTTGAGCATTTAAGAGTCAACCACATTACTGGTGTCACATGTAGACCAGGCCAGGTAAGGACAGCAGATTTCCTTTCCTAAAGGACGTTAGTGAATCAGATGGATTTTTACAACAATTGACAATGGTTTCATAGTCATCTTTTAATTCCAGATTTTTATTGAATTCAAATTCCACATATGCCATAGCAGAATTCAAATCTGGGTCCCCATTACCCTGGGTTTCTGGACGACTAGTCCAACAACAATACCACTATGCTACTGCCTTCCCCAGTGGACAATTGGGCCCAATCTGTACTGGAGAAATCTTACTGATTGCATCATAATCCTTAGTGTAACATTGGAAGATGTTCCATGCATACTGATATGTGAATACACTCAATATTTTAATGGCCTACCATTAAAACTATTGGTACAGCCAATCTGACAATGTTTATTTTGAGTAGAACTCTTCTTCTGGCACATTGTGAAGTTCTGCATTTATATACTTCATAACTGGTAAATTGTTAATCTTTGTAAACCAATGAAATGCAAAAGCAAGCAGTTCCTCAGATTTTGTACCATAAATTGTCCTCATAATAAACAGTCCTTCATTTGTATTGGAGAAAGAAACACAAGGTAGCAGCTTTGCTCGGTGGTGGTGCATTCATCTGTGAGTCAGGAGATCATGGGATTGAGCTTCACCACAGGACCTGAGCATGCATTCTGATATTTCAGGGTAGTTCTGAGGGAGTGCCATGTTGTCATAAGTTCTGTCTTTTTTGGATGAGATAGTAAACCAAGATCCCATCTGTCTAGTCAGTGACATGAAAGATCCGATTCAAAGAAAGGTGGGAGACTAAACTTTGAAGGGGGCATAAATCTCAGGGTATTGGATCGGCTGTCTGCTGTATATTCCACTTGATTCTCCGTGTATTGATTTGAAACTTAATTCTTGCTCCACTCTCCACCCCAAGCCCAGATTCACAGAATTCACAGGATTGTTATGGTGTAGAAAGAGGCCATTCGGCCCATCGTGTTTGCACTGGCTCCCTGAGCATTTTAAGTTAGTACCAATTTCCTGCTTTTTCCCCATAACCCTGTACATTGTTTCCATTTAGATAAATATCCAATGCCCTCTTGAATGCCTCAATTGAACCTACCTTCACCACACTTCTAGACAGTACATTCCAAACTCTAACTACTTGCTGTGTGAAAAAGCTTTTTCTCACCTTGCATTTGCTTCTTTTGCAAAACACTTTAAAACTGTGCCTTCTGGTTCTTGCTCCGTTTATAAGCCAGAACAGTTTCCCCCTATCTACGCTGTCCAGACTCCTCATAATTTTGAGAACTTCTGTCAAGTCTCCTCTCAGCCTTCTCCTCTCCAAGGAAAACAGTCCCAACTTCTCCAATCTTTCCTCATAGCTGAAGTGTCTCATCCCTGGAACCATTCTCATAAACCTTTTCTGCAATTTCTCCAATGCATTCACATCCTTCCTATAATACGGTGCCCAGAACTGTACACAATATTCTAGCTGAGGTATAACCAGTGTCTTATATAAGTTCATCATAACCTCCCTGCTCTTGTACTCTATCCCCCTATTAATGAAGTCTAGAATATTGTATGCTTTAGAAACAGCTCTCTCTACCTGTCCTGCCACCTTTAATGACTTATGTACATATACATCCAGGTCGCTCTGCTCCTGCACACCGTTTAGAATAGTTTCCTAGATGAAGCTGACATACTCACCTTCTAGTGAATGTCAGCACTACTCTTCCTCCACCTCCCAATTGCTACTCCTGGGTTCTACCCTGACCCCTGCTTTTGACCTTCATTGGTTCCTCCTTACGTCTATCCTCCGCCTTCTCTCAGCACCACTGCTGGTGGAATGCTGCTGCTACTTGAGATGCATACTGTTGGTTACTGTTCTCATGAGAATTCCGGCAACACCATACTGGAAACCAGGATTACTTTGAATAGCACTGGGAATAGACTAGAAAGAGCGCTAAGGAACCCAGTTTGTGCTGATTTCTGTCTCCAAATCTTGACAAGCAGGTAACAGGTTAAAAGTGATGATGTTAGTCAGCTATGCTCATATGTGACAGGCAGCAAAGTTCCACACAAAATATCTGCGCTTCCTCTAACTGCCAGTTCTAAGGTATAGAACAGAATAGCTGGGAGGCAGGCTACATGTACAGCTATCTCCATTTAGAACATTTTGTAGCCATTCACTTAATGCCTTTCCTTCCCCATCTCCCAGCACTTTTATTTAATTATTGCCATAGAAATGCCATCAAATTCTTATTCCTTCTCAACATCTCCCTTGGTCCCCTTCCCAAGTAATGCTGAATCCAATAGGGAGCCTCAAGAGGGCAGTAGATAACCTCAATGGGCACACCTCCCCTTTTAAAGGGTGTGCCCTGGTGGTGAGCACAGCATTCCCTTTATCCAATTGTTTCAGTTAAACAAATAATGTACATAGCGTATGATGAATGAGCTGGTGCAGAGCAGATGTTCCCCTTTAAAATGAAAGTTCCCATCAACAGGCTTCTGCTGCATTAGAAAACAATGGGCTCGACCTTTGGGCAAGGGAGTGTACATCAGGTCACATATCAGGTCACTCATATAACTAGATTATGTCAGCAACTCACAAAGTAGCTCCAGATGGTTGTATATCATTGCAGTCTATTCAATAAGTGTAAGGTTGAGTGAAAGGCCTGCATCTGAATGCATTATATTAGGTGTTAAAATTCCTGTTGTACAAACCTGTCAGTTTTTAAAATTAGGGAGTAAATATGTATCTGGAGGTATTTTGGCTATAGCCTGGGGCATAGAATTAAACTAAAGAACACTGTCATCCTGCACTGTGGCTCATTACTGTTCTGTTCCTGTCATGTTTGTCGTTACAGCATTGAAGCCAACCTTGCTGCATTCAATGAGGGTATATAGTGTAGATTTTCTGTAGGATCTTCCAGTAATCCACTGCTAATGATTTCTTACTAAACTTGAAATTAGTCACGGTCATCACTTACAGCATATATATGTAACAAGTACAAACAGTCATCAGTAAATAGTACAGTCAGTATATACCAAAACGAGCAAGGTTAAAAATAAAGCAAAAGCAAAAAACTGCGGATGCTGGAAATCCAAAACAAAAATAAAAATAAAAATAAAAATACCTGGAAAAACTCAGCAGGTCTGGCAGCATCTGCGGAGAGGGATACAGTTAATGTTTTGAGTCCGTATGACTCATAAAGAGAACTAAGTAGATTCATTTTATCTTGGGATTCAGATGCCTACTGCTCTAGCTTTGGTTTTACAGTTTGTTACATCAGAGAAAACCATATATAGATCTGTGATTTTCACCCTTTTTTAACTTACACATACCTGAGACCCCTCTGTAAATGTCGGCCCATTCCTTAGACACCTTAGCAAATATTGACACACACCACCCCTACAAACATTGACTCCCTCCTGAGATTCCCCTGAAAAAATTGAGTCACTCCTGAGGGCCCCCTACAAATATGGACCCACTCTTAAGATTCCCCCCCCCTTCAAATATTAACCTCTTGAAACCCCTAGCAAATATTGACCCATTCCTGAGCACTCCATGTAACTATTGACCTACTCCTAAGATCCCCCATAGCAAATAATGACACACTCTTGACATCTTTAACATTGGGGATTTCAGTGTTAAAGTGAGGTATGGCCCTCCTGCATTGGATAACATGGCACAGGAAGGAAAAATGAAAATGGACAGAGACTATTTGAGCTTTGCTGCTATCATAACTTGTGACCATGCCACAAGGTCACCTGGAAACATCCAAGATCAGGGCATTGGTACCAACTGGATGTGATCATCACCAGATGTGACTCTCTGAACAGCATTCTCAACACACCAAGCTACCATGGTGCTGACTGATACAGATCACTCCCTGATATGCACTAGGGTGAGGTTGCAACTCCTGAAGCTTTCTCATTCAAATCACGAAAGGCGGTCCTTGTATCAATGTCAGCCATACTGCCTAGCCAGATCAAAAGCAACAGTTCCTTGACTTGATTGAACAGGGACTCTGACATTCTCACACAAAATACAGAAGGAAGCGGAACACACTTTGAGATGCCTGGTGAAACCTTCCGCTCCCACCAAAAACAGGAATCATGGTGGACGGGAGCACTTAATTTGCCTTGAGTCAAAAAATCAGTTTCCCGATGGCAGGAAATTGTTTTTTTTGAATTTTGTTTTTTCAAGGCAGGTTAAAGGCGGGTCAAGTTTCCCAATGAGCAAAGTCAGGGACCTCATTTGCATCCTTAAGTATGTCATGAGCACTCAGTAAAAGAACAACTCGCCGGAATTACATTCCCCTCCAAATTACGATCCTCGCCAGTGGGTAATTAGAATGTCTGTTTTACAGAATCACAGAATCACACAGTGCAGAAGAGGCCTTTCGGCCCATCGAGTCTGCACCGGCACGTGAGAAACACCTGACCTACCTACCTAACCCCATTTACCAGCAATTGGCCCATAGCCTTGAATGTTATGACCCGCCAAGTGCTCATCCAGGTACTTTTTAAAGGATGTGAGGCAACCCGCCTCCACCACCCTACCAGGCAGTGCATTCCAAACCGTCATCACCCTCTGGGTAAAAAAGTTTTCCCTCACATCCCCCCTAAACCTCCTGCCCCTCACCTTGAACTTGTGTCCCCTCGTGACTGACCCTTCAACTAAGGAGAACAGCTGCCCCCTATCCGCCCTGTCCATGCCCCTCATAATCTTGTACACCTCGATCAGGTCGCCCCTCAGTCTTCTCTGCTCCAACGAAAACAACCCAATTCTATCCAACCTCTCTTCATAACTTAAACGCTTCATCCCAGGCAACATCCTGGTGAATCTCCTCTGCACCCCCTCCAGTGGAATCACATCCTTCCTATAATGCACACAGTACTCCAGCTATGGCCTCACCAAGGTTCTATACAACTCCAACATGACCATCCTACTTTTGTAATCTATGCCTCGATTGATAAAGGCAAGTGTCTCAAATGCCTTTTTCACCACCCCACTAACGTGCCCCTCCACCTTCAGAGATCTATGCACACGCACGCCATGGTCCCTTTGTTTCTCAGAACTCCCTCGTGTCATGCCATTCATTGAATACTTCCTTGTCAAATTACTGCTTCCAAAGTGTATCACCTCACACTTTTCAGGGTTGAATTCCATCTGCCACTTATCTGCCCATTTGATCATCCCATCTATATCTTCCTGTAGCCCAAGATATTCAACCTCACTGTTAACCACATTTTAGCCTATTTCGATCCCTTCCCCTACCCCACCCCCACTATGGCTATCTGTCACTTGCTCGTCCTGCTTTCTACCCATAATGTTATCATTAGCATATCCTTTAGCTAATATCATCAGCATCAACACCCCTTTGTTCTTTTGTCTATGACATCTTTGGCAATCTCTTCTTTGCCTCCACCTATCACTGGCCCACAATCCAGCTCTACCTGTCCCACCCCTCTCAAATAGATTATACTTCACCTCATTTCTATTTTTCTTTAGTTCTGATGAATGTCATATGGACTCGAATCATTAATTGTCTTCCTCTCCGCAGATGCTGTCAGACCTGCTGAGTTTTTCCAACTATTTTTGTTTTTGTCTCACTGTTAACAACCTGGCCAATCTTTGTGTCATCCGCAACTGTATATAAGTAGCATAGACCTGGCCAGCTTCACTTCATTGACAACTTGAATGTCAGTAGCCTCTGCTTTTGTCTTCCTTTTAACCCTTCACTCTTCCATATCGGGTGCCAGTAGCCCAAGCTCCGCCAAGGCTGGGCACAGGAGGTACGACCAGCAGGGAGGGGTGGGACAGATGCAGGACTGGGGAGGTGGAAAGACCAGAGGGAAATGGTCAGGTGGTGGCAGGACTGGGCTATGGGGTTTGGGGGAAAGGACTAGAGGGCAAGGGTCAGAAGGAGGCAGGATTGGGGGCAGGGACGACAAGAGGGCAAGGGTGAAAGACTGCCAGGGGGGGCATGTTTAAGAGACTGTCCTAGAAGGGTGGTAGACTGGTCAGGGACTGTCCACAGAATGAGGCCAGACTTTTAAGGGCAAGTTGAAGACACTCTCCGGGGAAATGAGGTCAGCCTGTCGGGGACACGTTTGAGAAACTGTCCGGGAAGTAAGGCCAGATTGCTGGGGGCAAACCTAAGAGACTAATAAGGACAGACTGTCCAGGGCATGTTAAAGGGTCAGCGTGGCATGTCTGTATTGGTCCCAGTCTGGGCAGGGGAAGGCCTCTCTGGGAAGTGAGGGTCCTACAGAGAATTATGTAAAGGATGTGGTCCATCATCTATTGAATTTGATCCTGGGAGTTTGAAGCATGGTGCTGGGATGCAGAGGGCACAGTCACAATCAGGGGAGGTATTTGGGTCTAGTACGGTGGTTGTTCCAATGCCATGGTGGGGTGGATAGTGGGTGCTCTCAGGAGGGATCTCTAAAAGGAAGGATGCAGCTGGCCTCAAGAATGGGAGGGGTTCAATTAACGAGGGACATGGGGACGTTAACATTGAAGGGAATGGGGGAAAATAGGAATATCAACATAAATACTAATGGGGTCAGGATAATGGGGGGAGGCTGGATAGTTACAGGAGGGAGTGGAATTAAGAGGCAGTGACTGTGGAGGAGGATGGGAGGAATTTGGTGGGTGACAGGGGGAGGTTGGAATGTGCTGGAAGCACTCCCAAACTGAAGAAGAACCATCTTCCACTTTGCACAGTTAAGCCGGAGTTTGAAAAGCAACCAGGAGAAAAATGATATGGGAGGGGTCTCAAAGCAGGAGGATGGAGTTTTTGACTCTTCTGTTGGTCTGAGTGAAGGTGCATCCTATTAAGTGTTTTCTCAAGCCATGGAGAACCAGGCTCAACTGAGTACTGTTCTCGAGGTTCAAATGCCCATTGAAGGAGCATTGCTCCATGACTAATTGAACACATTCCTGCGAGATTCGATTAAAGTTTGGAGCTGGAGTTGAATTGGTGTGGTTGGCCATCTGTTCCTGACAGAGGCATGAAAAAAGGGATGGAAATGAATTGATTCAAGGAGCATGACTGTTGGACAGCAGGTAACTCTTTCGAGTATAAACACGTTTCCATCTGTTCCTATTCAGATGAAATTACATTGTTTGCCATTGCGAGATTTGAACTCTTGATCTTGGGTTTGCAAGCCCAGTACCATAACCACTTGGCTATTTAGGCCAAGCTTGGACAGCAGGTAGATGCACACTCCAAGTCTTACTAATCCCAGTTAAATGGTCATGGCTGACAAGGCATAATGCATAAACTCTTTCCATTATGCCAAGGCTATGTTCTCTCTATAGAGTGTATAGGTTCGTGGAAGCAAGCTGACAGTTGCCCGATGGAGGGTTCTCGCACATAGTTATAATCACCCTGGTCAAGGCGCAAATTCTGCATGCCCAGTCATTTATAAAGGAGAGGAGAACTCACCTGCGGCCCTCCAGGATGTCCTTCACCTGCAAGGGGTGTGCTAGGGATGCTGTCTTGGAGATGGAGGGAAAACCTGGTAAGGGACAGCTTAATAAAGTTATCAAATCAATTCATTTACAGATTCAAGGAAGCATGGAAAATGTAGGCTGCAGGCAATCCCACCTTGGTTATTGTGTGAATGTGAATTAGAAGAAGAGCCTGTTGTCGATTGACAGAGGGTCAGGACGAGCTGTGGCTTGAGCAGCAAGAAGAAGCGGGGCCCCAAGAAATCCTAGATGCACCCAAAGAGGGGAAATTGCAACGAAGGCCAGTGGCTCGACCGCGGGTATATCGATATCGAAGGCGTTGCTCATATATGGAAATAAGCAAAAGGCAATGCCGCAGGCAACTTTGCTTATCCAGGGATGCAGTAGCTCATATTTGCCAGCTTCTCCGTGAAGAACTGAAACCGCAAGGACTAGGAGTGCCTCCCATGCCGGTGGCAATGAACATTACTGCTGCATTGAATTTATCTTGCCAGCAGGCCTTTCTGGGGCTTCACTGGGGACCTGTACTGCATCTCCCCATTGGCGACATGTCAATGCAACAGATGTCCTGTTCACTAGAACTCACCATTATGTCCAGTTTCACACAAATGCTGAAAGCCATGCTGCCAGAGCCATGGGATTCACAGCGATCTCAGGTTTCCTGGGTTTGTAGGGTGCCATTGACTGCATGCATGCGGCTTTGAGAGCTCCCTGGAAGAAGCCTATTCATCAATCAAACAGGATTTCACTATCTGAATGTCCAACTAATCTGTGATCACAGAAGGCAAATCTTGCATGTTTGTGCTACATACCCAGGGAGCTCTCAAGACTCTTACATTGATGCACTCACTGGTGAGGGACCTAGGTGCTTAAAGGGCTGGCTCCTTGGGGACATACAATTCCTCTGCAAGACATGCCTGATGACATCAGTTCACTTTCCACATGGTGCTGCTGAAGAGAGATATAATGCTGTAGATGCCACCACCAGGCCCTTGATAGAGCAGATGAAAGGCCTCCTGAAGATATGTTTCTGATGTTTGGACCACTCACAGAGGTTTCCAATACTCACCACAGAGAGTGTCCAGGATGATCATTGTCTGCTGCACTCTGCACAACCTGGTGACAATGACAATGATGTCTTGCCTGATGGAGAAATGGAGGAGCAAAAAGTGTCCTCAAATAGGGAGGACTTTGAAGGGGATGGATTTGACAAGGGCCAAGGTGTCGACAAGCCACATGCAGAGGCCCTAGTAGGGGGATGACGCAGTAGGTCTCCCCATGAGAACCTGATAGCTACCAGATGCCAGGAGGAATGTACCGACACATTTTCAGAATTGCTTGTTTTTTGTCGTCTTTGCTGCCTGGAAGGTCCCAGCACTTTTTTGCTCAGAGAGAATTTCTCTCCAAAGTGCCATGTTTCCTTACGGAGTAGAGAAATATTGGCACTCACCAGCTGCCCTGATGTTGGGTTGATCATTGGAATGTGCTGAACCACGGGTAGCCCTGGCAATACATGCCTGCTGTAGAACCTGAACAGCCTTTACCCATGACCTTAGGCAACTTTAGATGGAACAGTTATTTCAACCATGCCCTCACCAAGTTGGTGTGCATGGCTGCTTATAAGCTCAAATTTAGCCACGGATGCACTCCTGTCACCCTGACACCAGCTCACTAAGGGGGGTTGGGGGTGGGGGGTTGCGGGGGTGGGGGGGGGAGGCGACTAGACATATCACTCTTTCACACATAACCAGATGGATGGCTGAACAGGGAACAGCAACATGAGAACACCATTTGTCCTCTTGCCAACGGTCCTCAATGCATATTGATATATTGATGAGGTATCATCTTGCTAATGCCATCTGATCAGATATCTTGAACATGCAGTTAAGTTTCGAGGTTTCTTTGCAGTTTCCTCACTGAGACTGTCTCGCCAGGACTATGGTTTGCTGAGGTCCAACCACTCAGGACCCTGCAATGATTGTAAGCCTTAAAAGCCTCTGTCCTAGATGGCCTTTGCATTAGTGGGGGTACATTGAACATTGATTTTAGACACACCAGCCAAGGTTGAATGTTTTCCTGCAAGGAACCTTAAAAAGTTGACTATGCCTCACATTGATAGCATCACAGTCCTTGGGATGGTACAGCATACAAGGCCATTCCAGTCTCTGTCCTAAGTTACTTAAAGCCCTGTCATGCAATGATTTCCAACTTGAATTGAGTGCTATCCCTTTACCCAAAGACTATTGGCACCTTTGCTAAAGAGGTGAGCAAGTCAAACAAAACTCCACATGGGCTTCAGCAAGGTGAACACACACCTTTTAAATTATACACTCTAACTTGTCTTGAAGTCAAGGCTAAGGTGCCCATTGTATCTTCACTTGCTTAAAGTCAGCATGGTTTCATCAAGGGGAGGTCATGCCTGACAAATCTGTTAGAATTCTTTGAGGAGGTAACGAGTAGGTTAGACAAAGGAGAGCCAATGGATGTTATCTACTTGGACTTCCTTCACAAGGTGCCGCAAAAGCGCTGCTCAGTAAGATAAGAGCCCATGGTGTTAGAGGCAAGGTGCAAGCATTGATGGAAGATTGGCTGTCTGGCAGGAGGCAGAGAGTGGGGATAAGGGGGTCCTTCTCAGGATGGCAGCCGATGACTAGTGGAGTTCCGCAGGGGTCAGTGTTGGGACCACAACTTTTCACTTTATACATTAATGATCTAGATGAAGGAACTGAAGGCATCCTGACTAAGCTTGCAGATGATTCAAAGATAGGTGGAGGGACAGGTAGTATTGAGGGGGCGGGGAGGCTGCAGAAGGATTTGGACAGGTTAGGAGAATGGGCAAAGAAGTGGCAGATGGAATACAACATGGGGAAGAGTGAGGCCATGAACTTTGGTAGGAAGAATAGAGGCATAGACTATTTTCTAAATGGGGAGAGAATTCAGAAATCTGGAGTGCAAAGGGACTTGGGAGTCCTAGTCCAGGATTCTCTTAACGTTAACTTGCAGGTTGAGTTGGTAGTTAGGAAGACAAATGCAATGTTGGCATTTATTTCGAGAGGACTAGAATATAAAAGCAGGGATGTGCTGCTGAGGCTTTATAAGGCTCTGGTCAGACCACATTTAGAATATTGTGAGCAATTTTGAGCCCCGTATCTCAGGAAGGATGTGCTGGCCCTGGAGAGGGTCCAGAGGAGGTTCACGAGAATGATCCCAGGAATGAAAGGTTTAACATATAAGGAACATTTGAGGACTCTGTACTCGATGGAGTTTACAAGGATGACGGGGGATCTGATTGAAACTTACAGAAAACTGAAAGGCCTGGATAGGGTGGACGTGGGGAAGTTGTTTCCATTAGTAGGAGAGACTAAGACCCGAGGGCACAGCCTCAGTGTAAAGAGAAGACCTTTTAGAACAGAGATGAGGAGAAACTTCTTTAGCCAGAGAGTGGTGAATCTCTGGAATTCATTGCCACAGAAGGCTGTGGAGGCCAGGTCATTGAGTGTATTTAAGACCGAGATAGATATGTTCTTGATTGGTAAGGGGATCAAAGGTTACGGGGAGAAGGCAGGAGAATGGGGTTGAGAAACTTATCAGCCATGATTAAATGGTGGAGCAGACTCGATGGGCCGAATGGCCTAATTTATGCTTATGGTCTTATGGTCTTAATTCAGCTACATGATCTCTGAAAATGACAATCCACCAAGGAAGAATATTCAGCCTTGAATGTGCCCACCACATCATCTTCCAGGCAGTTAGAGTGGCCTATGGGTTTCAACTGCGATGATTACAGTACCCAATAACAGTTTCTCACACCTGAAAATGCATTCACAATGAACTTTGGGGCACACAAATCTGATTTAAACCACCGCAATAATCGTTCCATCCACAAAGGCCTGACATCAGTTTAGCAGCAGCAGTAAATGAAATAACCTCATGAGCACTTTTCCCGAGGCATGGTTAGCAGTGAAAATTGGCCTAGAGGAATTTTGGTCTGGTAGCACAGTGACAAATGATGGCCATTGCCTGATGTCCCACAGGTCGGGTTATAGACAACTCATTCTGATGACAACGTGGGAGAAACGAAGCAATATAAGTTGCTTATCGGAGTCAACTGGAGCCCAACATTTTAGAGTTTAACTGACCGCAAAACTGCTGTGTGGCAGTGGCACCCTCCTCGGCCTGTGGAGCTGGACCTGTGGAGGTCACAGGAAGAGGGGATTCAGATAGGCTGGTCACTCCCAGAGTCACCTGGGTGGATGCCCCTGCTTACCCTATGGGTGCCTGAGGGCCCCTGGCTGTCTCCGTGAGTGGAAGGGGTAGCTGGAGTGAGATCGAGCTGCCCAGCACCCCTCTCACCTACACACTGTTGGAGGTCAACTATGGCATCAGCGATGGAGTTAAGCACACGCAGCAGTGCAGGAGTGACGTCCTGGACCAAGGTCTCCATCGCGGCCGCCATTCTGCCAGTGCTGACCCCGGTGCATAGCAATGCCAGCGCTATCATCTCAGTCTGAAGACAGATGGACTCCTCCATTGTGCCTTGCAATCTGAGGAGTGCAGCGGACATCCCTTCCTGTTGTTCCCGATCTTGCCTTTGCAGCTGCAGCAACTGTGACATGACCGAATCCAGAAGCTCGTCACCTGACTCGGACTCAACAACGTTCTGGCCTCTAGCAGTCCTCCGAGTGCCTTCACCTGCTGTGGATCAGATTGTGCAATGTGTTCACCAAATTGTGATCTTGAAGCTACTCTAAATCTAGGTCCAACTGAGGTGTGTGTCTCTGCGCTGGTGGAGGGTGTGAGTGAGCGCTGTGATGGGATTTCAGGGAGGGTGCCTTCAGATTCCTCTTCAGACGTTTCTTTGGAACTTGATTGGAGGCCCTGGGTCAAGGACTCTGTCGGCTGTTTGGCAGATGTGCCTGTGAAAGCAAGGGGAGATAATTAGTGCATGGTAGTGGCCTGTGAAAGAGGACACATCACTCATGGCATGGCTGTCTGATGGATGTTGCACTGCTGGATCCTCGCTTGGAAGAGTAGCGCCGACCTCACTGTTAGCACAGGACTAGATGGCTCTGTTTTCGAATTCTGTCAGAACATTGATTTCTGGCATCCCTCCTCCTGTCTGTGACGTTTCCCTCCTGTTGTGAGCCAGTTTGTCCTGCATTGATAGAGATGGGGAGAGTGTATTAGGACTCCTGCCGGGCCAGATGATAAGTAGCCTAGCCTGTGTGGATGGTGAGTGGTCCCATGGACGGGATGAGGACAATGACAGTGTGTGTGAAAGAATGAATGGTGATGTCCCTTGCACGGGCAGTGAGTGAGGGCACTGTGGGTGTGTGATGGTTTTGTGAGTGCGTAAGTTGGGAGTGATGAAAAGAATGACTTATCCTGGTGGAGCCGAGGAGGTCATTCATTCTTTTGCGGCACTGGGTGGCTGTCCTCCTCTTCAGGGCATTTGCATTGACCACCGTTGCCACTGCCTCCCAAGCTGGATTGGTGACATTGCTACCCATCCTGTGGCCAGAGTGGAGGTAGAGCACATTCCGTGGTGCTTCCACGACACCCAGCAGCCACTGGAGGGGCCTATTTTTGAAACAGGGGGCTGCTGTCTTTATGCCTTTGCTGGCCATGTCTCCCGGGCAGCGGTGGTGAGCAGGTGACAATGAGCGCTTTGCTGGTGGCTGCCTTTTAAAGATGGCAGCCGGCGTGATGCAACAGTGGGGTGAAGGCAAGTGGGCGAATGAGAACCCCTCCACCATGGAAATGGCATATTTCCCGGGAATGCATAAATAATGAGGTGGGCTTGGGAAGATACGGTGTGAAAACCTGCCACCCACATTCGTCAGTGGGTAGAACTGCATTTTACCCCCCCGCTACCACACTTAGTGCAATTCTGAGAAAATTATGCCCAATGTATTTCTTTTCTATTCTTCCTGCCAAAGTGGATGAGTTCACATTTTCTCACATTACACTCCATCTGGCTTGCTTTTGCCCACTCACTTAACCTATCAAAATTCCTTTGTAGACTCGTTATGTCCTCCTCAAATTTTACTATCCTTACCTATCTTTGTGTCATCAACAAATTTAGCAACCATTAATTCGATCCTTTCATCCAAGTCATTTGTATAGATTTTGTATAAATTGCACGCTGCTATACCACCTGAACTCATCAAACACAGGAAACTGGCACTCCTGCAACATCTGCACAAAATCTCTCTCTCTCTGCTGGAAGGAGGGTCAGTGCTCCAGGATATATGCGTGATGCAAAGTTGTGACCTGTACAAGAACAAGGGTGACCACAGAGGTTGCAACAACTATTGAGGTAGCTCCCTGCTGAGTGTCGTGGGAAAAGTATTTGTCCACGTTGCTCTTGTTAGACTCCAGATCCTGCATTTATCCCGAATCCCAGTGTGATTTTAGAACCAGCAGATTTACGTTTGATATGATATCAGTCCGGCAGCTGCAAGATAAATGCTGTGAACAAAGGAAACTGCAATATATTGCCTTCATCAATCGCACTGAGGCATTCAACCATGTGAGCAAAGGCAATCTATTTAAGCTGCTGAAGAAAATTGGCTGCTCACTGAAACGGCTGAATCTGATCTCCTCTTTTTGTGACAAGACGATGGGGAAGGTCAGGCTTGATGGGGCAACATCAGAACTCTTTGAAATCTGCAGCTGGTCAAACAGGGTTGCGTTCTGGCATATTCTTATGTCTTCTGCAGAGGGCGTCTACTTGTGTACCAGAACTGATGGAAAGCTGTTCAGCCTTGCTCACCTGAGATTCAAGATAAAGATGCAGCAAGGCCTCATCAGTGAGTTGCTCGACACTGACGATTCCGCACAAGCATTTCATACACCTTCAGCCGCAAATGGGCAGACTCTCCCATGCCTGTAAAGAGTTTGGTTTGACCATCAGCACCAGGAAGACAATTGTCATGGTCCAGGATGTTGCCATGTCATCATCAATCAGCATTAACAATATGATGCTGAAGGTTGTTAATAGCTTCACATAACTAGGCTCTACAATCAGCAGCAATCTGTTACATCAACATGCACATTGCAAAAGCTGCAGCTGTTATGTCCAGGCTGTATAAGAGTGTGGAACAACAGGAATCTGACTGCGAACACCAAACTGTGAGTCCACCAAATCCATATCTTCAGCACAATCTTCTACAAGGGTGCAACCAGAACAACATATGTTAGGCAGGAGAATCGGCTGAACTGTTTTGACCTTCACTGCCTCAGACGTATTCTCAGCATTTCTTGGCAGGACAAGATCACCAATCTATGTAATTTGTTTATAAAAGAGTCAACTGGTCCTCCAGGCTGTTGAACACATTTGTTGTATTTTGTTTTCTCTGAAGCTTTGTTGCTTCTTAGATTAAAATATGTACCCAATGACTTTAGAACTTCATCAAATTCATTTGAGGACTTGTTTATTCCTTGCCTCGTAATGATATCATCATTGCCAACCGACATACTGAATAAAGTAGTGTATTCACTTGTCCAGCTTCTGTCTTTTTATCTAATTCTGTACCTAGAACCATGGAACCATAGAAAAGTTATGGCGCAGAAAGAGGCCATTCAGTCCATCATGCCTGTGCCAGCCAGAAAAAGGTGTAAAAGAAACTAGCCGCTCATTTTAATCCCACTTTCCAGTACCTGGTCCGCAGCCTTGCAGGTTACAGCGCTTCAGATGCAGATCCAAGTACCTTTTAAATGAGTTGAGTGTTTCAGCCTCAACCACTGATTTAGGCAGTGAATTCCAGACGCCCACCACCTTCTGGATGAAAATGTTTTTTCACATGTCCCCTCTAATCCTTCTACCAATCACCTTAAATCCACGCTTGCTGGTAATTGACCCTCTCTGTTGGGGAAACAAGTCTTTACTGTCCACCCTATCTAGGCACCTCATAATTTTGTACACTTCATCTAGATCACCCATCAGCCTCCCCTATTCTAAGGAAAATGACCCTAGCCTATCCAATCCTTTCTCATAGCTGCAATTTTCGAGCCCTGGCAGCATTCTTGTAAAACATAACTATTATATATCTTAAGAATCTATTCTGCCAAAGTCCCCAATTTTGTGTTTGGTCTGGCCCTTGGATTAGTCCAGATTGGTTGATTTGTTGTCTATGGTTGCTTTATGGCACCGCAATAGCTGTTTTTTTTCAGAGTCTTCCTACTGTTGCCGCATTTTGGCGGGCTCTGCAGTGATGGCAGTTCCAACTTCTTTGTCTTTGGTTTTGTGCAGCGATTTACTCAAGTAACTTTTCTGAGGCTTCCTGAGATATTGGAGGATTTTCAGTCATTTTACAATCGATTCCTGGCTTTGGTGGAGGTTTTTAAACCTTCCATTTTTTTCTAACCATGAGCTCGGCTGCCATGTAGTATGGCACCGATTCTGAGCCCGGCTAGCCATGGTGATTCTGGAAACAGGCTGCTCTGGCTTTTTTGCAGCCTGAAGCTTTTTAAACTTGTCCTAGCTTAGAACTGAATCTTTCTTTGCTCACCCCTATTAAGTCCTTTGGCTCTGCACTCTGTGGACATTCACAATGGACGTCCATGAGATCTTGTGGAGTCCTCAGCTGCAGAGTGGAGTTTTTTCTTCTGTCCTTCTGCTTCCAATCCTGCAATGGAGCTTCTTTTGCATGATTTCCCTCTGCATCTTCACCTCAGACTCTGAGTCAAGTCAGAATGCTGCTCCTTTAGCTTTCCAGCATTTGACTTTCTGCTCCAGCTTTTCTGAGGCCCTGGGTTTTTCCATTAGCTGTCACCATGTTGTATGTTTGTGTTCAGTAGGTATCACAAAGAGGTTCTGAGTCTTGTATGGTTAAACATTAAGTGTTTATTGGTAACACATAACCACGTATATATATACAGGATGTAGCCCAAGCTATGAACTAATTCCATACTTGCTTCTACACAGGTCTCCCTCCAGACTGACCCTAACCTCAGGTCATGTGTCTCCACACATCACACTGTTTCCCAGTCCCATATAATACTTTGCTATGCCAGATACCCTTATACCACATCCGCCTCGCTGTCTATCTCCAGAGGACTGGTAAAATCCTGGTCACAATTTCTTCTCTTTAACGCTAATCAATATCAAATTAATGCTTAATTAGATAGCTGCAATTTTAACAAGTATATTCTGTATTTTTAACATAAACACCATTGAAAAATAAATTATCTGGTTTTTATTCCAGTGCTGTTTTTTGACCTTGCTGTGCATGAGTGGCTGCTATGTTTCCTACATTACAGCAATGACTACATTTTAAAAGTGGCTCATTGGCTGTTAAGCACTTTGAGATGGCCTAATTGTAAAATTACTTCTATCACTGCTTGTTTGTCCTTACAACCACACCCCCCACCCCCCCTCCACCTCTCTGTCTCTCTATCTCTCCGCCCCCCACACACACACCTTAAACCAGCTTATATTTCAACTCTTTCTTGGACTCGAACTCAAGTTCTGTCGAAGGGTCATGAGGACTCGAAACGTCAACTCTTTTCTTCTCCGCCGATGCTGCCAGACCTGCTGAGTTTTTCCAGGTAATTCTGTTTTTGTTTTGTTAATTGTAAAAAGCCCTGTACAAGTACAGGTCCATTGGGTAACATTGTAGTACATTAACATTGCAATGCCCCGGTGTGTGTTCCCTGTGTTGTGCCGTCCTGAGTCTTAGTCAGCATACAGGAAAATTTCATTTCATTTTTTTTTTTTGCAAAAATATACTTTATTCATAAATCTTCAAAAACATTTCGAAACATTTCAAATCACCATTACAAAAATACAAACAGGTTCAACTTTTACAACATGAAACACAAGGTGTATCAGAAAAATCAATGAATATTTCAATCATTGGCAGACATACATTTTAATCTGTACAGCCTGAGGGGCTCTTTACAGTTCCCAACCCCCCAGTGCACTGTGGCAGAAAGGTCTTAGGCAGCGACCCTTCCCCATTGCGCCTTTGCGGCGGCTGCCCCAAGCTTAACTGTGTCCCTCAGCACGTAGTCCTGGACCTTGGAAAGTGCCAGTCTGCAACACTCGGTCGGGGACAACTCTTTGCGCTGGAAAACCAACAAGTTTCGGGCAGACCAAAGAGCGTCTTTCACCGAGTTGATGATCCTCCAGCTGCAGTTGATGTTTGTCTCGGTGTGTGTCCCTGGGAACAGCCCGTAGAGCACAGAGTCCTCTGTCACAGAACTGCTCGGGATGAACCTCGACAGCAACCACTGCATCTCTCTCCAGACCTTCTTTGCAAAGACACAATCTACAAGGAGGTGAACAACGGTCTCTTCCCCACCACAGCCACCTCAAGGGCAACGTGCAGAGGGGGTGAGACTCCTGGCGTGTAGGAAGGATCTTACATGGAGGGCCTTTCTCACCACCAGCCAAGCTACATCTTGGTGTTTGTTGGAAAGTTCTGGTGATGGGGCATTCTGCCAAATGACTTTGTCAGTCTGCTCAGGGAACCATCCCACAGGATCCACCCTCTCCTTTTCCCTCAGGGCCTTTAAGACGTTACGTGCCGACAACTGCCTGACGGACTTGTGGTCGAAGGTGTTTCTCTGCATAAATTTTCCCACGAGGGACAGGTGGTACGGCACAGTCCAACTACTTGGAGCGTTCCGCGGCAGCGTGGCCAGACCCATCCTTCGCAACACCGGGGACAGGTAGAACCCCAGCACGTAGTGACACTTGGTGTTTGCGTAATGAGGGTCTACACACCGCTTGATGCAGCCGCACACAAAGGTGGCCATCAGTATGAGGGCGATGTTGGGCACGTTTTTTCCCCCTTTATCTAGAGGCTTGTACATCGTGTCCCTGCGGACACGATCCATTTTCGACCTCCAGATAAAGCGGAAGATGGCTCGGGTGATCGCCACCACACAGGAGTGTGGAATGGGCCAGACCTGCGCCACGTACAGCAACAGCGAGAGTGCCTCACACCTGATGACCAGATTCTTACCCGCAATGGAGAGGGACCGTCGCTCCCACATGCCCAGTTTCCTTTTCACCATAGACACTCGCTCCTTCCAGTTTCTAACACATGCCCTGGTCCCTCCGAACCATATCCCCAGCACCTTCAGGCCATCAGCCCTGACAGTGAAGGGGACAAAGGATCGGTCAGCCCAGTTCCCAAAGAACATGGCCTCGCTCTTCCCACGATTTACCTTGGCTCCCGAGGCCAGTTCGAAACGGTCGCAGATGTGGATAAGTCTGTGCACCGACAGCGGATCCGAGCAGAAGACAGCGACATCATCCATGTACAGGGAGACTTTGATCTGAGTGCCTCCACTACCTGGGATCGTCACTCCTCTTATGCCCGGATCCTTCCTGACGGACTCAGCAAAGCATTCTATGCAACACATGAAAAGAACAGGCGAGAGAGGGCAGCCCTGCCTGACTCCAGATTTAATAGGAAAGCTATCTGATTCCCACCCATTGATTGAGACTGCACTACTGATGTTAGTGTAGAGCAGTTGGATCCAATTGCGAATTCCCTCCCCAAACCCCATTTTGGAGAGCACATCCACCATGTAGGTGTGCGATATTCTGTCAAAGGCCTTCTCCTGATCCAGGCTGATGAGGCAGGTATCCACACCCCTGTCCTGTACGTAGGCAATCGTATCCCTGAGCAGCACGAGGCTGTCAGAGACCTTCCTGCCCGGCACAGAGCAGGTCTGGTCAGGGTGGATCACCAATTCCAGAGCGGATTTGACCCGATTGGCGATGACCTTGGACAGAATTTTATAGTCCACATTCAACAGTGAAATGGGTCGCCAATTTCTAATTTCCTCCCTTTCCCCCTTGTGCTTGTAGATGAGGGTGATAATGCCTTTCCTCATGTATTCTGACATACTGCCAGCCAGGAGCATACTCTCGTACACTTCTAGCAGGTCTGGGCCAATAAAGTCTCACAGAGCCAAATACAGCTCCGCCGGCAAGCCATCGCTTCCGGGAGTTTTACTCTTCTCGAAGGACTCAAGGGCCTCAGTCAGTTCGTCAGGAGTTAGCGCTTTGTCCAGACTCTCCCGTGTACTGTCATCTAAGACCTCCGTGATAGAGGACAGGAAGGACTGGGAGGCCGTGCTGTCTGTGGGCTTCACGTCATATAATCCGGCATAGAAGGATTTGCTAATCCTCAAAATGTCAGATTGCAATGACTTTACTGAGCTGTCTTCTTCCTTCAGGCTGCTGATCACAGCACTCTCTCTCTGTGTACCTTTTGGAAGAAGAAACGTGAGCACGTCTCATCCTGCTCCACGGAGCGGACTCTGGAACGGAAGATGATCTTGGAGGCCTCCGAGGCAAAGAGCGAGGCTTGCTGGCTCTTCACCTCTTGGAGTTCCTCCTTGATATCGACCCCCATCGAACGCAGCCAAAGCGGATTCTGCATGTTTTTCTTGAGTTGGGACATTTCCCTCTGTTCCTTTCTAGCTTTCTGGGTGCCTTTGAGGACGAAAAACCTCTTGATGTTTCCCTTGATCCCTTCCCACCAGTGTGTCAGTGACTCAAAGAGGGGTTTCATGGTTCTCCAACCTTTGTAATCCCTCTTGAGCTCCTCAATGTTCTCCGGGGTCAGCAGTTGCACGTTTAGCTTCCTTACCCCCCTGCCAACCCTCTCATCCTTCTCTAAGTGACAGTCAGCCAGTAGGAGGCAGTGGTCAGAGAAGAACACCGGCTTGACGTCGGTGGATCTGACTGTGAATGCACGGGACACAAACAGGAAGTCTATCCTGGAACAGACGGACCCGTCTGGCCACGACCAGGTGTATCTACGCTGCGCTCCATCTGCAGGGTTGCTGAAGATGTCGTGCAGCTTGGCATCCTTTACTGTTTCCATCAGGGATCTGGATGTAGCATCCAATCTGCTGTCGGCACTGCCGGATTGTCCAGCCGCATCAATGATGCAGTTGAAGTCACCGCCCAGAATGACCGGTCTGGAGGTCGCCAGCAGGAGTGGGAGCTGCTGAAAAACCTCCAGCTGCTCAGCCCCTTGTGACAGGGCGTAGACGTTAATTAAACAGAGTGGAGCATTCTTGTACATTACGTCTGCTACGAGGAGGCGCCCGCCCACCACCTCCTTAACCTGGGAGACGGTGAAGCTGCCTCCCCGCAGCAGAATACCCAGGCCGGAGGAACGAGAGTCGTTTCCTCCAGACCAGATCGATGGCCCATGGGACCACCATCGTGACCATTGCCTGTAAGAGCTGAGGTGCGGTATCGCACACTCCTGCAGAAACAACAGGTCAGCAACACATCGCGTAGTAGATTTAATGCTACGCACATTTATGGATACAATCTTTACACCCATTTTAAAGCAGTTAGTCGCTTACCAAACCTGTTGTCACTGAGAGTTCCTTCATGCCCGTGGTGTGCTCAAATTGCTTCACTTGGGATGGGCTGAGGAAAGTGTCCTGAACCTCCCCATTTGCGGTGTTCTGCTTGGGTGACATCTGGGGGTCTGTGCAGAGAACGGGGTTTGAAATGTCCTCTGTGGGAGAAGCTTCTCCAATCCTCTCCCCCTCTGGGGCGTTGCTGCTCCCGGCTTCCCGGACCTGGGGTGCGCTGAGCGCCTCACTGTTCCCAGATTCCTGGGGTTGTGGTGCACTGGCCTCTTCAGGTTGTGGGCAAAGTTGGGGTGCGCTGGTCTCCTCATTTTCTCCAGTGTTCTGGAGCTTGGGTGTCTCGTCCTCCAACTCCCTAGCGTTTTGCCGCTTCTTCTGTTGGTGCCGCCCTGGCACTTCTTCGTCCGAAGAGCTGCTGCTCTTGTTATCTGTGTCGGATAGGAGACGCCTCTTGACTCTTGTCTGGGAAGAGGCTTGGTTTCTTTTTTGCCCCTTCTTCCTTTTTGCTCTCTTCAACAGCTGCCACTCCCCCTGCTGCTTTCCCACTGCTGCCTCCTCCTCCTCCGTTGATTTGCTCTCCTGAGGAGTGGGAGGTTCAGGGGGCAGTGCTGTTGATTGGCTGTCTGTTGCCCCAATCTTTTCCTCCACCTTGTCTCTCTCTGTGTCCTCCTTTGTCCCATTGTTCTCCCTGGGGGCCTTGGTGGTTGGAGTGACACGAGGCATTTCTTCTGCTTCCCCCTCGTTGGCTTTAGCTGCCTGTGCATAAGTATGGCAACGTTTAGGGCAGGTCTTGTAGAGGTGACTTGCCTCGCCACACAGGTTGCAGCACTTAGCCTGTTTACAATCTTTTGTCTGGTGCCCTTCCTTTTTGCAGTTCTTGCAGAGGACAGCACTGCAGTTGGCCGCCACATAACCAGACTTGCTGCATGAGCGACAAAGTTTGGGTTGCCCAGCATAGACAAGGTACCCACGGCTTCCCCTGATAGCGAATCTGGAAGGTGGGTGGAAAACGGCTCCCTTACCGTCGGTCTTGAGCGTTACCTTGACCTGGCGTTTACATGTCCAGATCCCCAAATTATCTTTAACTTCAGTGCAGCTCCCAACCTTATCGAAGTACCTGGTAAGGAAGGTGAGCACATCAGCAACAGGGACGTAGGGGTGGTACAGATGTACCGTCGCAACCCGTTCATGATGCAACGGTAGAACAAAGAGCGGCTCCGCCGTCAGGATCTTCATTTCTGGCAGGTCTTTCTTTTCCTCAAACACCTTCAGGAGTTTGACACAAGCTGCCACGTGCTTGAAGGTCACATCAAAGAAACCAGCACTGGGGAAATCCTGTAGGCAGTAGATCTCCGGAGCCTCGAAACCACACAGCTTGAAAAGGATCCTCTTGATGAAGAAGGTCCTATCCATTCCTGTTCCTTGCACGCTGCCCTTCACCATGACTCGGATGGTGTTAAGTACCCCATGGTAAGGGGTTTGACTGGTTATAGCCATTGCTTTTTCCCTGGCAGAAACGCGATGAAGGTCTCTCCCCTGCCAGGAAATTTAATTTCATTTCTTTAGAGCTAATGAGCAATGCTTCACAGACCTGCACAGCAGCAACAGGATGCTGAAATCAACCTCACAGAGTCTCGACACCAGCATCAATCTTATACTGCCCAAAAAGATTTACTTGAGACCAGCCATATTATAAAAAAAAAGCTCTAAACGAATTCATTTTTTGTTTTTAAGTGACAAGTAGCTTAAAAGTCCACTTTCAGGAAAACCTCAAAGAAAGATGCCGAGCGGTTTTTTTGGAGTAAATTATAATCTCATTATAAATCTTAAAACTAGATCAGGATTGGACAATGCAAAGCAAAAGGAGATGTGTTCTGTTGAATTATAGTTTCCTACAGAGAAGTCAATATTTTCCTAGCTGTAAAATGTATGCAGGAATAACATTAAAATCTAATTATAAGAACTAGAATTTTAATCACTATTTGTCCGTAATTAGGCACGAAAGTGTATTCATGATAGCATACTTTCATGTAGAAATGATCTAAAAGCACTTACATATACAGTGATTTACTCATTTGTGGCCATTTTTTCTCTGATAATGCTTCTCTGAAGTGCCTGAGACATTTTTACTACATTAAAGGCACTATATAAACACATTTGCTATCGGTCAACCAAAGTACTTCTCCACATACAAAAGATATGTTTTGTGCACATGCAGAACTTCCTCACTACACTGGGTGTCGCTTGCAGCAAATTCACTGTGTGCACCAGGCTTTTAAATGTAACTGTAAAACAGTATTGCTTAAATGACATGAGATCCTGTTGGCTGCCAGCATTGGTAACGTGAATCATTCCTATTCTAATCCACACAGACCGACAGGTTCCATCTCCATTTAATTTGGGCCCCCACATTCCACGAACACTGCCAATCACTGGTATTTCTATCCTGATGGTTTCAACAGTGCTTTTTTAAGTATAATTTTCTCAACTTCTATTTCTTGCTCTCTGCCTCCACATTGCAGGCTTCCTACCCCAGCAGGGACAGTGGGACGTGACAGCCTCTGCCAACGTCCTTGACAGCTATTAATGCTGCTCCATGATAACCCAGTGGGAAACTGTAAATCTAACAATGTCTTTTGATTCCTCAGCCCTCATCCCCTCCACCATTTCTGTGTCAACTGGCAGACTGGCAAATTGAAATCACAAACAGCCTACACTAAAGAGTTAAAAACAAAAAAACTGCGGATGCTGGAAATCCAAAACAAAAACAGAATTACCTGGAAAAACTCAGCAGGTCTGGCAGCATCGGCGGAGAAGAAAAGAGTTGACGTTTCGAGTCCTTATGACCCTTCGACAGACACTAAAGAGTGACTGTTCCTTTAAGGATCATAATTTCTGACTTTTACAGATCATTTATTTGGCGGTCAAAATGAGAGATTTTATTGCTGAAGAATCAAATATTTTCCCACATTTGCCTTCAATATCCACCCCTCCCACAAACTTTAAATTCCAAAAGCCACCCTTGTTAACACGAATGGACATTTTCCGAAATAGCTGCTTTGATCCTGTGCTCAAGATTGGTAACAGAAAAAAAATTGCACTAAATGTGGGCATGTTTGAAATATGGACTCATACTCTAAGGGTTGGATTGAGAGTGGCCAAACTGATTTTAGTTAGTGTCCTCATAAGACAATCAGAAGAGATTTTCACACATTGATATGAATTTCAATTCATATTTAGCAGGTGGAAAAATAACATTTTAACCCCTGTATATGTTTGCTAGATGCCCTGATTGTGACACAGGTGGCATGTTTGGTGGCTGAGCATGAATTGCACTTCTAGCCTTTTGGCGGCTCCTTTTACAGTTTTCTATATTCACAATAGCCAGCAGCATATTTGGGCAAAAGATTGCTTGAAGGAGAAACCTAGGCCTAGATATAACAAGACCAAGTTATGCAGGCCTTTGGGGGAGAAGGTGGTGCAGTCATATCAGTGGTAATGTCAGTGGGCTAGTAATCCAGAAGCAGATGCTAATGTCCTGTGGACGTGGATTCCAATCCTATCATGGAATTTGAATTCAACTAATGAATCTGAAGTTGAAAGACAGTCTCAGTAATGGTGACTATGAAATTATCGTCAATTGTCATAAAAACCCATCTTTAATGCCTTTTAGGGAAGGAAATCTGCCATCCTAACTGGGTCTGGCCTACATGTCACTCCAGGTACACAGCAATGTGGTTGACTTTGAAATGGGCAACAAATGCTGGCCTTGTCTTGGCATCCACGTCCCACGAAAGAATAAAAAAAAGGCCGGGGGTGTGTGGAAATGGGGTGGAATTCTAATAGTCCATGATTCCCTGCGTGCTTTGGTGTTTTAACCACACAGTAACACACCTGTTACTTGGCAGGTTCCCAGGAAGTCAGCCTAAATGACAGACTTCATTTCCAGTCAGGTGGGGAGAATTCCTGAGCAGTTCACAAGGGCAGTTAGCTCCAATCCTGCAGGGTTGGTTCTGTACCAGGATGGGAATAGGCCAGTCGATTCCTGATTCTGATAGACGGTCCAGTCCTTGGGATCGGAGGGGGAGGTGGGGGACTGATGCGTGACCCCAATGGTCTTTGTATTGGCTCCAATCCCAGACAAGAATGCTTGCTTGGGGACGGGGGTTCAAGGTTCCTGATTCTCTTGGCCCACACGCAGTGTTGTAAAGGCATTTAACTTCTCCCTGAAGCTGCCGTTGCTACCCTTCAACTGTCAGGTTTCCTGGGGCCTGGGAAACTTGGTTGGCCCAGATTAAACATATAAATGCACGTTAAATTCGGGGCTGCTAACCTCAAAAAAATAGTTAAATTGTCAAAACAAGTCTAGGGAGTGGGTTGGTTGCTTGCCTGACCCAACCATTGTTAAACTCAGGGGTTGGGTTTCAGAATGTAAAAAAAATTAACTTGTGACCCAAAACCTAACCACCCATTTTTGAGTTTTAAAATTCACCCTTTGGCTTCTGAGTGACTTCAAAACAGATCAAATATGTGACAGTATGAGGCAAGCACTGCCACTGCCTCCTGGATTATCCAAGGGTCTCATGGGATTGTGGACAGACATCCTGGGCATTGCTGCCATTTTAAGGTCAATGCTTGTTGCAACTTTGCTCTTCTAAACAATTCCTTTTCTCCTTAGCCACCCTCCCACCTCCACATTCCCTGCATCTGTTCCAAATCTGTCGCCTACCTGTGAAGGAATAAACAATTAATTTTGGGGCCAAAGTGGATGGGCACAACTGACAGAATATCATTCCCCTCACTAAATAAATTTTCATTGAAGTGAGGGCAAAATGGTATTGAAGCTCTAACCCTTCACCCTCCTGGATTACACATGTTACTTTAGTGCTTCTTGAGTGTTTCCAGCATTTTGAGATTACGAAGAATTGCACATGTTTGATGGCTGAGGAATCAGAGAGTGCACTTGCGAGAGAGGATAGGGAATCATGCATGAGAAATTACCACTACCTTGTCCATCCCTGACAGTACATAAAAATATTTTTGCATAGGCTCATGGGGAACAAAGGTATAATAATTACAGGGAACTCAACGTTTCTAAAGGAAATGCAATGACATTTACAAATTGTGGGCAAGTGTAATATGATCAAATATCATTTGCTCGCTCATCACGTGATCAAACCTCAGCCATATGTCCAACCAGAGCTGGCACCACTAGCAGAGTTGTCTTTAAATTGTATTCTGTGAAAATGATCTTATATTAGTGAACAGATGAATATCAGATTTCCCTCTGTTTAGAAACAGAACATGTAAAACACAAAATACTGTGTACTAGAAGTATAACCTTTTATGGTTTCCTTTTCAAACTTCTGGTTGAGATTCAAGAACTCCTGGCTATGACATGCAGTTAGTGAGCCAGCCAAAATGCACAGTACAACTGGATCCCATAGGAGTGAGAACTTTCCTGAGAAAGTCCCGCGATGATTCTTCCGGTGAACAATCCATGACAGCATTTCTCTGTCAATCATCAGGGAGAAGGAAAGTAGAGGAAGAAAGTGCTCCCTGCCCCCTCTTCTGTACCCTGTTATTGTGCAGAATATGTGTTCTCGGCATGACATTTGGGGAAGTTATATTCAGGACTTGATGTTACAAAATAGCTACCCAGATCCAGTTTCCTTACAGCTGAAAGAGAAGCCAAGGGAATTGAGTAAAAATTAGGCAGGAGCCTAAACATTTCCAAATTTGGACATTGAAGATTTCTACACAAAGAACTGAATTTGAGGCCAGATGCTCCTTCTTCTAGAAATAGTTCTGAAAGACAGCAAAACATCTCCCTGTCCTTAAAAAAAACAAAATCATTTTCCATATCATAATATAAACTCACCACCATCCCTAAGAGCAGCTGTCTCCCAGACAGGAATCTGCTACCATCGACAAGAACTTCACAAAGGCAATTATTCTTTTCCCTTTGTTAAAGATTGGTTTTCATTTTGTTTAGACACCTGGTGGCACAGTGGGAGGCTTCAAATTCTCGATGGTTTATTTTCAGGTGTTTTGGAAATGTTCAAATATGCATAAGGCAATTCAGTGAATTGCTGAATATGAAACCACATGTTCTGATACCGAGAGCAGAAAAAGCTGGAAGCCCGCAGCAGGCCAGGTAACATCTGTGAAGGGAAAAGCAGAGCGAACATTTCAGGGTGATGACTTTCAATCAGAACTCAGGGGGGCAATGAAGAGTTTTTAGTGACTCAATGGGCCAAAGAGCCTCTTCTGCACTGTGAGATTCTGTGATTCTGTGGAGAAAGGGAGGTGGCAACCTTAATTGCACCTTTCTGCCTGGGTTGTACATGAAGAACCACTTCAACTGTGAACCGGTAACTGCTATTCCAATTTGTTATTCACTACAGTCCAACACCTTAGCTTTCCTCTGTCACTGACCATAGTAGCATCCTCTTGGCCACAATGGAAAATTAAAAGCCATTACAAAATAAATATTCCAAGCTAAATTTATAAAAGAAATATTCCATACTGCTCCTAATTCTTATGACCTTGGTGGTGGTGTGTTGCAGTTCACTCAGGGACTCTGAGTTGCTGTGGCAACATGCACTTTTACATGCATGTTGCAGTCTGGAGCTAAGCATGGTAATAATACGGGCTCCCATGTCTTTTCATCACATGCCTCACCAGCAATCTTTCCCGCTCTTACCACCTGCCAATGGCATTTGTTGGAAGGATTTTCAGGTTGATATTGAATCTAGTTGGCTGCATTATGAATGCACCTTCCTTGGCCAGCAAATCCTGGGGTGGGACTTAAACCTGAAGCTTCTGGCCCATAGGCAGGGACACTACCCATTGTGCCACAAGGCCTCCTCTTATGATCTTAAGATCATACAAATATAAACTAATCACCCTTGTGCATTCTCATACTGCCCATCTTCCATGAGCCTTTGCCTGTCCTAGTATAGCTATGAAGTGCTATCTCTCAGGCTGCAGCTTGGCTGGTAAAAGGATGCTGAATTTCAATGGAGGAAACTATAGATGGCCTCAAACAGCACTAGGTCTAGATGATACAGCTTCAGACTGCAGCACCTTGCTAGAGATGGCTGGGCTGCTGAGCTGACAGGCAACAGTAAGGTCACTGGTGGAGGGGCCGGACTGGGACCACATAAACGGTCATCCTGAAAGAGGCTTAGAGACTGGCGAGCCACAGCCACTTCTCCAGGGCAGCGCCTCAGCAGTCTGAGTCATCTGTTGGAGGACAGAATGCTGGACTGATGTGAGGGCCCGCAAGCCCCTTTTGGGCACTGCTATCCGCAGCCATGATGGCAAAGCAGCAAGCTTATCTTGCATGACTTCAGTCTGAGCTTCCCCATCAGCACCTTGACTTCTGGTGGGAGCTACTTGTTCTGCAATGGAAGCTGAGACACCAGCCCTCAGACATTGCATCATGGTAGGGCACACAAATGCGCAAATGAAGTTGGCTACTACTTTTATTCTGGAAAGAATAAACAAAACCCTGGGTGGTGTGGTATGGGGGCGGGGTTGATGTGGAGGCTGCAGAAAAAGGTTGATGCTAATGCACAATGAAAGCCTTGGTGCATTGGGAAACCTGCCAGAAAGCATGCAGTCAATGTTAGGAAATGTGGAGCACCAATTTGGCCATAACCATCACCCCCAACCGCCCACAATCTCCAACCGCCCAAGTCCTCTAGAGCGAAACTCATGTGCAGCCTTGCCCCTTCTCAGAACAGACACATGTGCTCTCACTGCCTCCTGCCCTGACTGCAAGCTACGTACTCGTGCATGATATCCCACCACGTGCAGATCCCACCTAAGTGATCCCTTCTAAATTAGACTCAGTGCCAGTATCTGAGTTGAGAATGAAATCGCGTGATGGTGTGGTTGCATCATCACTGTCTTCTTGCTGTTCTCCACTGCCTCATCTGGTTGCTCTTTTTTTGGGTATCTAAAAGGAGAAAGGCAGGTGGGTAAGGTTGCGATGAAGAGGGGAAGAAAAGTAAGAGGTGCAAGGCATCTGCAATCACAACAACAACTAGCATTTATATAGATAAAAACAAAAAAACTGCAGATGCTGGAAATCCAAAACAAAAACAGAAAAAGAATTACCTGGAAAAACTCAGCAGGTCTGGCAGCATCGGCGGAGTAGAAAAGAGTTGACGTTTCGACTCCTCATGACCCTTCGACAGAACTTGAGTGAGTCCAAGAAAGGGGTGAAATTTAAGGTGTGTATGGGTGGGGGGGGTGGGTGGGGGGGGTGGGTGGGGGGAGGGGTTGGGGTTTGGGTGGGGGGAGAGAGAGAGAAGTGGAGGGGGTTGGTGTGGTTGTAGGGACAAACAAGCAGTAATAGAAGCAGATCATCAAAAGTTGTCACAAACAACAGAACAAAAGAACACATAGGTGTTAAAGTTGGTGATATTATCTAAACGAATGTGCTAATTAAGAATGGATGGTAGGGCACTGAAGGTATAGCTCTAGTGGGGGTGGGGGGAGCATAAAGATTTAAAAATATTTAAAAATAATGGAAATAGGTGGGAAAAGAAAAATCTATATAATTTATTGGAAAAAACAAAAGGAAGGGGGAAACAGAAAGGGGGTGGTGATGGAGGAGGGAGCTCAAGACCTAAAGTTGTTGAATTCAATATTCAGTCCGGAAGGCTGTAAAGTGCCTAGTCGGAAGATGAGGTGTTGTTCCTCCAATTTGCGTTGGGCTTCACTGGATCAATGCAGCAAACCAAGGACAGACATGTGGGCAAGAGAGCAGGGTGGAGTGTTAAAATGGCAAGCGACAGGGAGGTTTGGGTCATTCTCGCGGACAGACCGCAGGTGTTCTGCAAAGCGGTCGCCCAGTTTACGTTTGGTCTCTCCAATGTAGAGGAGACCACATTGGGAGCAACGAATACAGGAGACTAAGTTGGGGGAAATGCAAGTGAAATGCTGCTTCACTTGAAAGGAGTGTTTGGGCCCTTGGACGGTGAGGAGCGAGGAAGTGAAGGGGCAGGTGTTGCATCTTTTGCATGGGCATGGGGTGGTGCCATAGGAGGGGGTTGAGGAGTAGGGGGTGATGGAGGAGTGGACCAGGGTGTAGTAGCATTTATAGCATTTATATAGCACCTTCAAATTGCAAAATGTCCCAAGGTGCCTCATCAAACAATCTGCAGCTTGTAAATCAGAAGAGAGCTGGGATGAGGGAGAAGTGGAATATGAGAATGAGGATTAGCTATGAGGACACTGTCACCTCCAATGGTTTCAGCCCCATGACTGGCCACAACCTTAGCAATGGGGGTTCCTCTAATGGCCAGTACTGTTTCCTCCATGGGGTAGGAAGTTAAGAAATGCAGGTGTGCATGTTCCTTTCCAGCTGGGTGCTGTTGCTGTTGGCTGCATGCCACCATCTCCAGCAAAAGAAAGGGAAGTGTGCCAATGATAGACATGTAATCTGGCTGATATGGCTGTCATGGTTGAATAGCTGGCAGTGTGCAAGCTGTGAGAATTGCCTGTGAGGCTTGCCATGGTGCTGACTGTGTAAAGGTGCGTGGCACATAAGAATGTCAGGTAGGAATCCTGATTGATAGAAAGCATTGATATATGTGGGGTGGTGCAAAGTCTGACGCATTTGTTTGGTACGGCATTTGAATTTGCATTCACTGGGATTGACAACTCATTGAAATTCTCTGGCATTGAATTCAGGTTTTTGGGGCTATACCCTTGGCATTGATCTCCATAGCTACCTGCTTCCTACTACTTTTATCCATGCATCTGGAGGGTCTGTTGGCCCCTGCGGATTCAGGACATCTCTCCCATATCCACCTCCTCTGACAAGGCCACCAGTGCACTGTCAAAAACTCTGGAGCCCACTCTTTCCTTTGCGATGCCATTCTTCATCAGAACATCATTGTTTTGACGAAGGGCCATGGATCTGAAACAACAGCCCTGTTTCTTTCCACAAACGCTGCCTGGCCTGCTCAATTTTTC
The DNA here is from genome assembly GCF_017639515.1 of Carcharodon carcharias. Lineage (NCBI taxonomy): Eukaryota > Metazoa > Chordata > Chondrichthyes > Lamniformes > Lamnidae > Carcharodon > Carcharodon carcharias. Next base: position 44,435,311 of record NC_054469.1, read on the forward strand.
CAGCATTTTCAGCTTTTATTTAGATTTCCAGCATCTGCACAGTGTTTTGCTTTTGTGCCATTCTTCACTGTTCTCAGGTCAGATTCACTTCTTGAATGGCTGCCAGTGCCTCCTCCAGCCACAATGCACCTCCCCTTTCAAGAGGTGTAGGGTAGCTTTAAGCAGAGAATGCTAGCTTTAAGAAATGCTACGAAACTCTGAGTTTGGGCCCTCTGCTGGTGCACACAGCCAATGAACTGTGTGGCTAGCACTGGGTCCACACACAAATCATTCAAATGAGAAGGCAACATTGGGACGCTGCCTGTATTTCAATCAACAACCGCAGGTTAATCATGCATCACAAACTCCCCCTGCCTGGTTTCGGCGGCAATCCAACATAGCCCCCAGTGTCTATGTATAAATTGGCTGACAGCACAGAATTGTGTAATGTAATTGGTACTGAGCGAAGACTGCTGTGAGGTTACTTGACGTAAATGAATAAAAGTGAGGAAATGAGGGCTGCATTTAGGTGAAAGTTATTTTGGTGTAACAATGGCATTCATACCCCTAGAAGGGTGGAGAATTCCACATGGTGTTACTGTACTTTCAGCATAAACAATACAAACCAGACAAAGTCCAGCTCGAGCACATTGCAACATATAGCTAGCTAATTTGCTTACATTTTAACATGGTTCTACCTGAAGAAAAACATCTCTAAAACCAATTTGTTTGACTTCTCTTTCTGCAGTGAGCCAAGTCTAGTTTTGAGGAAAGCTTTGATGACTTGTTTCCCCATTTGATTATCAGATTCAAGACTCTGTAGATTCTGGGAGTTTCTGTCTTTTTGCGCCCCTCATTTAAAAAAGTTACCCAGCTCTGTACTCTAACACTGAAGTAAATGTATATTAATAAAGTTACTCGGATGCCAAGAGCAAATGCTATTATAATCCTAATTGTACAGACTTAAATAGAGATTTTGAAAAATAATTTAATATTTAAAATAATTAAATTTATGGGGGAGGCAATGGGGTAGTGGTATTGTTGCCAGACTAGTAATTCAGAGGCCCAGTATAATGCTTCCACAGCAGGATTCAATAAAATTCTGGAATTAAAAGTCTAATGATTGCATTGTCAATTGTTGTAAAAACCCATCTGGTTCATTAATGTCCTTTAGGGGAGGAAATTTGCTGTCCTTACCTGGTTTGGCATACATGTGACTCCAGACCCACAGCAACGCGGTTGACTTTTAAATGCCCTGTGAACAAGGGCAACTCAGGATGGGTAAGGGATGCCCGCATCCCATAAAAAAATATTAAAATCAAAAAATTGTGCAATACAAATGCTAGCAAATCGGCAGCTCATTTTAGATCCCTCCTGATCTGAGTCCACTTTACAGCAGAGGCCACATGGTTAAACTCAAGCAGCGAGTGAAAAGCACATCTGAAACCCTGCAATTCTTGGATGGAAGTTTATGTAGCCGTGAATCAGGTGCAATGCCCATCACTTGCCACAGGCAAGAAAAAGGTCGGGATTTTCCGGCCCCGCCCGTTCTGGGATCTTCTAGTCCCAGCGAAAGTCACTGCCATGGCACGCCTGGAAAATCCCGGCAGTGGAGTTTTATGTTCCCACCAGTCAATGGAGTTTAGAATGGCTCACCGCATTTTACAGCCTTGTCCACGCGGTGATGGGACTATAAAATTCCTGCCTTGGTATACGTTTATAAAATAGGTTTGGCAGAGTCTCTGGGGACCAATATTCCTCATCAATGCTTCTGGGAATGCTCAATTCCCAGCTGCAAAGGAGAGGGAAAGGGGGCGAAGACCCGTGATGTCCAGGGATTTTTGTCATTTCCCTGAAGGAGGAGAAATATGGGGCAGGAGTTGGGGGGGAATGCATCCCATACCCATCAGAATAGTCCTTGCAGACATTTAACACTCCATCACCTCAGGGGGGAAGACCCACCCCAGAGAGTTACCAGTCAAGTGGATTGGCTGACAGCTTTGAAATTCCAGCAAGGCCACTGGGAGTGGTGGGCACTGCTGAAACTGCCAGCAGCCCCACCAGTCTGTGCCAGAGCCCACAGCATCAGGTAAGTCCGGTGTCTCGCAATTGGGACAGTAGAAGACACCCGGGGAAGTGAATGAGGAGAGAAGGGTGGGCGTTGTGTTTGCAAGGCCAGCTGGGGAAGAAGCATACGTGGGGGAAGTTGGGGGGGCTGGGGTGGGGGGCGGGGAGGTGAGCGCAGACCTTGGGAGAGGAGGAGGGCTCTCCTGATCTGGAAAGGGGGCCAGGAATTGAGGCACCTCCCCACCACCCCGCCCCCCATACCTCTTCTGTCAAAGTTGAGGCTGGGTGGGAAGAGGCCCTTAAATGGCAAATAACTGATCACTTAAAGACCTCAGTTATGACAAGTTGGGCTGGCTGCCCAAGTCTTCACCCACCCTCCCACCCGCTGGTGAAACTACAGACAGGTCGGGGGCAGGCAGGCTGCCCATGGAATTTTACTGCCCCCTGCCTGCAAACCCGCCAGCCAGGGCATGTAAAATTTTGCCCTTGGAAATTTTCCCTAATATGGGCTGATCAGAGAGTCAGCAATGATTTGTAACAGGTAAGACACCTTTAGTGAACCTAACTGAATTTTTTGAGGAGGTGAAAGGAGGTAGTAGATAGGGAATGTCTATGGATGTTTTAAGTTTGACCTTTCACTAATTCAGCAAACATAAGTAAAAGGCATTCATGGTAAAGAATTGGGGAAGAGGGGAGAAATTGACCCTCCTTTCATATTTTGCTCCTTCCTGCACCAGAAGGACATTTATTTTGAGGAGAACACAGCAGGGATGGTCTGGAGTTTTGGAAGCATGTCTGGAAACAAATGGCCACACAGTAATAGGCATGGAGGTCCCACCTTCATTTCCACCCTCAGTCATTTTCATGAGGGTAGGGGATGGAATTGGTCCCAGAACTGCCCAGTCCTATTAAAGAGGCAACTGACAACATTGTGGGCTCATTGACAGCCCTCTCCAGGTAATTTTTTAAAAAATTTGTGAAGGTGGCTAGACTTTAGCAGCTGCTGGGCTATAGACCATTGAAGCATGAATCATGGATTGGAGGCGGGAAGAGTTTAAAGGTAAGTAAAATAGTTTTTCTTCCTTTACAGTTCATCATTAAATGCTTAAGTGTATCTGTGCTCATTAAGTTATGACAGTGCTGTGCTTAGAAGGTAGAAGATTAAATAATGTGTTTGCCAGATAGTTACTTCTGCCAACTAGAAAGCTCTCAAGTATAAGACCAACGTTGCTTTTATGTATTCATGCTAGACATCTGTTGAGATAGCAGTCCTGAAGTCTCTGTCTTTACTCAGGGAGTTTTATGGGCTCTTGGCTGCAATGTGTAAGCATTTTACAAGTGTTTGACATTGATTACACAGCTGGTTTGAAGAGCCAGTTTGTTTACTCATGGAGTTTTATAGTCTATTCAACAGCTTCCAACTCTTGTCACAGGACTTGTGACTTCTGTTCATAAGGGCTGAGAGGTATGAAGGGGTGAGTGGGTGGGCATGAGGGAGATGATGGTGATGGTGGTGAGGGTAAGGGGTATGAGAGGATGTGCGAGGAAGGTGAGGGGGGTGGTTAAAGTGGTCAGAAGGTTCAACTGTATATAGATGTGCCACTGATTGCCTCAGAAGCACAGGGCTAAGGCTTTTTGGGAGCAGAAGTGGGTATCTTAACCTACCCAGCAAGGCCATTGTGATACAATGAGAAGTTGATTATGGTCATTGAATTTCAATCTTTCCTTTTGTCCAGTATGGAGACAGGCAGGCTGGAAACTCCATAGTCTTTAGGTGTTGGCCCATCCTTAAACAATGAGATATGTGAATTGCACAAATGGTTGTGAGGTATCCTCACCTCTGTCGATATTTAATTAGGTATTCGCTGGAGACTTGATTCTGGCGTATAAACGTCAAATGCTAAAACACATGATTTTCAGCAACCATTTTATAACAACTTGTTTGTGTTCAGTTTTTTAAAAGTATTAACTGAAAGTTCATAATATGACATGCCTGCACTGGACATGACACGTGTGTAACTAAATCCTAACATGTGGCTACAGATTCAAAGATACAATGAGGTACATAGGGATGCTGATTTCAGATAGTTCTCTGATGGGGTGGGGTGGTTTTTACTTTGAAAGTAAAAGAATGGCAGAGTTGTATATGACTGCAGAGTCAACTGATGCAAGGATGACTGTAATCCAGAGGAGCTTCCATCTGGAACTGTGATTAACTTTGATGCATCTGAATTATTAGGAATATCCTTGCTGTAGTTGTGGTAGGCTCAATCACATCAATTACCTTTTGATGAAATACCTGCAGCCATTGATGTAGGGCAACATGGTGTCTCAGAATTGTCACTGACATCATTGTCACATGTTCTGTGCTTTATGACCAATGCCATTGTTAGGAGTTATTTCCATAATATTTCTGTAGATACCTCTAGCCATAGAGCTTTGTGGTTGCTTTTAAGCTTTGTCCAAGCAAGGCAAAGCTTTGATTGCTTCTTGAAGAAATCATTCATAGCATCAATTTGAGAAGTGCTTTAAATATGTCTTTCAACTACATATTAAGGATTCTCGAGTTAATATTGATCTATAAGAGAGGTGCATTTTTCTCATTCATACCTTCTGCCTCATTCTTTGGGCACTGCTAGCAAGAATAGTATTTATTAATTCCCCTTGAGAGGGTTTCGATGGACTTCTTGGAATGTTGCAGTCCATGTAGTGAAGTTACTTCCACAATATTGTTATGTAGGGAATTCTAGGATTTTGACCCTTTGGCAATATTGCAATATCAGATATAGTGATATATGTCCATGTGATTTAGCGGGGAACTCAGGGATAAAGGTGTTCCCATACACCTTCTACCTTTGCCCCTCTGGATATTAGAGATTATGGGTTTGGAAGGTGATTCTGAAGAAACATTAGTGACTTGCTGCCGTATATCTTGTAGATAGTACACACTGCAGCTATGGTATGCCAGTGGAGGAGTAGATGCTTAAGGTAGTGCATGGGGTGCTAGTAGACTGCTTCACCCTTTGAATATTATTGGAGCTGCATTCATCCAGATAAGGTGAGAGTATTTGACTACTGGTTTGTACCTCTCAGGTAATGGAGCAGCATTGGAAGTCATTTGCCATAGATTACCCAGTCTCTGATCTACTCTAATAACTATGGCAATTATTGGAGTGTTTCATTTTCTGGTCATGATGACTCTGGGATGTTGCGGGCAGGAGACTCAGCAATGGCAATCCCATTCTGTAACAGGTGAAACTTAAATGTATATTGCCGATAAAAGAAATATGTTGTTGAAGCTTTTCATCTCACACACATTAGGACAGGTGCAAGAATGTGAAATTTCAAAGGGAACAACAATTTATACTGTAGGAAAAGAGGGGTTTGATCACTGGGCAAGTCAGCTCTGATTGGTCAAGATATTGCCATGGCAAATGCACCAGGACAGTACTGCACCCCATGCTTATGCATATTCAAAAAAATGCGATGTCTGGACAAATTCCTTTTGCCTGCAGGGAACAAATCCCTGCGTATGAGCTTCTAGCAGGTAAAAGTGAGCTACATTGTGAGCCTGGCTGATAATTTTAAATTGGTTGGTAGTATAGTTCTTAGCACACTCGGGATTGTTCAGCAAGTGCTGTCCAATCATGGAATCAAAACTAACATTATACATAATGTTCTAAGTTTTGCAAGCATAGAGTGGTTGAGTACAGTCAGTACTCTGTCTCTTGCGAACAGCTGAAGTGAGGTACCGTTTGATGTAATCTGCCAGTCATCTGGACATAAGACCTGGCATCACACTGGCATTGAAACTCATAAACACATTACTCATTTGTGTGGTGGGCAAATGTCTTTTTGACTTGACCACAGCATCCTGTTGGTGGGAAACACCACTCATGTTGTTACTGCATTGTAGCAGTGTGAAAGAACTAGCTTCACCTGTTGCTCAAATTTTTGAGATACTTCACCCTCCCAGGGTAATCTGAGCTAGACTGGAAACTTTTCAGTTCTGTACACAGCAAGCAATGATCTGATTGGGGTATCCATTATCCGCAGGATAGATTTGATGTACCCTATTTTGGAGTCAAACTTGCATGGTGAGCAAATAGCACATGCTATATTTATGAGATTGCTGAAAAGGTCGATCTTGTAATGCCTGGAGCTGTAGCAATCTCAATGCATATATTGACCTGTGAAATAATGTGTTCCATAGACCCTATTGCAGTCTAATGAGCTCCCTTTCCTCAATGTGCTAGTGAGGCATCCACTAATGGGTTCTCTACTACTGCCTCTGGCAAGCCTTCACTGGTTAAAATAACATACTGCGATTCCTACAGCTCCACACACTATAAGATAAGCCTTATTAGGGCCCAAGCCATTTGTTCACCATGCAAGTCTGATGCTAAAATAGGGCGCTTCAAAGCTAGCCTGCGGGATAATGGCTACCCCAATCAGATCATTGCTTGCTCTGCTTGGCGCAAATACTTTGGCAGGTCTGTTTCTCTATTGCACCAAATGCAATCTTCCCACTTCCTGCAAAAAAATCTATTTAGCCTCACTATATGAGATTGCTAATTGAGTATCAATTAGTTCTAAATTGAGAATAATCATCTTGTATGTGCTCATGTCTAATAGGAACTGGATTGAGCCTTCCTTATAATCTATCAAAGGTCGATCAATGCGAGAAGTTCAGCGTGTGAAAATCCAGTCTGGACTCAAAGTCCATCCCCAGTCTGAAAGTTGAAACTATTGTGTTATCCAAACTCTTTCCACATTTTGTCCATTCTGTTGCAGACGTTTTTTACTTGGTAAACCTTTTCTTTTTACTTGTCAACATAGCAATTTAAGCTAAAATAGATATATCAAATAATAATATACAACTATACAATTAGTTGGCATATACAAAATGCTACTCATGGTAAACTAGCATATAATCAAAATGGCTACAGCAGGATAAAATTGAGATTTAAAGCAAATTGATTTGTATATTTGACAGGCATTTTATATTGTGGTCAAATATGGTGCATTGGACTACTGTGTATGCTATCCCACTTACTGAAGTTGCAGGATGTTTTGCACTGAATTGAGAAAATCCCTCATTCTGGCCGTTGTTTACTCCTGGTTCCATTTGCACATAATTATTAAAGATACCAGTGTCATCAATCACTGCTGACAAAGACTTGAGCACTTCTCACAATGAAAAGCTAAACTCCGGGAAAACTACAAACGCTAACCCCAGTGTTCTGTTTGAATTTATTTTTGTTTCAGCATAAACTGTTTGACTTATGAAATGATAGATTATGGTTCCAGTAAGCTTTGTTGTTTTCGTGTGCATGTGAAATGCTTTAACTACAGTTTACTGAGCACTTTGATGTAATCTTATGTATTTATCTTAATTACTGTTAAAGCTTTGTTAGAATATGCTTACCAGCATTTCCTAATGCAGTTTTCTGTGATGGTTTAAGGTGAGGTTTTTTTTCTTTACATTAAAATGGATTTCACACGCTGTGTGGCTTAAATAAAATCAACCATCAACAGAATTTCACAGGCAAAGTAACAGCTTCCTCTCAAAAGCACAAAAGAGATTTGGGAAAGAAATTATTCTATAGCCTGAATTTTATCAGGTCCAGGTGGCCACTGACCACTTGTGCTAGGTATGAATCCAACCAGTGGAGATCTTTCCCCCTGATTTCCACTGACTCCAGTTTTGCTAGGGCTCCTTGCTGCCACATTTGCTCAAATGCGGCCTTGATGTCAAGGGCAGTCACTCTCACCTCACCCCGGGAGATCAGCTCTTTTGTCCATATTTGAACCAAAGCTGTAATGAGGTCAGAAGCTGAGTGACCGTGGCGGAACGCAAACTGGGCGTCAGTGAGCAGGTTATTGCCAAGCAAGTGCCGCTTGATAGCACTGTTGATGACTCCTTCCACTACTTTACTGATGATTGAGAGTATTCTGATGGGGCGGTAATTGGCCAGGTTGGATTTGTCCTGCTTTTTGTGTACAAGAAATACCTGGGCAATTTTCCACATAGCTGGGTAGATGCCAGTGTTGTAGCTGTACTGGAACAGCTTGGCTCGGGGCACGGCAAGTTCTGGGGCACAAGTCTTATTGCCAGAATATTATCAAGCCCCAAAGCCTTTTCAGTATCCAGTGCCTTCAGCCGTTTCGTGGAATGAATTGAATTGGCTGAAGACTGGCATCTGTGATGCTGGAGGCTTCTGGAGGAGGCCGCGATGGATCATCCACTCGGCACTTCTGGCTGAAGATTGTTGCAAATGCTTCAGCCTTATCTTTTGCACTGATGTGCTAGGCTCCCCCATCATTGAGGCTGGGGACATTTGTGGAGCCTCCTCCTCCAGTGAGTTGTTTAATTGGCCACCACCATTCACAACTGGAAGTGGCAGGACTGCAGAGCTTAGATCTGATCCATTGATTGGGGGATTACTTAGCTGTGTCTATCACTTGCTGCTTATGCTGTTTGGCATGCAAGTTGTCCTGTGTTATGGCTATTGATCATTTTTAACTGAAGGGCGAGTGGAGATTGAACAAATAGTCCAGTAAATCCTCCATACTGAGCTGACAGCAGAAGCTAACACCGACAGAATTATCAATATAATTGACAGAGGTTTATGAATTATTCTTCATAGGATAGAAAATAAGGTTTTTATATCCACTATATAGATGACTTAGTTCTTTGTTGGGTCTTTTACTGACACATTTTATCTGAAGGACCTGAAAGGAGTTAAAAAGGAAAGTGTTGAGAGTGAGAATAAACTCACCCAGGGTATTCCGATGGTGGTGGATGGCAATTTGTTGGGCTGTTGTTTGAGGAAGGTCGAGAGACCCAGACACCATTTTGATGAGTGACAGAGGTGGTAGTAGTATTATACATTTATTGTTAAAAAGATGGAGAACCGAAGTGGCCAGAGATTCCGATGTAAGTAGGAAGTGATTGACTTCAATGGAATGTAAACTGGACAGATTGTATAATGGGTGGGCATAGAGTCATAGGGGTCTACAGAACAGAAAAGGACCTTTCAGCCGAAGGAGTCTGTGCCGGTCAAACAAGTACTTAACTATTCTAATCCTATTTTCCAGCACCAGGCCCAAAGTCTTATATGCCACGGCATCACAATTGCACATCCAAATACTTCTTAAATATTATGAGGGTTTCTGCCTCTACCATCCTTCCAGGAAGTGAGTTACAGATTCCCTGGGTGAAAAAAATCTTCTTCACATACCCTCTAAACCTCCTGCCTTTTACTTTAAATCTATACCCCTTGGTTATTGATCCCTCCACCAAGGGGAAAAGTTCCTTCCTGTCTATCCTATCTATGCCCCTCATAATTTTATACACCTCAATCATGTCCCCCCTCAATCTCCTCTGCTCCAGGGAAAATAACCCCAGTCTATCCAATCTCTCTTCATAAACTAAAACTCTCCAGCCCAAGCAACATCCTGGTAAATTTCCTCTGCACTCTCTCTAGTGCAATCACATCCTTCCTATAATGCAGATTCCAGAACTGCACACAATGTGCTAGCTGTGGCCTAACCAGCATTTTATACAGTTCCAGCATAACCTCCCTGCTCTGATATTCTATGCCTCGACTAATAAAGGCAAGTATCCCACAAGTTATGTGATGAAGATAAAAATGTACACCATTGTGTCAGTTGGGACAATCTTGTTTGTGGATCTTCAGCTGGAGGTAGAGATGGGCTGTTTAGGTATATGGAACTATGATACTATAGGAGTTGGAGAACAGAGGGGGTGAACTTCTAATGGAGATGAGATCACCAACAGCTTGGGAAATTATAGTTTATTATTCAGTAATAAGTTCATGCTCCAGATGGAATTGGAAAGAATCAGACAGCTGGCATTTATCAATGTGTGTTGGAGGTACTTCCAGCAAATGCCACTTTCTTTAGTGCTTCAAAGTCATTTTGTAGTATGGAGACCAGAACTGCACATATTACTCCAAGTGTGCTCCAGCCCTGCCAAGATGATGAATACATTTTACTTTATAGTTCCTTGCTTTTGTATTCTATTGCTTTACCCCAGTACTTTGTTTGCCCCGCTTATGCTTTTATCGATTTACGTTGCAATTATTTATCATTTATGCGTCTTTATTCCAAGGTCTCTTTGCTCTTCTACTCTACTTAACCTTCCAAGGAATAAGTAGCTTTTTTATTCCTCCTGATAAATTAAACCAGCTCACATTTTACTATCTTGAGAATAATTTGCCATTTACCATTCCATGTGCCCTCTTGCATGGTGGAGGGAGTATTTGCTGAGGATAGATCAGAGTTTAGTGTTAGAATAGGGAAGGTGAGAGGGCATGGTGAAAATCGAGCAAGCAGTAACCAGACAGAAGTTAGGTTTGAAGAGGAAAAATGGGGTAAGAAGATAGTGAAGGAGGGAGGAAGAGCACCGAGAGGATACCTGAGCTTATAGTTAGTGATATCATGAAAAGAAGGAAAAAGGTTTTGATAGAGCAATTAATAAAATGAAGGATAATATCGAACTGGACCAGGATGGCTAGTTAATAGGTTGCACTAATGCTACTGTGCAGAAAAGTCAATAAAAGCGGAATGCATGAAATGAGAGAGTGTTTCAAGAACAATGCTTGGAGGAACACTGAATATCACTGGGATCTCAGTGATCATGAATGGATCAGAAAAAGGTTAGGGTTCAGCCGGGATCCATAGGAGTAGAGCCAAAGGGCTCCAGCTGTGAAAATGGGCTTTGACATATGCACAGTTAGAAAGAAGGAAAGAAAGAATAATAATGATGGTGAAAAGGATGAAAGAGGCAGACAATAAAGAGTGGAGCAGAACTTCTTCGAGATTAGCATTCCCGAAAAAAGTGGCAGTGAATTAAACAATAAAAATAAAAATTACAAAAAATCTATAAATATTGGAAATCTACAAATAAAAACAGAAAATGCTGGAAATAGATCTGGATTTGAAAAGGCAAGTTAATATTTCATAAAATAATTCCATCTTTAAGAACTGGAATGGGAAGACAACCTATTGCTTGAAATGGACAGAACAGAATGAATGGGAGCATCAATTGAAGGTCAACAATCAGTAATATCTGATCCTCTTATAATCACCTTTACCTAAAAATATTATCCTGTCTTAATAATGGCGACAGACTCAATGCAAGCTTCAAACTCTACTTTTACCAATTATCCATCAGACAACTAGAGAAAATAAGGCTATCAGGGATGACAAATATGCCCAACTTTTACAGGTCAAAAGCAAGTTTTGGTGGTATCTTTCATGCCTTTGTTTACACACATTTCATGAGGAGCTGGTTGTGGTAAACTAAGGCAGGAAGAAAGAGGTAATACGCTGCTTTGTTGGCTGTCAAGCACATGAAGAGCATGTAAAGCGAGAACTGTCGTTCCAATCTGGTTTTAATTCACAGGCAAGTATCTGTCTATTAGTGGTAAATGTAACTCATGCAACAAGAGGAAATGCTTCTGTTGAGGCATAATTATGAGGATTTCAACCACACACACAATTACTGCTCTTCTGGTCCTCATTATTAAAGGCTTCCTTTGTTTGGTTTTGTTCCAAATTAGTTGCATGTGTGAATGTTTTTGCTGAAATATCACCCACAGCTGTTGGGTAATAGGGCTACATCATTGTATTAACCTTACAATTAACCCTTGTTAGGAGTATTACCCGGCACAGGTGCAGTGACATAGACATTGCTGTTTCCTCTTAATGAAGCTACAGAAGTCATATTGCTCTCCCTACAAACAGGCTGTCACTAGAAATAGTACTTCTATGTAAGTTTGCCTTGTGTCACAATTTAAACATTTAGCTTTTCAGTGCAGAGCAAAGTAATATCAACAATGTTAGGTGAAATATTTGACAATGTCTGTAATGTAGTCAATGTTTTAATTAAGCTTGTGGGGGAGTCATTCAGTTCCACTTTTGTCTTATGCTCTGCCAATTGTTGTAAAAGTGCATCTGGTTCACTAATGTCCTTTAGGGAAGGAAATCTGCTGTCTTTACCTGGTCTGGCCTAATGTGACTCCAGACCCACAGCAATGTCCTCCTAAATGCCCACTGAACAAGGACAATTAGGGATGGACAATAAATGCTGGCCCAGCCAACAACACCCACATCCCATGAACAAATAAAAAAAAATAATGACCTTCAATGCTTTTCAAACTGCTAGCAAGTCACTTCATTGCTATAAATGACAATGGAGTAGATCTTGACTTTGTGAAATAGTGTCGAACTAGTGACAGCAAATCTGCATTTTGTTTTACATCTCTCCAGTATCAATAGAAACAAAAATTAGTTGATTTGTAAAACTGGCAACCGAAGTTAATGCACATTTCACATTATTGCAAAAAGACAAGCTCAAGCTCTGTCCTTTTTTCATCTAGTTATTAACAGAACTTCATATTTTCCTCAGAATCACTATATTTCTAGGTACACTGATGCATTGCAAAAGGCCTCCAATGTGGATGATCGCATCTCCCTCACCAGGAACAGCACAAAATATTTCTTTATTAATTTGAACAATGATTTCAGCAGAAAATGTGGGATGTGAAATATTTACAAGACAGCTATATCATATTTACCATATTTAACCCAAAATTTAGTACTCATTCTGAAGAACTACAATAGTTCATTGACATAGTCATGGCAGCCAACGAGAATATGGGAGTTGCCCTGAACACCAGAAAGACCAAAATCGTGTACAAATCTACATCATAAATCCAATTCCTTCAATTGAGATTCATGGCAAAGTGTTTGAAAATGTCCCTCGCTTTCCTTATCTTGGAAACTATTTATCCTAAAAAGCTTACACTGATGAAGAGGTACATGACCAAATCCAATGACATAGCTCAGCTTATGGAAAATTACGTACAAGCTTTCAAGAATGGTGGTACCAGTTCCAACACTAAACTCAAAGTCTATTGGGCAGTGGTTCTCCTTGTGCTTCTGCACGGCATTGAAGCCTGGACAACTTAAGGACTTTAGACTCCATATCAAGGCCCTGGAACAACACCATCTACACTGTCTTAGAAGAGTCTCGTGAATCAAGTAGGAAGAACAAACATGAGTGTCCTCCAAGATGCAGACAAGCCAACAATAGAGACCATGATAATCTCACATCAGCTGACATGGAGAGGAACTGTCCTCAGAATGCCCACCTCAAGACTGCCCAAACAGGGGTTCTACTCAGAGCTCCGCCAGGGAGCCCGTTCACACAGGGGTCCAAAGGGAATGTTTCTCAAACAATCCCAAAGCCTCCATGAGGTTCTGCTCTATTGACATTAACACATGGGCCAGGATTTTTCAGTCTGTGTGCGGGGGCGGACCCGACAAGCCGGCATGTAAAATGACGCGCAATGTTTCGTTCGGCGGGCGTGCGCCGGAGTCAGCTGTGCACCCGCCAATAATTGATAGGTTTATTAAGGCCATTAACGAATTAATTAATGGCAAGTTAATGCTGCCCATCCAACCTTATGGTTGGCGGGCAGACGAGAAGGCCAAGCGGCCTTTACATTTTTTAGGAAACCTCATCCATGTGCAGATCATGTGGCTTCCTAAAACTTTTATGAATTAAATAAGAAGTTTTCCTGAAAAATAAAAACATGTCCCATCTCATGTGATACAGTCATGTGAGGGGACATGTTTCATTAAATTTTTATTTATTCTATTTATTATTTTCAAAAGGGCTTCAATATCCCTGAGGCAGCTCCGTGCCCTAGGGAGATTGAAGCGCTCTTATGAGCTCCTGCGCAAAAGAGCGCCGGCCCTGACTCTCCCTCCCCCCTACCAACCCCCCCACCCCCCCCCAGCTTGCACAGGTAGCGCTGAGCGCTACCTCTCGCATATTACGCTGGGCGGGCCTTAATTGGCCCGCCTGCGTAAATGGCTGTGTGGAGCCGATCGTGGGCAGTGGTCAGCTCCACGACCACCCCTGCCCGCTTCCACCAAGTCCGCCCAACGTGGGAAAAATTCAGGTCACGGTAAGCAGAATCATGGCCAAAATGATGATCCATCATCAAAAATGAGTTCAAGACCTTCCAGTCACTGGAAGCAGTCTCTGAGGGAGAACTGTGAAAGAGGCAGAAACAGAGGTCAGATGCTTGAGCCAATAATCTTCCATACCTCTCCCAGCCTGTTCACTGATGTTCTCTCTGTGGGAGAGCCTGTAAGGCTAAGATAGAGCTCATAATCCATCCGGGCACCCATAACCAGCACTGGAATCTCACTTAAACCCAGCCATCCACAAAGAATAAACACCCTCGACATGATGGATTGCTGATGATGATGATGATTTGCGATCCAATGAAATAAGTTTTACATGTATCCTAGGAAGTTATTTAACACAGTGCACTCCCACTTCCATTATACTCATGCTTTTATTTAAGGTCTCGATAAGTCCATTTGTTGCATGTGCATTCTTGAGGCAATATGCAAAGATTTTCCTGTATCCTTTATTCGGTGAATTAATTTTCTCAGTTGATATATGTTGCTGTTGCTGGTTGTCACAAGGGCTGGAAGGACATGCAATAGTCATGTCAATTTACAGCTTCACATTTAAACATTGACATCTGTTAATGGAATTCCACTAATTTTCTACACTGCAGCAGAAAAAACAGGGAAAATGTAGACATGTGTTTTCAGTAGTATCAACCACTGTTCTGCAAGCGTGACTCTTCTCCCAAACTCTTATACCCCTTTATTAGCTTTTATTTTTAACCTGTCAGCCAGGTTTTTTTCTTCTTTCTTGTTTCAATTTAAATTTTCCTTTCTCAGTTAATATCTCTCTCCCTTTAATTAGTGTCAAACACAAAATATCAGTGCTGTAAAACGTGATAGTTAGGAGCAAAGCTAGCACCACACTTTATTCATTTTGGTTTCTAATGAAACCAATGCCCTTTTTCTTACACTGAGAATTGTGCATACTCAAATCAACGACAATCAGTTAGCACACCTTCAAAACCCAAACATGGTTCCACCTAACCACTAGTTCCTGTTTGATCTTGTTAAATGCATTTTCCCTGCTATTCTCTTTAACTCCAATCTACCCTACATTATGTGGCTTCACCTAGATGTTAGAAAAGATCACATTGTATAGGTTTTACAATTCCAATTTTTCTCACTTTCCCTTCCTTCAGAAAAAAATTTATCTGCCATAATTTCCTGTCATCAACAAGGATAAGAGTTTCAGTCACTTGCACAGGCGTGGCATCACTGACCACCACAATATTATCTGCACTAGCTGCTTAGCTGGAAGATTTTAATCATATGATAGACACAAAATAAATACTGCAATACAAAAAAGTCTATCAAATCTTCATAAAAGCATTGAAGATTCATAGAAGGGCCTGGATTTGGTGCCTCTTAGAGTGGAAGGACTGTTGTACAGTGGGCCCTACACTATCTTGGTGGGACATTGCCTGGTTTCAATAATGAGGCGCGCCTGTATATTTAAGGACAAAGCACTAATGTAGCCTTTCATCTACCTTCACAGCCACCAGTAGATCCACCATTAAAGGATTTTGTTGTGGTAGGGCTTATTGAATGGTGGCCCTTGCTCACCATGTCACAGGGTGCTGTAAAATAGGCTTACGGGAGTTTTGAATGATGTGGAGGCACCATCCTCTACCTCACCCACCCTAGACACCCTGTTGCTGTTGTCTGTGATTGCTTATTGGCCTGGAGAGGTCCTGCTTATTTTGCAGCTAACCTTCATATCTGGAGATTGTTCTGGCTACCTGTTATCCACAGATGTGGTTGGTAGCTGCAGTGGTTTGCACAACACTGGAGATACCAATAACCATAAATTTAGATTGTTGCACTTAACCTTACTCATAGTAGGCTGAAATTCTTAGGCATTGCCATCCCAAAATAAGTGCCAGGAGGCATCTGCTGGTGAATCTTTCTCCTACTCCCCTCCCCAAGAACGTGGAATCACAATGGGAGTGGGTCACCTCATTTAAATATTGCTGGCAGGTATCTGCAATGCTTTGGTGCAGAGAGGCAGGAAAGAGTAACACAAGCTGGTTGTTCTTGGGGAGGGAATATTAGAGTCAGGTCTGCTTAAAACCATTGAGGGCGATATTGAACTTGCACCTAAAGTGGTACGTAGTTGGCAGAACAAGTGTTCCACATGTTGGTCCACAACCAACATTTACAGAAGCAAAAGGGACACCTGAGCATCCGTACGAACGGATTAGGAGCAAGAATAGACCACTTGGCTCCTCAAGTCTGCTCTGCCATTCAATAAGATCATGGCTGATCTGATTTTAACCTCAACTCCACGTTTCCGCCTACCCTGATAACTTTTCAACCGCTTACTTATCAAGAATCTGTCTAGCTCTGCCTTGAAAATATTCAATTACTCTGCTTCCATTGCCTTTTCATGAAGAGACTTCCAAAGACTCATGACCCTTTGAGGGAAAAAATTTTGCTTCATCTCCATTTTAAATGCGTGAATCCTCATTTTTAAACCGTGACCCCTAGTTCTAAATTCTTCTACAAGAGGAAACATCCTTTCTATGTCCAGCCTCTCAAGTCCCCTCAGGATCCTATATGTTTCAATCAAATACCCTCTTACTCTTCCAAACTCCAGCAGATACAATCCTAGCCTGTCCAGCCTTTTCTCATAAGACAACCTGTCCAGTCCGGGTATTAGTCTAGTAAAACTTCTCTGAACTGCTTCTAACACATTTATTCTCTTCCTTAAATAAGGAGACCAATACTCTATGCAGTACTCCAGATGTGGTCCCATCAGTATCCTGTACAACTGAAGCATAGCCTCCTTACTTTTGTATTCAATTCCCCTCGCCATAAATTATAACATTCTATTAGCTTTCCTAATTACTTGCTGTACCGGCTACGTACCAGCCTTTCATGATTCATGCACTGGGACACTCAGATCCCTTTGAATCTCAGAGCTCTGCAATCTCTCACCATTTAGATAATAAGTTTCTTTTTCATTCCTCCTGCCAAAATGGACAATTTCACATTTGCCCATATTATACTCCATTTGCCAGTTCTTTGCCCAATCACTTAACCTATCTATGTCACTTTGTAGCTTTCTTATGTCCTCTTCACAACTTACTTTCCTACTTATCATTGTGTCATCATCTGAATGTAATCTCAACTCCCCATTCTGGACTACCCCCGATAACCTTTTCACCCCTTTGCTAGTGAAGAATCTGTCTAGCTCTGCCTTAAAAATATTTAAAAACTATGCTTCCACTGTCTATTGAAGAAGAGAGTTCCAAAGACTAACGGCCCTCTGAGAGAAAAAAATTCTCCTCATCTCTGTCATCTCCTCAGCTCTGCAATCTCTCACCATTTAGATAATATGCTTCTTTTTTATTCTCCCTGCCAAAATGGAAAATTTCACATTTTCCCACATTATACTCCATTTGTCAGATCTTTGCCCACTCATTAACCTACTTATGTCCATTATTTGTAGCCTCAGTGCAGTTCATGTCCCTCCCGCACTGAAAGGACACCACCTGTCATATCGGACAGGCACCTTCATAAAGGTCCAGTAATTAAAATGATTCAATAAGGATCTTCTGTTTGTTGTCGAGCCCTTTTGTAAAATTGGCTTCCCCAGCACCTGACTTGACAGACATTAGAAACATAGAAAAACAGAAGATAGGAGCAGGAGTAGATCACTTGGCCCTTCAAGCCTGCTCCGCCATTCAATTCATGGCTGATCCTCTATTTCAATGTCGTACTCCTTTGCACTCGCCATACCCCTTGGCACCATTAGAGTCTAGAAGTCTACCTATTTCCTTCTTAAATATTCAGTAACTTGGCCTCCATATCCTTCTGGGGTGGAGAATTCCACAAGTTCACCACCAACTGAATGGAGAAGTTTCTCCTCAAGTCAGTTGTAAATGGCCACCCCTGTATCCTGAGATCGTGACCCCTTGATAAAGACCTCCTAGGCCAGAAGAAACATCATCCC
This sequence comes from Carcharodon carcharias, assembly GCF_017639515.1. Lineage (NCBI taxonomy): Eukaryota > Metazoa > Chordata > Chondrichthyes > Lamniformes > Lamnidae > Carcharodon > Carcharodon carcharias. The sequence continues at coordinate 44,453,333 of NC_054469.1, forward strand.
TGCATCCAGTCTGTTAGCCCTGTCAGAATTTTGTACATTTCAATGAGATCCCCTCTCATTCTTCTAAACTCCAGTGAGTGAATAAAGGCCTAGTCGAATCAAGCTATACTCATACGACAATCCTGCCACCCTGGGAATCAGTCTGGTGAACCTTTGCTGCACGCCCTCTATGGCAAGTATATCCTTTCTTAGGTAAGGAGACCAAAACTGCACACAATATTCCAGGTGTGCTCTAACCAGGGCCCTGTACAGCTGCAGTAAGATATTCTTGCTCCTGTACTCTCACAATGAAGCCCAATGTACCATTTGCCTTCTTAACTGCTTGCTGCACTTACATGCTTGCTTTCAGTGATTGGTGTACAAGGACACCCAAGTCCTTTTGTAAATCAAGATTTCCCAATCTATCACCATTTAAATAATACTCTGCCATTCTGTTTTTCCTACCTAAGTGAATAACTTCACACTTATTCACGTTATACTGCATCTGCCATGTATTTGCCTACTCACTCAACTTGTCTAAATCGCCTTGAAGCCTCTTAACATCCTCCTCACGACTCACATTCCCACCAACTGTTGTGTCATCAGCAAACTTGGAAATTCTACATTTAGTTCCCTCATCCAAATCTTTGATATATAACGTGAATAGCTGGGCCCCAAGTGCTGATCCACTAGTCACCGCCTGCTAGTCTGAAAAAGACCCATTTGTTCCTCTTCTCTTGTTTCCTGTCTGCTAACCAATTCTCAATCCATGCCAATGTATACCCAAAATCCCATGCACTTTAATTTTACACACTAATCACTTATTTGGGACTTTATTAAAAGGTTTCTGAAAATCCCCTGGTTCTCCCTTATCTATTCTGCTAGTTACATCCTTGAAAAACTCCAGTAGGTTTGTCAAACATAATTTCCTTTTCATAAAACTTTGCTGACATTTCCTAATCCCATTGATATGTCTTAGAAACTCACTTTGGAAACAACACTAACAAGCAACATGTGTCAGATCTAAGCTCTGCAGTCCTGCCACATCCAGTCGTGAATGGTGGTGGACAATTAAGCAACTCACTGGAGGAGGTGGCTTCAAAAATATCCCTACCTCAATGATGGAGGAGCCCAGCACAGCAGTGCAAAAGATAAGGCTGAAGCAATCGCAACGATCTTCAGCTAGAAGTGCCGAGTAGATGATCCATCTCGGCCTCCTCCGGAGGTCCCCAGCATCACAAATGCCAGTCTTTAGCCAATTCAATTCATTCTGCGTGATATCAAGAAACGGCTGAAGGCACTGTATATTGCAAAGGCTATGGGCCTTGACGATATTCCGGCAATAGTACTGAAGACTTGTGCTCCAGAACTTGCCGTGCCCCTGGCCAAGCTGTTCCAGTACAGCTACAACACTGGCATCTACCCAACTATGTGGAAAATTGCCAAGGTATGTCTTGTACACGAAAAGCAGGACAAATCCAACCTGGTCACTTACCGCCCCATCAGACTACTTTCCATCATCAATAAAGTAATGGAAGGGTTATCAACAGTGCAATCAAGCGGCACTTGCTTTGCAATAACCTTCTCATTGATGCCCAGTTTGGGTTCTGCCAGGGCCACTCAGCTCCTGACCTCATTACAGCCTTGGTTCAAACATGGACAAAAGAGTTGAACTGCTGAGTAGAGGTGAGAGTGACTGCTCTTGACATCAAGGCAGTATTTGACCGAGTCTGGCATCAAGGAGCCCGAGCAAAACTATAGTCAATGAGAATCAGGGGGTAAACTCTCCACTGGTTGGAGTCATACCTAGCACAAAGGAAGATGGTTGTGGTTGTTGGAGGTCGGTCATCTCAGCTCCAGGACATCACTGCAGGAGTTCGTCAGGATAGTGTCATAGGCCCAACCATCTTCAGCTGCTTCATCAATGACCTTCCTTCCATTAAAAGGTCAGAAGTGGAGATGTTCGCTGATGATTGCACGAAATTCAACACCATTCGTGACTCCTCAAATACTGAAGCAGTCTATGTCCAAATGCAGCAAGACCTGGACAATATCCAGGCTTGGGCTAACAAGTGGCAAGTAACATTCGCACCACACAAGTGTCAATGACCATCTCCAACAAGAGAGAATCCAACCATTGCCCCTTGATGTTCAATCACATTACCATCACTGAATCCCCCACTATCAACATCCTGGGGTTTACCATTGACCAGAAACCAAACTAGACTAGTCATATAAATAGTGTGGCTACAAAAGCAGGTCAGAGGCTAGGAATTGTGCGACGGGTAACTCGCCTCCTGACTCCCCAAGCCTGTCCACTATCTACAAGGCACAAGTCAAAAACGTGATGGAATACTCCCCACTTGCCTGGATAAGTGCAGCTCCTACAACACTGAAGAAGCTGGACACCGTCCAGGACAAAGTAGTCCACTTGATTGGCACCACATCCACCAACATTCACACCTTCCACCACCGACGCACAGTAGCAGCAGTGTGTACCATCTACAAAATGCACTGCAGAAATTCACCAAGGCTCCTTAGACAGCACCTTCCAAACTCATGTCCACTACCACCTTGAAGGACAAGGGCAACAGCTAGATGGCAACACTGGAAGTTCCCCTCCAAGTCACTCACCATCCTGACTTGGAAATATATGGCCATCCCTTCACTGTTGCTGGGTCAAAATCCTGGAACTCCCTTCCTAACAGCACTGTGGGTGTACCTACACCATATGGATTGCAGCGGTTCAGGAAGGCAGCTCACCACCACCTTATCAAGGGCAACTAGGGATGGGCAATAAATGCTGGCCCAGCCAGCGAAGCCCACATCCCGTGGATGAATTAAAAAAAACACCCGTCAGCTGCATTCAAAGGGCTCATCCTCTACATCCGTATTAGTGCCTGGTTTGTTCTTTGAGGCTGCCTGGTTAACCTCTGGGCATTTTTTTTGGCCTTTTGCGTTACTTCTATGTTTGATTTCTGACTTCTGAGAGGAAGTCTTTGCCAATACTGGACTATTTTTGGTTGCATGCAAGACAATTTTACTGTGGTCAAGGGTAGTCTGATAGGGCTGCCTGTAGCCAGGAAAGTGGGAGAGAACAGAAGCAGTTGGGAAAAGAGGGAGGTGGAGTACACTACGCAGTTCTTCAGGGAGCATATCTCATACCTGAACTTTATTAAGGATCCATGTCTCAGGCATATTCATTTTCCACAGGGCGTTGTCATTGAGATATGCCACCTGCTGCATCGCAACACGAGCCTCGATTCAGGGCTGGGACAGCATTGCTTGTGACTGCCAAGGTCACTCTAACTCTTAACGTTTATGTAGAGTAAAGGGTTAATGATTATGTTAATTAGACAATGATGTTAACGATGCTTTAAGCATGACATCAGGGTCAGATGACCAAGAGACTCCAAGGGAACAAGGCACAGAACAGTCTATGTCCACAGAATATACTTATCATGAGGTCTTGAATGTAAATAACAGTAAATAAATAGATGTCCAAGTCACTCATAGAGTAAGGGAAACCTCATTCATCTAAAAGACAGCGCATGTAAAGGACAATGATACAAACCAGTTTATGCAAAAGGCTTCTTCCAGGAGACATTAGCAGTTTGCCATCTGTCATTCTATCTGAGAGATGACTGAGGCTCTCTATCTATACATGGAGGGACACCTACATTTCCTTCCCCAATATCAAATTGAGACAGAACAAGAGAGCAATAATGTCCGCCAACATTGCCCTGGGTGCAAGATGATGCTGAGGTGAGAGTAACTGCCCTTAACATCAAAGCCACATTTGGCCAAGTGTGACATTGAGGAGCCTGAGCAAAACTAGAATCAAGGGGAATCGGGGGACAACTCTCTGCTGATTGCAGTCATACTCAGCACAAAGGAAGATGGTTGTGGTTGTTGGAGGTCAGTCATTTCAGCTCCAGGACATCACAGCATTTATTCCTCAGGGAAGTGTTGTCGGCCCAACCATCTTCACTTGCTCCATCAGTGACCTTCTTTCCATCATAAGATCAGAAGTGGGGATGTTCCCTGATGATTGCACAATGTTCAGCACCATTTGAGACTCCTCAGGTACTGAAGCAGTCCATGTCCAAATGTAGTAAGACCTGGACAATATCCAGGCTCGACCGGACAAGTGGCACATAACATTCACACCATGCAAGTGCCAGGTAATGACCATCTCCAACAAGAGAGAATCCAACCGTCGCCCCTTGATGTTCAGTGGCATTGCCATCACTGAATCCGCCACTATCAACATCCTGGGAGTTAGCATTGACCAGAAAATGAACTGGACAAGCCATATAAATACTGTGGTGACAAGTACAGGACAGAAGCCAGGAATCCTGCGATGGGTAACTCACCTCCTGACTCCTTAAAGCCTGTCCACCATCAGCAAGGCAGAAGTCAGGAGTGTGATGGAATACTCCCTGCTTGCCTTACTGTGTGCAGCTCCTACAACACTGAAGAAGCTTGACACTATCCAAAGCAGCCCACTTGATTGGCATTACATCCACAAATATGGCCCCCCCCACCTCCACTACTGCTGCACAGTAGCAGCAGTGTGTACCATCTACAAGATGCACTGCAGAAATTCACCAAGGCTCCTTTGACTGCACCTTCCAAACCCACGACCACTACCATCTAGAAGGACAAGGGCAGCAGATACATGGGAACACCACCACCTTGAAGTTCCTCTCCAAGCCACTCAACATCCTGACTTGGAAATATTTCCCCGTTCCTTCACTATCGCTGAGTCAAAATCCTAGAACTCCCTCACTAATAGCACTGTGGATGTACTTACACCACATGAACTGCAGCAGTTCAAGGACGCAGCTTACCACCACCTTCTAAAGGGCAACTAGAGATGGGCAATAAATGCTGCCCAGCCAGCGAAGCCCACATCCCATGAATGAATAAAAAAGCAAAATGCCCCTAGCATCCATAATGCCTTACGTACTCCCCATCACCATTCTGGCATTTTTATGAATAGAAAAAGATTCCACTCTCTCACTGACTATAGGCAATGCATCATGCAGGCTTCTGGCTGATTTCCTGGCAGTGGTCATGATTTCATTTATTCTGTGTTAGTGTTGCCTTCCTACTGATGCCAGTCTTCAGCTAATTCAATTCACTGCAAGTGATATCAAGAAATGGCTGAAGGCATTGGATATTGCAAAGGCCATGGGCCCTGACAATATTCTGGCAATAGTACTGAAGACTTTGCCTACAGGACATACTTGGGCAATTTTCCACAGTGCTGGGTAGATGCTAGTGTTGTTCCAGGCCTTCAGATCACTGGCTAGCAACTGGGCGACAAAGATTATGCCCTTCCACATGACTTTGGTTCGGAACCTGCTACAGAGCTAGCTTACAGTGAGAGTCTGGCCATCAAGCAAGGTAGGTTGGCTTGTTCAAACCATGTGAACTGTGGAGGTAAATGAATTTGTAAACATGTTTACAGTATGTACATTTATAAACGTGTAAAAATGCTAACACAGAGAGGGGAAATGTTGATCCAGATGTAATTAGATAAATGTACATCTTTTTATTAACTGTTAAGTTTTGAGGTTCTCTTTTTTGCCATCCTTGCCTGTTATTCCCTTTACTTCTCTCTGTGTATCATTAGCTTGGGGCTGGGTACATCAATGTGTTTTTAACAGTTCTTATCCAGCCTCAACTCTGCTTTATGGCAACCAGTAATCTAATGATTCTTGTACCGCTGCACCTGCTATGTAAAAATGAACAAAAGTTTTGATGAATGTAAAGTCAATGATGGATAATTAAAGATCAGACACATCCTGCCTTTGTGAGTTTTCAGGAGTTGTAATTCTAACCTTTTCCCGGTTGTATGAGATTTGTCAGAGAAGGTCACATACGTGCTGATTCAATAGTACCTAGTCTGGGCTTAAATTGGATTGTTTACATGCATTTAATGGGAAATTTGATAAACACGTGATGAAGAAAGGAGTAGAAGCAACTGCTGGTAGATGAAGGGGGGTGGGAGAAGCTCTTGTGAGGCATAAACAATAGCATAAACCAGTTGGGCTGAATGGCTTATTTCTGTGTTTTGACTCTATGTAACTACGTTACAGTGAAAATTGATAATCCTGATTCCACTGGAGTCAATCTCACAAGATTCCAGTTTCTAATTGTAAAACAAACCTGGAAAGATAAATACTAAAAGATCATATCCAGTGTCACAACACTTTGAACACCTGCCCGCCACCAGGATCTTCCGGTCCCAACACAAGTCAATGGACTTCTGGCTGGGGCACTGCTTCACCCAGCGTGGGTCCCACCCACGATGGTGCTGAAAAATCCCAGCCTTTGTAGAGGCAAGAGGTCTGTGAATATTGCCACAACTGTAAGCAGTCCAGTTCAGTTCAGTTTAACCTCTTCCAATAAATTGCAGTGTGACCAACTCCAACTTAGTCCAGGAAGATTTCACAAAGTCAGTGATGAAATAAAAGCAATGATTCACTTTTCTTTTAGAGTCATTTTAAATTACTTATTACTTTTCCAGGAATGGCAGCTCTAATACTTTCTCATGGCTTGTCATGAAGAATGCATGTATGAATCAAAAACATTTTTAATAGAAAAATATATAACCAAGAGGTGCTTGAGGTAATTTGAATCCTGACATAGGGCAGAATAACAGTGAAAGAGGTAGAATTTGTTTTAATTCATTCACAGGATGTGAGCGTCACTGGCAGGCCAATATTTATTGCCCATCCCTAACTGCCCTTGAGAAAGTGTTTGCACCTTCTCGTACCGCTGCAGTCCATGTGGTGTAGGTACACCCACAATGCTGTTAATCAGGCAGTTCCAGGTTTTGATGCAGTGACAATGAAGGAACAGTGATATAGTCCCAAGTCAGGATGGTGTGTGATTTGAAGGTCACCTTTTGTTGTAATGTGCATTTAAGGGACATCAGCATGACATCACAAAAAGGGAAATGTGTCATGTGATCTAGTTTTGGTTTCAGTTTTGCTTTGAGCAGAGCACACACACACACAGCTCTGATGCCTTCAAGTTTTGTACCTATGTGTAACTGTTATTACATGTGCCTGGTCTTAATAAATGAACCCACAATGTGCTTACCAAATCCCTTATGAGCAATCGATGCCTTGTGCCTTGTACAGCAAACGATCCCAAGGTTATAATAACATGACATGGTGATCAGCAGTGGTAAGGCAGGTGGCAGCAAAATTAAGTACAGGTACGACCATGGTAAACAGCCTTGGATCATTCTACATGGCATGCAGAGACCCTCGATGTTTTGATCAGACTGCCATGAAGTCGCAGCATCAGAGAGTGTTGTCAATGCAGCATGGTGGCTATGAAGGTAAACTTTGGAGACATAGTGCTGACCTAGTGCTCAAGTAAAGAGCTGGTAAGCAGACAGATCCTTCGTGGTGATACTGCAGCACATGGCCTGTCAGTTCCATGAGTGGGACTGCGTGCTGAGAGGACCAGCATTGAGTTAGCTCAGTCAGGAAAGGCAAGTGACCAGGGTGTGGGCTGGATCAATAGTGAGCAAGGGAGAGTCAAACAAAAGAAAGTCATAAAATAAGGCCAGCAAAGGTTGCGATTATAACGGGTGACTTCTGGAGTTGCTGAACAATAAATTGAATAAAAAGCAAGACTCTTTGCTCTCTAATGCATTTCTACCACAACTCATCTTCATGGGTGGAGCTTGAAAAAGTGCGTGAAAGTGGCTACAACGATATTTGGCTTGTATGCGGATGCTGCAGATATATGGTGGATCAATGGTTGCACTTGTATTCTCCTGCAAGTGTGATGGCGCAGCTCCCTTGAAACTGCCAGTTTTGTTGAAACATTCTGGATATTTTGACTTTAGGCCGTGAGCTGAGGTGGTGGGAGTAATTTCTGAAGTTGATCTGCCTTATGGTGTCTGAGTGATTCCCTGGAGGTCACAACATGCTGGTAGACCTTTAAATGCTGGGCCTGTTGCTTCCATGATGTAGAACATCTGCGACACCCAGGAGGATTGATTGTATTTGCACTCCAGGAGAATGGATCCTGCACCTGTAATCAGTGAACTGTTGTACGCTGAAGGTTTCACTGTAGTAGATTTTGCCATGGCCTTCCACATCTGTGGATACATGTCTCTTAGAATTCAGACATGAACTCCAGGTACTACACAAGAATAAAAGTCATAGGGGCATTGTCAGAATATTCACAAAATTCCCCAGTTTGAATTGGAGTGCACCTGACCTACTATTCAAAATATTTAAAAAGCATACAGAGCTTTGATTTCTTGATTCAGGAGTGCCTGAACAGGCAATCAGGCCATAAAAATTTGCCTAGCAATTGGGAATGAAAATCTACACAGGCTAAACATATCAGGATTAACAGTAGACGAGCTAAAGGATCCCAAAAAATATGGACTACATTGAAAGACCGATTCAGAATTAAGTTAAACTTCCACATTCATCGACTTGAGTTCATGTAATTTCAGCAAGAGCCTAAAGAATCCATAGGCTTCTTCATCAGCAGCTGCACAGAAAAGGGTACACACTGTGATTTTTCAAATGCAGAGCCAACAGACAGACTACCTGAGTTGGAGATCATACCCACTTCCATGGAAGTATTCCAGAAAGATCTGCTAAACAATCCCCAAACGTGTAGAATTGAAGAGCTACTCAAGGATGGACATATGTACAAAGCAATACTCTCAGGTTGACAAAGCTTACAGGTCCTAAATGCAACCTCAATTGTTGAAGCACTCAGTAGAACACCCAAACCTAGCAAGGCATATGGTAGATGTGGTCTTCTGCATACACCAAGGAAATACCCAGGTTTTCATCAATTCTATAAGGCATGTGGGAGAAAGGGCCATTGGAAGTGGCAGTATACTAGAGCAAAGGCTGATGCAACTACAAAGAGCCGTGCACTGATACAAGCAAACCATACACAATGGTTTCCTTCAAGCAATAAGATTGACCATTCGGTAGCCCATCAGAAACATATACACGACAAACCAGAAAATGACGATGATCTGCATGACGCGATAAAAATTGGTGAATACATATTTCATATTTTCAATCTTATGGAAAACAGATACCATCACATCATCTGAAGTGTTTGCCAACATCCTACCCATCTTACCTAATCTTACTCAGAAACTAGAGAGCAAATGTTAAAACTACAAGAGATGATTACCAACATGCATGATAAAAATTTAGGTCCTGACTTGCCAAGTTAAAGTTGGGGTAACAAGTTTGCATCCAGGATCCCAAAGAAGATACGTGGAAAGCAGCCAAGGTGACAAGGATTCAAGGTCCTATGAAATCATTACACACAAAGGCACAATGGTGAGGCATTACCAAAATCAAGTCAGCTCCTCAACCATCATACAGTTCTATCGCATTGAGGACAAGATCCCAAATGTAACGAGAACAACATCCAAGAATGACAATCCCACAGATCATTGTGAGCAATTAAAGAACCCTCCAGACAAGGTTATCATCACAAGATCTGGGTGTACCAGCAGATTATCTCTACACTTAAAAGACTCGTAGATTCATCAGTTCTATGCACTTATGTAATGGTAACTAAACATGTACATGTACAGGTATTGTAAATAGTCATACTTCTTTATAAGGGGGAAAGTATCTTTAAAAAGAAAGGGGGATGTTGTAATATGCATGACATCAATAGAAAGGAAATGTGTCATGTGATCCAGTATTGGTTTCACGTTTGCTTTGACCTGAAGACATTAAAAGCTTTTTTTTAATCATTCATGGGATGTGGGCATCATTGACTAGGCCAGCATTTATTGCCCATCCCTAATTGCCCTTGAGAAGGGGGTGGTGAGCTGCCTTCTTGAACTGCTGCAGTCCAGTACATCCACAGTATTGATAGGGAGGGAGTTCTAGGATTTTGACCCAGTGACAGTGAAGGAACAGCAATATATTTCGAAGTCAGGATAGTGAGCAATTTGGAGGGGAACTTCCAGGTGGTGGTGTTCCCATGTATCTGCTGCCCTGTCCTTCTAGATGGTAGCAGTCATGGGTTTGGAAGGTGTTGACTAAGAAGCCTTGGTGAATTCCTGCAGTGCATCTTGTAGATGGTACACACTGCTGCCACCATGCGTCGGTGATGGAGGGAGTGAATGTTTGTGGATGTGGTGCCAATCAAGCAGGCTGCTTTGTCTTGGATGGTGTGAAGCTTTTTGAGTGCTGTTGGAGCCACTTGCATCCAGGCAAGTGAAAAGTATTCCAACACACTTTTCACTTGTGCCTTTTAGATGCTCTTATGCCTTCAAGCTTTATACCTATATATAAGCATTCTCATGTGCCTAGTCTTAATATGTGAATCCACAATATGTTTACCAAATCTTTTAGGACTGATTGGTGCCTTGTGTCTTGTACAGTAAATAAACCCATGGTATTAATTATATCATTATAATAACATACCATCTTGTAAGTGTTCTTGTGCCCCTGCTGCCCTTATCCTTCTAGGTGGCGGAGGTCATGGATTTTGAAATTGCTGTCGAAGGATCTTTGGCAAGCTGCTGCAGTACATCTTGTAGATGGCACATGCTGCTGCCACGTGGTGGTCAGAGTGAATGCTGAAGGTGGTGGGTGGAGTGCCAGTCAAGTGGGCTACTTTGTCCTGGACGCTCTCATGCTTCTTGAGAGTTGTTGGAACCACATTCATCCAGGCAAGTGGAGCGTATTCCATCACACTCGTGGCTTGTGCCTTTTCGATGGTGGATGAGCTTTGGGAAGTCAGGAGGTGAGTTACTCTCTGCAGAAATTCCTAGCCTCTGATCTGCTCTTATAGCCACAGTATTAATATTGCTCGTCCAGTTCAGTTTCTGGTCAATGACCTTGCTTTGAGTTTAGAAATACCATATCTATTTGCAATGGAAAGGTTCAACGATAATGGGTAATTTTGATTGATCCTCCTTCTGTTTGTCATTTTTGGAGAGCAGAAATTATAAGGGTCATTTTAACCTCACTTGCCAGGCAGTAAGTTCATGGGATCAAGTGAAACATACCACCCAATAGCTGGGATCTTGTCGGGCTGAGGGGGGTCTAGCCCACCATTTGGAGAACTGGTGGAAAAGCCCCGTCAGTTCTGAGGGGAGGCTGGACGGAAGCAAATGCCTTTCAGGCACTTAAATGCACAGGGCCTTCCCTGTGACTGGCGTTTCTGGCAGCAAAAGTTCTACCCAGTAAGAGCCGCTAGCTAATCAGAGACCGGCAATTTGTTATTGCTGTCAACTGGAGCATTGTCTGCTGGCAACATTGCACCCACCAGAGGCCCTGAACACGATGGGACCCCAGGCCACATATCAGTGAAGGTGAGTTGGGCGCGTCATTGAGTAGGGGTTGTGGGGTGGGGGGTGCAGGGATCTCGGAGGCAAGGGAAGGGATGTGGCTTTCAGTAGCCACCCCCTTCCCTATTGTGGATCTGGGTCCCTCAATTGGATACAGAATGTCTGATAATGAGCCCCTTACCAAAGCCCCCCTCCCGCACCCCATAGGCCACTGGCAAAGCTGCCAGGTTTTGCTGGGCAGCCTTCCAAGGGTGCAGGAGACCCATGTGGCCTCCATTTTATCACTGAGCCACTTCTAAATTGCAGTGGGCTCAGGGATAATGGGAACCCTGTGTCTGTTCCTGCATCTAGCTAATTTGGGCAGGTTTTCCTGCTGCTGGGAGACTGATGTGGGGCCTATCCCATGATTAATGGGCCCACTGGAACGGGCTGCATTAAAAACCAGTTCAATACTAGTCTCCATTGACTTCATCCTAAAATTAGCCTGACACTTGATCACATCCGTTTGCTGTCAGGCTGCTTAGGTTAAAATTTTCCCATACTCTCCATACACAAGACCAAACTGTTAAGATATTTACCTGCAGTGTCACTGCAGTAGATACCCGAAAAGACATAAATGCTGAGTGAGATAATTTAACAAAAGCAAATGGTAAAAAATAAGAAGGACCGGGTCAAAGGAGCTCAGTTTAGCCACACTTGAAGCAACGTGATGGTGCTGCAGGATTTGCATCCCTTATCCATTAGTGGAGCCTAGGGCAATTATCTTCACCCCAAAATTTTGATTGTTGTCACTTCACTTGGTGCATATCTTGGCCTTTTGGAGCTGACTGAAAATCTGCTTTTGAAACCAAACTTAATTTCTCCTAGAAAGCATGACATGCATACCAGATGTGAAAAGGAAGTAATTGGAGGGATGTCAATACAATTTTACAGGGCCCAGTTCATTTGATTTAATATCTAATCCCAGATACATCACATGAATTTGAGCTGAAACCTTTTATGCCACGCACTCAATAATCCTGAATATTATTCCACTTCATATTCACAAGACAAAACTGTTTCTCTTCTGCATTCTTGGGTAGGCAGATATGAATTGAATTGAAGGTATGTTGATTTCACTATTTCAAAAGGTTTTTTTAAATTTGGAATTGGCTGCAGGAGAGTGAAGGATGAGTCAGTCAAACCAAACAGCCTTCAGTCTTTCCCTTTGGTTCTGACAGCCTCAGGGGAGAGGGCATCATCTTTCCCCTAACCTACCCCACTGTCCCATCAAATGATTTGACTGGTTCTGACAGCATTCCATGCCCAATTCAAACTGACCTGATTGGTTGGCACCACCAATCTTAAACTCCATCAGGAAAATAAATTTGTTCATTAACAAACTGAGTGGATTGAACAAATGTCAGCTTAAAACACTGATAGTTACCATATACAAAGTAAAGTCGCATCTGGTTTCCTGCAGATTACCCATGTAGTTGAATCTCAGCCAGCCATATAAATTTTTTTTATTCTTTGGGATGTGGGCATTGCTGGCAAGACCAGTATTTTGTTGCCCATTCCTAATTGCCCTTAAACCACTTTGTTTGCTAAGCTAATTCAGAGAGCAGTTAAGAGTCAATCACATCGCTGTGGATCTGGACATGTAGGCCAGACCAGGTAAGGATGGCAAATTTCCTTCCCTAAAGGATATTAAGTGAACCAGATGGGTTTTTACAACAATTGATGATAATTTCACAGTCACAATTACTGAGACTAGCTTTTAATTTCAGGTTTTATGAATGGAATTTAAATTCCACCAGCTGCCATTTGAACACATGTCCCCAGGGCATTAGTCTGCATCTCTGGATTACTAGTCCAATGACATCACCATTACACTACTGTCTCCCCTATATTGCATTTCAGTTTTCCTATTCTTTCCTTTCGAGGTCAACTATTCCAGAGAGGAACGAATAATTCCTTCAGTATTTCCATGGCTTTTGCCAGTGGTGCTCTGTGCTTGGCTGGTAGAGGGTCCTGAATGTTTGGATTGAAATGAAATCATGTATCAAACATCCTACCTGGCTTGCTGTAGTCATGTGACCTTTGCCACGAGGCACTGTCTGGAAGTAACCATGTCACATTCAGTTCTAATGAAGATGGAGTACAATAAGCACAGTACTCTTTCAGCTTGTAACATGACATTAGAAGTGGAGCTGAGATTGAGTTTTGAAAAGCCATAAAGAAGCACAGCTACGAAAACAGGAACACAGAAATCTTCAGAGCTGCTGAAAGCTGCTATACAAGCCACTGAAAAGGAGACATAAACGAAAGAAACAGGCTTCAGTAAATCACTGGGTGAGTATCATTATGGCTCTGAATTTTCCTCTCCTGACTCCTGTCAAAATGACAGAACTGGCTGTTTTTCCACTTGCAATAGCAAAACTATGAGATTGTGACAGATTTTAATTAACAGGCCGAAGCCAATATGAATAGCAACACTTTTAATACTGTTGGGGAGAGGCTGCTACAAATTATATTCCACCCTAAATCTGCCCGAAGAACAGAAAAAACAGACTGCAGAAATTTTGAAAGCCCTGAAGGCACACTTTGAACCCCAAGTGTATGTAACTTATAAATGGTATGTGTTCAAAATTAGGGCTCAAGATGAAAAAGAATCTATCGGTCAGTATGTGACTGCAGTAACAACCTCAAAGAATCATGTGAATTCAGGCAACTAAAAGAAATTTCATTAAAGAAAGGATTGTTTTAGGCATAAGTGATCATACAGTGAGAGCACATTTACTGAAAGAGGAGAAACTTACTCTAAAGAAAGCAATCACCATGTGCAGAAGCAGTAGCATTGTAAATCATCAGCTACAGCGTAGTCATGGCAGAACAGACCAGGCTTTGCATTATGCTGATAAACATTTCTAGCCAAAAAAGCATAACAATCACAAAGGGTAGGATGCAAATACTGCAGAGAACAAAGGAAAAGAAGGCTTGTCCAGTGTGAGGAAAGCAGTGTTCTAACTGTAAAAAGTTGAATCATTTTGCATAGAAATGGTTGGCCAAAAAGAAGCAAAACAAGATACAGATGGCCCCTGGAAAGTTATCAGCTGAAGATTCTGATGAATCACTGTACACCATTCAACAGGTTGGTTCTGTCAAATCTATAGGCCATAAATGGTTTGTGACTGTTAAAATGATGACCACAGAAGGAGAGTATCAAGAGAACATGAAGTGTCAGATAAGACTGGTGCGTCATGCAACATCATGGCCTTCCCTTTGCGAGGTGGCTCAACATGGCGATCCAAAGTTGAAGCACTGAAAAGTAAAGTTGAGGCTATATGATGGCATGATACTCATACCAAGAGGATAATTTAGTCTGAGAGCCCAATGCAATGGCAAGAAGGAAGATCTGGAGTTCCAGATGATAGATGGTTTGCAACAGCCACTCATCTCAGCTGGAGCAAGTCTAAAGCTTGGACTGGTAACCCTAAATGTGCCAGAAGAGATTTACAATGTGTCGCAGCACAGAAAATCATTGACTGCTGGACAGATCCTAGAGCAGTACAGAGATGTGTTTACAGCGTTTGGATGTCCACCTGGAGAACATCATCTCAAAGGAGATGAGGGTGTAAGACTAATTCAACATTTGCTGAGAAGAGTCCCAGCTGCCCTCAAGTCCAGCCTAAAAATCAAGATAGAAGATCTGGGAAAAAAAAGGGTAATCAAGAAAGTGACAACTCCTATAGCTGGATTACCAAATGGTAGCAGTGAATCAATCAGGAAAGCTGAGGGTAGGCATAGACCCAAAGGATCTAAATAAAGTTTTGAAGAGATCTCACTACCCTATGCCAACCATCAAAGAAATCTTGCCACAACTTGCCAAGGCAAAGATCTTTACTATGCAAATGATGGTTACTGGCAAGTGAAGCTGGGTGAAAGCAATAGTTTTCTAACTACATTCTGGATAGACAACCTTCAGGAGATACAGGTGGTTGTTCATGCAATTTTCATAGGCTGAATTTTCCCCCCGTTGGGGGGGAAAGTTGATGGGTGGGCGCGTATGGACACTCTTCCAATTGACGCCCCTGATTGGAGGTGGGGCGCCATTTTATGCGGGCGGGCCAATTACAGCCCGCCCAGCGTGACATCCGGCAGGAAGTGCTATGCACTCTCTGTACGGGTGGGGGGATTCCCAAAATTGAGAGTGCGCTTTTTCACACATGTGCAGGAAAGAGCGCACTCATCTCCCTGAAGCTAAGTGCAGCCTCAGAGAGATCACCTCTACTTTCAAAAATATTAAAAATAGGAAAACAAAAATTCCCTTACATGACCCCTCATGTGATAAAGTTGCATGAGTTGGGACATGTCCATAATTTTTACAAAATCTTTATTAAATTTTTTAAAGTCTACATGAAACCTCATCCTGCCCGTGGATGAGGTTTCATGTTTTTTCTAATTCGTGCCGGGGCTCCTGGCCTGCCTGTCAACCTTAAGGTTGGACGGGCAGGTCCTTCAATTACTTAACTGATCCTGTCAATTGACAGGTCGGCGGGCGCACAGCTGATTTTGCAGCGCTCCCGCCTTCCTAAAAATTTAAATCGGGCGTGGTGACAGTGGTAGTTCCCCCCGACGTCACCGCGTGTCAATTTAAACATCAGCGAGCAGGCCCTGCCCCCGCTCGCCAACCTGTAAAATTCTTCCCCCATGGCTCCAGAAGAGTATCAATGCAGACAGCATGAGATTGTCAGTGATCTTCTCAGTGTGGAAGCCATAGTGGATGATCTGTTAGTCTATGTGTGTGGAGAGATAATGGAAGAAGCCATTGCTGACCATGATCAGGATCTAGCATGGCTGCTCGTGAGAGCTTGCTGGAAGATCCTGAAGCTGAACAAGAAAAAATTACAATTGAAGATGCCTGAAATCAAATACATACATCATGCACTGACAGCAAAAGGTTTTCTCCCGGATCCTGCCAAGGTGAGAGCTGTAGCAGCGATGCTGCAACCATCAGGTGTGAAAGCAGTGCAACAATTTATTGGATTTGTAAATTATTTACAAAGTTTTTGCCTAATTTGTCATTGGAGTGTGAGTGGTATTGGGGCACAGAACAAGAAGCAATGTTCACTAAAATCAAACAACTAGTGATGACAACGCCAATGCAAAATACTCTGATGCCAATGATGAAGTCACCTTGCAGTGTGATGCCAGCGAGACAGATCTTGGAGCAACTCTAATGCAGCAAAGACAACCAGTTGCATTTGCATGCAGGGCATTAACACAAACTGAACAACACTACACTCAGACTGAGAAAGAGTGCCTGGCTATTGTTTTTGCTTGTGAGCATTTTCAATCAATACCTGCTTGGAAAAGATAAAGTGACAGTGCAGTCCGACTACAAGCCACTTCAAAGCATTTTTCTCAAACCGCTACTATCTGCTCCGAAGTGGCCGCAAAGAATGTTACTTTGTTTGCAAAGATATCACCTGGATGTGACATATAAGCGAGGGAACCAGATATATACCGTGGGCATGTTGTCTAGAGCAGCACTCCCTGTGAAGGAGGTTAGGGATGCTAAAATAGAGTGTGAAATCTCCAGATTCAATGTGATGCAATAGCTCAACATGCTTTGGAAGTCATCAACCCAGCAGGGTTATTGAATCTGACAGACAAGCGCCTTGCTCAAATCAAGCAAATGACCCAACAAGATGCAATTCTCCAAGTGCGGCAAGAAATAGTGACAAAGGGATGGCCTGAGAGCATCAAGGGCTCGCCTGCGATCACAAGAGTGTATTGGGTATTCCTAGATAAATTGACAGCCCAAGATGGCATCCTGTTCATTATCATTATCCCTAAGGAGATAAAAGGAGAGATGTTGAAGTGCATCCATGCAAGCCACCAAGTGATTGAGTCAAGTCTGAGGAAGGCAAGAGAAGTGCTCTACTAGCCAAACATGAGCAATGAAATTAAGGATCACGTAAGCCAGTGTGGTGCTTGCAATGAGTATTAAGCTAAGCAAGCTAGAGGGCCACTGATGCTGTATGACACCCCAGACAGACCATGGATGAAGCTGGGAGTAGTCCTCTTCACTCTAGCAGGACCTCATTATCTTGTTACTGTATACCACTATTCTGACTACTGGGAGTTAGACCAGCTGACTTCAAAGACTACCAGTGAGAATGTAGAATGCCTGAAAGCACACCAGTCATAATGGTATTTCAGACGTTGTGATGAGCAACAACGACCCTCTGTTCACGAGTGAAGAGCTCAGCCGCTTCACAAGAAATTGGGAAATTCAGTGCTCTACATCATCTCCACACTATCATGAGGCAGCTATGAAAATCACCAAATGAATCATCAAGAAATCAAGTAAATCTAGCACAGATGTACACAAGACAATCCCCGAGTAAAGAAACACATTGACTGAAAGCATAGAAAGTAGTCCAGTCCAAAGACTAATGTCATGCCACACTCAAACTACTCTTCCAATAGCAAAAAGCAACTGAAGCCAGAAGTAGGTGCAAGTGTGGTGAAAAAAAATCAAGGTGAAATGACAGAAAGCCAAATTTAATTTTGATTAAAACTGCCAAACCATTGCCAGAGGTGAGAATTAGAGAGCCAGTTAGGGTGAAAACTTACAATGTTCTTAACAGGAGTCAGTCAACATGGCAACTTGGAATATGCATAAAGCAGTTAGCATTTCAATTGTATGTAGTGGATGTGAACAACCAAACACACCGGTGCAACTGTAGGCATCTATGCACAACTAGAGCAGCTGTTCCTTCAGGACAGACAGCCAATCAGGAAGATGGGATCTCACCAGTTGCATGGAGCACAGAACAATTATCAGTCCCAGAGGTCCATCGGTCACCAATGGAAATGCAACAGCAACAACAGTTACCAAGCAACAACAAGTGACACAGGGATGACACTCCCCAGAGAGGGAACATCACTCAGGCACATCAGCCAATGACAACACACATGCACACTTACCATTAAGAGACCTTCCCAATTTAATGACTTTCTATGAAATGCATGTGCAGAGACTGACTATAATAACAAACAGTTTGTTAATATATGAGAAGGGTTAATGTATAGGGGATAACTCACAGTTACACATGATAGTGCATTCAAATTTGAAAAAGGGGATTTTTGGATTGAAGTGCAATCATGTACTAAAGGTCTTACCTGGCTTGCCATAGTCATGTAACCTCTGCCATGAGGCACTGACTGGAAGCAGCCATGCTACATTCAGTTCTAATAAAGACAGAGAACAATTAAACACTGTACTCTTTGAGCTCGTAACACTGAACATGGCTTTATAGACCAAACTCTGCTGCCAGACAGTATCATGCCTCCACTTTGTGCAGTACACAGTGGCCTTGAAAAGGTCCTTAATTTTCCCTCTGGGAGAAGCTTCAGTGTCAATGTAAATTTGAGTTGGAATTTGAATACTTGCCTCCATGGTAATAGCCAGCAAGCTTCCCATTGTATATTTTTGAACAACTCTAAAAAGTTTAACTTACTTCCACATTCCTTTCAAAAACCTTAAGGTTCCCTATCCCTATTATGCACACTAGCTACCAACTTTTAAAAATTAATCCCATGCAGAATGACAATCACCAATCCTTTCATTTCAAAGTGACATTAACATAATCACCTCTAAACACTCAAAACTCAAAATTCCTGAACCGAATATCATACATCTTCACCACTCATGTACAGGTGATTCAAGGCTTCCTCGTTCAGTTGTTTTAATGGACACTAGAGGGCTCTTGTGCTCAGTCACACATAAAACTTAATGAAAGGCAGTAAAATCCACATTGATAGGCATTATAGATAAATATTATTTTGAAGCACTTAGCATTTGAATTATGTGACAATCTGAAGATCCATAGCAATTTTAATTTATCAACGTGGGTTTTCTGACGTTAATAAAATCAGCTGCAACACACTCCAGTATAATAAATGGAAAACTGAAGCACCAGTGAAAGGCACAAGGGCAAGTTGTGGCAAGGTGCTTTGGCCTCACTTGTGCAGTGATGAGTGTCTGCTGCTGGCTACTCAGCTTTGTGCACTTTGTGTTCCTGACACATTGACAGTTGCATTGTTGATTTGAACGTTGATGGTGACGGAGCCTCAGGTCATGGCCGTGCCTGTGCTCTCCTATATATATGGGTGTGTGCGGAAGGCAGGTACGCGCAGGTAAATTGCCCACATTTTTGCCAGGCACAGTTTATCATACATTATTAGTTCTTTCTTTGGCCCATTTGTCCTGCCCCTTGTCCTCTCCTCGCTTACATTTTTCCCCCTTGAGTTCATCAGAAAAGATGCATTTTGGAACTAAATCTTCAATCACTTCAGCCAGCTGGCTGATCTTGTTGACACATTACTCCTCAAATATGTGGCTCACATAGTGGCAGCATTAATTCTTTCATAAGACCATAAGACTTAGGGGCAGGAGTAGGCCATTTGGCCCATCGAGTCTGCTCCGCCAGTCAATGAGATCATTGCTGATCTGATAATCCTCAACTCCACTTTCCTGCCTTTTCCCCAAAACCTTCATTCCCTTATTGATTAAAAACCTGTCTATCGCAGCCTTGAGTGTACTTAACCACCCAGATTCTACATCCCTCTGCAGTGAAGCATTCCACAGATTCACTACCCTCTGAGAGAAGAAATTCCTCCTCATCTCCGTCTTAAATGGATGACCACTGATTCTGAGATGATGCCCTCTGGTCCTAGACGCTCCCACAAAGGGAAGCAACCTCTCAGCATCTACCCTATCAAGTCCCCTAAGAATCCTATATGTTTCAATAAGGTTGCCTCTCATTCTTCTAAACTCCAATGAGTACAGGCCCAACCAGTCAACCTCTCCTCATAAGAAAATCCCCCCATACCCGGGATCAACCTAGTGAACCTTCTCTGGACGGCCTCCAATGCCAGTATATCTTTCCTTAAGTAAGGGAACCAAAACTGTTCACTGTTCACAAGCAGCTCACCACCACCTTCTCAAGGGCAACTAGGAATGGGCAATAAATGCTGGCCCAGCCAGTGAAGCTCACATCCCGTGAATGAATTAAAAAAAGTATTCTAGCTGTGGTCTAACTGGTGCCTTGTATAGTTTTCGCAAAACATCCCTATTTTTATACTCCATTCCCTTTGAAATAAAGGCCAACATTCCATTTCCCCTTCCTATTACCTGCTGAACTTGTATGTTAGCATTTTAATGCATGAGGATTCCCAAATCCCTCTGTGCTGTAGCTTTCTGCAGTCTTTATCCATGTAAATATTCAGCTCCACTATCCTTCTTGCCAAAATGCATAACCTCACATTTTCCCACATTATATTCCATCTGCCAAGTTTTTGTCCACTCACTTAACCTGCCTATAACTCTCAGTAGACTCCTTGTGTCATCCTCATCATTTGTCATCCTCACCACATGTCATCCACAAACTTGGTGATAGTACATTCATTCCCCTAATCTAGGTCATTAATATATATTGTAAATAATTGTGGCCCCAGCACTGATCCCTGTGTCACTCCACTAGTTACAGGTTGCCATCCCGAAAATGCCCCATTATCCCAACTCTCTGTCTTTTATTAGTTAGCCAATCCTCTATCCATGTTAATATACTACCCCCAACACCATGGACTCTAATCTTATTAATGAGCCTTATGTGTGGTACCTTATCAAACGCCTTTTGGAAATCCAAATATATTATATCTGCTGGTTCCCCTTTCTCTATCCTGCTTGTTCCCTCCTCAAATAATTCTAATAAATTGTTTAGGCACGATTTCCCCTTCATGAAGCCATGCTGACTCTGCTTGATTATATTATGCATTTCTAAATGCTCTGCTATTACATCCTTTATAATAACATTTTCCCAATGAGGGGTGTTAACCTAATTAACCGATAGTTACCTGTTCTCAGTCTCCCTCCCTTTTTGAATAAGGGCGCTACTTTGGCAATTTTCCTATCCCCTGGGACTTTTCCAGAATCTAAGGATTCTTGGAAGACTATTACCAGTGCATCTATTATCTCTGTAGCTACTTGCTTTAATATCCTAGGATGCAACCCATCAGGTCCAGGGGACTTATCGGCCTTTAGCCCCATTAGTTTCCCTAGTACTTTTTCTCTAGTTATTGTATTTATTTCCTCCCCACTTTTTCCCCTTGATTATTTCGTATTTTTGTAATGCTATTAGTGTCTTCTACCGTGAAGGCTGATGCAAAGTATTTATTCAACTCCTCTGCCATTGCCTGGTTCCCCATTATTATTTCCCCAGCCTCATTCTCTAAGGGGCCTATGTTCACTTTGGCCTCTCTCTTCCTTTTTATATACTTAAAGAAGTTCTTACTGTCCGTTTTTATATTACTTGCCAGTGTACCCTCAAAGTTTATTTCTTCCCTCTTTATTATTGTTTTGGTCATCTTTTGTTGGTTTTTAAAACTTTCCCAATCCTTTGGCTTACCACTAATCTTTTCCATGTTGTGTGTTTTTTCTTTCAATTTGATAATATCCTCAACTTCCTTGGTTAACCAGGGTTGGTTTGTCCCCTTCCTAGAACCCTTCTTCCTCACTGGGATATATCTTTATTGTGAGTCATGAACTATTTTCTTAAACATCTGCCATTGTTCTTCAACCATCTTTTCTGCTAAACTGCTTTCTCAGTCCACTCCAGCCACCTCTGCTCTCATTCCTTTGTAATTACATTTATTTAAGTTTAGCACAGTTGTTTCTGACCCAAGTTTCTCACTCTCAAACTGAATGCTAAATTCAATAATGTTATGGTCACTGACTCCTAGGGGATCTTTTACTCTGAAATCATTTATGAAACCTGACTCATTACAAATTATTAGATCCAAAATAGCCTGATCCCTGGTTCGATCCACAACATATTATTCTAGGAAACTGTCCTGAATACACTCTATGAATTCTTGCTTATGGCTACCTCTGCCAATTTGCTTTTCCCAATCTACACGAAGATTAATGTCACCCATGATTAATGTACTACCTTTTTTACATGCCCTCATTATCTCCTGATTTATTCTCTGTCCTACAGTATAGCTACTGTTAAGGGGCTGATAGACTACTCACACCAGTGTCTTCCTCCCCATGTTATTTCTTACCTCCACCCATATGGATTCTACATCTTCCAATTCAAGATAATTTCTTGCTATCATACTTATTCCAACTCATACTAACAAAGCTACCTCACCACCCTTTCCTTCGTGCCTGTTCTTTCAAAAAGCCACATACCCCTGAATATTTAGTTCCCAGCTTTGATCTCCTTGCAACCTTGGGGAGGCGATAGTGTAGTGGTATGGCTAGACTAGTACTCCAGAGACCCAGTGTAATACTCTGGGGATCCAGGTTCGAATCCCGCCATGATAGATGATGGAATTTGAATTCAATAAAAATCTGGAATTAAAAGTCCAATGATGACATTGAAACCAGTGTCAATTGTTGTAAAAACCAATTCTCCAAAGGGCCCATGTTCACTTTGGCCTCTTTCTGGTTCACTAATGTCCTTCAGGGAAGGAAATCTGTTGTCCTTACCTGGTCTGGCCTACATGTAACTCCAGACCACAGCAATGTGGCTGACTCTTAGATGCCCTCTGAAACGCCTAGCAAGCCACTCAGTTGTAACAAACCGCTACAAAGACACAAAAAAGGAATGAAATCGGACGGACCACCCAGCATCGACCTAGGCACCGGAGAAGACAATGGCAGTTGCAGCCCTGTCGACCCTGCAAAGTCCTCCTTACTAACATCTGGGGGCTAGTGCCAAAATTGGGAGAGCTGTCTCACAGACTAGTCAAGGAGCAGCCTGACATAGTCATCCTCACAAAATCATACCTTACAGATAATGTCCCAGACTCGACCATCCCACTGACAGAACAGACCCAGCAGAGGTAGTGGCACAGTGGCATACAGTCGGGAGAGAGTTGCCCTGGGAGTCCTCAACATCGACTCTGGACCCACGAAGTCTCATGGCATCAGGTTAAACATGGGCAACAAAACCTCCTGCTGATTACCACATACCAACCTCCCTCAGCTGATGAATCAGTGCTCCTCCATGTTGAACATCACTTGGAGAAAGCACTGAGGATGGCAAGGGAGCAGAACGTTCTCTGGGTTGGGTACTTCAATATCCAACACCAAGAGTGGCTTGGTAGCACCACTACTGACCGAGCTGGCCGAGTCCTAAATGACATAGCTGCTAGGTTGGGTCTGCGGTAGGTGGTGAGGGAACCAGAAGGGAAAAACATACTTGACCTCATCCTCACCAACCTGCCTGCCACAGATTCATCCGTCCATTACAGTATCAGTAGGAGTGACCACTGCACAGTCATTGTGGAGATGAAGTCCCACCTTCACATTGAGGAGACCCTCCATCCTGATGTGTGGCACTACCACCATGCTAAATGGATAGTTTTCAAACAGATCTAGCAACTCAAGACTGGTCGTCCATGAGGCACTGTGGGCCATCAGCAGCGGCAGAATTGTACTCGAACACAATCTGTAACCTCATGGTCCGGCATATCCCCCATTCTACCATTACCATCAAGCCAGGGATCAACCCTGGTTCAATGAAGGGTGCAGGAGGGCATGCCAGGAGCAGCACCAGGCATACCTGAAGAAAATGAGGTGCCAACCTGGTGAATATATAAAACAGGACTCTTTGAGTGTCAAACAGCATAAGCAGCAAGTAATAGACAGAGCTAAGCAATCCCACAACCAACAGATCAGATCTAAGCTCTGCATGTCCAATCATGAATGGTGATGGACAATTAAACAACTCATTGGAGGAGGAGGCTCCACAAATATCCCCATCCTCAATGATGGAGGAGCCCAGCACAGCAGTGCAAAAGATAAGGCTGAAGCAATCGCAACAATCTTCAGCCAGAGGTTCCAAGTGGATGATCCATCTCGACCTCCTCCAGAGGTCCCCAGCATCACAGGTGCCAGTCTTCAGCGAATTCGATTCACTCCACGTGATATCAAGAAATGGCTGAAGGCACTGGATACTGCAAAGGCTATGGGACTTGACAACATTCCAGCAATTGTACTGAAGACTTGTGCTCAGAACTTGCCACATCCTTAGCCAAGCTGTTCCAGTGCAGCTATAACATTGGCATCTACCCGGCTATGTGGAAAATTGCCCAGGTATGGCCTGTACACAAAAAGCTGGACAAATCCAACCTGACCAATTACCGCCCCATCAGTCAACTCTAGATCATCAGCAAAGTAATTGAAGGGGTCATCAATAGTGCTATAAAGCGGCACTTGCTTAGCAATAACCTGCTCACTGATGCCCAGTTTGGGTTCTGCCAGGGCCACTCAGCTCCTGACCTCATTACAGCCTTGGTTCAAACATGGACAAAAGAGCTGAACTCTCGAGGTGAGGTGAGAGTGACTGCCCATGACATCAAGGCAGCATTTGACCTAGTTCGGCATCAAAGAACCCCAGCAAAACTGGAGTCAGTGGAAGTCAGGAAAAAACTCTTCATTGGGGGGAGTCACACCTAGCACAAAGAAAATGATTATGGTTGTTGGCGATCAGTCATCTCAGCTTTAGGGCTTCACTGCAGGAGTTCCTCAGGGTCGTGTCCCAGTCCCAACCATCTTCAGCTACTTCATCAATGACCTTCATTCCATCATAAGGCCAGAAGTGGAGATGTTCGCTGATGATTGCACAATGTTCAACACCATTCGTGACTCCTCAGATACTGAAGCAGTCCATGTCCAAATGCAGCAAGGCCTGGACAATTTCTAGGCTTGGACTGACAAGTGGCAAGTAACATTCGCGCCACACAAGTTTCAAGCAATGACCATCTCCAACAAGAGAGAATACAACCATCACCCCTTGATGTTCAACGGCATTACCTCACTACCCCCACTATCAATATCCTGAGGGTTACCATTGACCAGAAACTGAACTGGACTAGCCATATAAATACTGTAGCTACAAGAGCAGGTCAGAGGATAGAAATCGTGTGATGAGTAACTCGCCTCCTGACTCCCCAAAGTCTGTCCACCATCTACACGGCACAAGTCAGGAATGTGATGGAATACTCCCCATTTGCCTGGATGAGTGCAGCTCCTACAACACTGAAGAAGCTTGACACCATCCAGGACAAAGCAGTCCACTTGATTGGCACCACATCCACAAACATTCACTCGCTCCACCACTGACGCACAATAGCAGCTGAGTTTACCATCTACAAGATGCACTGCAGGAATTCACCAAGGCTCCTTAGACAGCACCTTCCAAACCCATGACCACTACAACCTAGAAGGACAAGGGCAGCAGATAGGTGGGAACACCACCACCTGCAAATTCCCCTCCCATTCACACACCATTCTGGCTTGGAAATATATCACCTTTCCTTCACTGTCGCTGGGTCAAAACCTGGAACTCCCTTCCTAAGAGCACTGTGGATGTACCTACACTACATGGACTGCAGCGGTTCAAGAAGGCAGCTCACCATCACCTTCTCAAGGGCAACTAGGGATAGGCAATAAATGCTGGCCCAGCCAATTAAGCCCACATCCCGTGAATGAATTTTTAAAAAGCCACATCTCCGTAAGGGTATAAGATCATACCCATTAACCTCTATTTGTGCCGTTAATTCATTTATTTTGTTCCGAAAACTATGTGCATTTAAGTAAAGAGCCAGTAATTTTGCCTTTTTACCATTTTCCCCCATTTGATCCAATTTGCTGCTTTTTTTTATGTTTGTACACTCTGTCCCTTCCTGTCAAACTATGGGTATCAATACCTAAATAGCTGCCCTGCAATGCTGCCATACTCTTTTGCTTTGTTAGCCTACATATCACCTCTTTAGAACCCTCCCCTCCCCTATTTAGTTACAAGCCCTCGACAGCCCTAGTTATTCAATTCGCCAGGACACTGGTCCCAGTTTTTGCAGCCACCTCTAACGGAAAGAGTCAAGCCAGAAGTAGGAACACGGTTGTAGCATGGGAAATCCTTGACTAAACTTTGATCCTGCCAAATCCCACATCCCAACCCCTTCAAAAAAATTGCCAGTTAAATTCATGACTGGAATCATCTTTCATTAAGAACAGTTCAACAATTGAGAGGATGAAATGATGTCAATTTAAAAATAATTTCCAACAGCATTATCTCCACTGATCAAAAAATGGTCAATAATTCTGGAAAAGTTGCCAATATTATTTCAGCCAGTTTCAGTGCACTTCTCATGAAAAAAATCCATGACAAACTGAGAACTAGTTACAGGACATGACAATATTCAGTCACCTGTACTTAAAACTTCCAGTTTCAATAATACTTAAATTGTATTCTCTAACAAAGGAGTCAGGTAAGAATATTACAGTAATGTGTTTGATGTGGGAATCATGGAAATTCTTCAGGCTGAAGCTTCAGTGCAATGCTGAAGGAATGTTATACTATCAGAGTTGTTATCTTTCAGATGAGATGTTAAATCGAGGCCTGGTGGACTTTGCTTCGAAGAACAGGAACCTTTATCCGGTGTCCTGGCCAAAATTTATCCCTCAGCCAGCATCACTAAAATAGATAATCAGACTTTTTTTGGGAACCTTTCTGTGCACAAGTTGGTTGCTGTGTTTACGTACATTATAAAAGTGCCTACAATACAAGAAAGCACCTCATTGGCTGTAAAGCACTTCGGGTGGCCTTGAGGTCATGACTGTTTGACCATTTGCAGAAATTATACTCATGCCTGGTGGGAAATTGTCCCTGCGTGGCACCATTGTTGAAAAGTTGTCTAAGAGGGATCTTTTAGCCACTCTCATATTCAGCCCTGTTTAAATTATAGTGTATCATTTGTAAATTCACATTCTGGCATGGAGCTTCATTGTGGGAACTGGGGGGTGGAGGTCAACAGGCCCCATGGGAATTCCTCCTCTTTAACTTCAGCCTTGGAGCTCGAATATGTAAGGAAAACCTACCCTTGCATTTTAAGTGTTTGCTGTTTGTCAAAAGTGAGGGGGGGTGGTGGTGGTGGGGGTCAGCATTAGGAATGGAATATTTTTCTCTCTTTTGGCATGCACTGTCAGCACCCCCAGGGCAAATTCTAAGCGTAGTAAAATGCAGTATGAAGGTTCCTACTTCTACGATGAGTTCTCTGTATCAATTTGAAAGAATGACAGATCTCAGTAGGTCAGAAGAGCTGTTATAAATATACCTTGAAGCAGAAACTGTCTTTTTCTTCCTTCGACATTTATAAATGGGAGGCTCTGGTAATGGATTGTGCAAAGTGCTGCACAGTTATTCAACTAGGCATGAAAACATTTCAGCAATGCCCCATTAGAGAATTAGAAGGAAATTGAAACAACACCACCATCCTACAATAGGTGGGCAAGTACAAGGGAACTTCACATCAGACAGCACAGAAGGAAGCCATTCAGTCTATCATGCCTATGCCAGCTCTCTGAAGCAACTATCTAATTAGTCCCACTCCCCACCTTTTCTCCGTAGCCTTGCAACTTTTTCCTTTTCAAGTATTTATCTAATTCCCTTTTGAAGGTTATTATTTTCACCACCCTTTCAGGCAATGCATTCCAAATCATATCAACTCACTGTGTAAAATAATTCTCATCTCACCTCTTGCTCTGTCACTTTACTTTATTTAAATCTGTTTCCTCTGGTTACCAACCCGCCTGTCACTGAAAACAAATTCTCCCCATCTGCTCTATCAAAACCCCACAAAATTTTGAACACCTCTATTAAATCACCCGCTTAGCACACACGGAGTGTACTAAAGGCTGTCATATATTGGCAACTAATGCCAATGAGCTACAAAAAAATGAAGCACTGTTTTCCTATGCATTGCCTGAAATAGATTGCCCCCAAAACACTTCCATTTTGTGCCTTTTAAAGCTGGCACAGATTTTCAGTGCTGAATGAGAATCCAGATACCAGAGGTGAAATGGTCAGTTATTCTCCCTGAACTAGATCAAGCAGTTGTCTGAAATCTACTGTCATTGCATCATGTCAGGTAGTCACCCAGTGTCAGATGCTGTACTGGTAGCCCTCAATGTAGTTTGAATTGGTTTATCCACGGTTTATCCACATTTAATCAAATGAATGAGCTAGTACTTGCAGAGGCAGAGTTGGTGTCATGACATTATTGCAATGCCAAATGCTATCATTTCACATAGCGCCTGTTGTAAACATGTTAACTTCTATCTTTCTCACTTTGACTTTTTAAATAATGTCCATATATTGATGCCAAAGAATCACTGCTTTGTGAATAACTTGTGAAATTGGAAGGGAACAAATGTTTGAATGAACAGCAGTCAAATCATATCTGTCTAAGATATATCAGGAACTTTGCACACAGCACTTACTTCTTAAAAATGTCACCCTTCCAATGAAACTTTTTCCATCACACTTCACTAACAATGCCCCTAACATTAGGAAACAGCAAAGCCATAGGCTATGTGAGTAACACAAGGATGGTTTGCTATGATTTATTTATTATTGTGAAATGTTATCTTTTTCACTGAATCACAGTACTCTGTAGTCAAAATAAATCAGGCCCAGAGGCCAGGAATTTTCCTCGGTGGGGACAGGTGGGAGCGGTCGGAAAGCTGACCGCCACCCACGATCAGGCTGCGACTGCAATTTCATGCTGTCAGGCCAATTAAGGCCCGCCCAGCGTGAAACGTGTGCTTCAGCGCTCAGCACTGCCTGTGTGGGCCAGGGGAGGGGAAGGAGGGCAAGCGCGCTGAGTTCACACATGCACGTAAGTGCACGCAGGAAAGGCTCCCTGAGGTACAGAGCTGCCTCAGGGAGATGAGGAATTTTGAAAATTAAAAATAAAGATTTTTAACATGTTAAAAAAAAGTCCCCTCATGTGACTTACATGAGCAGGGACATGTTTTTAATGAAGCGTTTACATGTTTATTTTATTTTTATTTGCTGTTGGAAACCGCTCGTGGATGAGGTTTCCTGAAAAATGCAAAGGCCACTTGGCCTTTTCGTCTGCCCACCAACCATAAGGTTGGATGGGCAGTGAAAAATGTAATTCAATTATAACTTTAATGGCCTTAATGGGCCTTTTAATTGTCAGTGGGCGCACGCAGGAGTTGGCAGCGCGCCCGCCGAAATATCGCGCAAATGCACGATGACGTCAGGATACTCGCCTGATGTCATTACGTGTCATTTTACGCTCAAGCGGGCCATACCCCCGCTCGACATGCTAGAAATTCTGGTCATACAGCATACATGAACCAATTTGCATAACAAATTCTAATTTACACACATTGGTTCCTACAATAACAGAAATCCAAATCCTTTGTGAGGTACATACATGCATACCATAGAATTTGGAACAAAATCAATAAGTTCAATCCTTTGTTTGCATTAACTTGCATTAATCATCTACATAGAAAGCAGGATAACCCAGCAAATAGGACTGAATTGCCAGGGCTTCCTGGAGTAGATTGCCAGGGCTTGGAGGCTGCAGTTGGGACAACATGGCCTAGATTTTCCGATTAGTTTAACATTGGGGTGAGTTTTACACAAACTGGGACTCCATGTCGTAGCATGGAATCCTTTTCATCTGCCTGAGTTAGCGAACAAGGCCTCAGCTTAATATCTGATCTGAAAGACATTATCTCTGACAGGGCAGCATTCTGTCAGCATTTGAAGTATCAACATAGCATTTTATGCATAAGCCTCTGGAGGAGGAATTGAACCAACAGCTTTCTGACAGGCAGGATTGCAACCTCTAAGCCAAGGGTGACACATTAAGCAACTATAATGCTTTTTGCTGAATGCAAAATATTTCTCCTTAGCTCATAATTGAAGAGCAGAACAGTCAGGGAAAAAAGTTGCAAATGTTGCATTTTTAAATTCCAGCTTTAAACACAGGGAGCATTTAGTTCAAGTTGTAGCTGGACTGAATACCGCCAGAGCATTATAAAAGTGCTTGCAGACACCTAATCTATTCAAGTTACTCATCCAAGTATACAAGTAAAAATGTGTTGATAATGCTTAACCCAAGACTAGGAGGAAGAATCACTTGTTTACAAGGCTCTTGTGAAATACTTGTCTCGACTTTACTGTAAGAAGTTTTGTTTTCCTGAAGAAAGCATGGAAGTTTGATTCTGCTATTTGGAGAGGAAGAGGGAATCTTACATTTCAGTGAAAGAATTTTTTGCAGGAAAGGAAGAAGTACCATGTTGAGTTGAGTTAAAGGTGTGTCTGGGTCTGCATGGCTGGTTATGGTGTCAGCATGTCTGGACAAAATGAAGTCATGCTTACACAGGGCAGCCATGGGACAATATGCTCTTTGTGTTATGCATACTTCACTTAATGAGGGTAATTTTGACATTGTACAATAATGTAAAACATGTTACACACCTCTACTGGTCTTCAATGCCTTTGAGTCGATATTATAAGGAACATATCTTTTTATTTCTGTTGGACTGTTGTAAAGAATGTGTCTTTTTATTTCTATTGGACTGTGGATTAAAATTACAATGGCTGCAGGTTGAAATACATGTCCAATGGCACAGGATGAGAGTAAAGTACAATGTTGCAGTCCTGGAACAGAGTGTGCTATGAAAGACAGGATGGTGTTGAAAAGGAGTCCTGGACTAAAGGAAACACCTGGCAACAGTATTTTAATTGGCTCCTGACCAGGTGACCAGGGTTTGTATGAGAGCTGTGCAACAGAATAGCTCCTAGTCTGAAAGGAAAAAGACCTAAAATCTCTTTCTCCTGTATGTGTAAGATTCCAGTAATCCTACAGTAATAGCTAGCTGAATTTTTGCCTCCTCATATCTCTATTACCTGCTTTCTCTGTGAAAACCCCTATCAAGAGGCAAAGGGGAAAATCACTTTTGGGATATTGAAAGGCAAGTGCTCAACCAGTGTGTTAAATAATGAAAGTGCTGGAAGTTGTAAGCTTTATGGTTCAACCTCAGGCAGTTGCCAGAGAGAGGGGTGGAGTCAGTAACTAAGAAACAAAATTTGCAGCGGGGATTGAAAACAATTACTTCAATCAATTTAGAAACAGTAGAAGGATTGATATAAGTGGTGATGATGTTGTAGAATTGGATGTTGTCAGCGTACATGTGAAAACTAATGCTGTGTTTTTGGATGATGTCCAGGGGCAGCATGTAGAGAAAGGGGCCAGGCACAGATCCTTGGGGGACACCAGGGGTAACAGTGCTGCAGCAGGAAGAGAATCCATTGCAAGTGATTCTGATAAAAGCAAAATACTGCGGATGCTGGAAATCTAGAACAAAACCAAAAATACCTGGAAAAACTCAGCAGGTCTGATAGCAACTGCAGAGAAGAATACAGTTGACGTTTCGAGTCTGTATGACCCTTCATCAGAAGTAAGACACATAGAAATGAGATGAAATATAAGCTGGTAGAAGGGTGTGGGACAGGAGAGCTCATAGAGGGCCAGTGATAGGTGGAGGCCAAGAAGAGACTGCCAAAGATGTCATAGACAAAAGGACAAAGGGGTGTTGACGGTGGTGATATTATCGAAAGGATGTGCTAATGGGGACATTAAGGGAAGCAAGCTAGTGGCTGATGGCCCTCGTGTGGGTGGGGTGGGGGGAAGGGATCGAAATGGGCTAAAAGGTGGAGATGAAACAATAGATCGAAATAAATTTAAAAATAGGAGGGAAAAGGAAAAAAATATAGTGTAAAAAAATTCTAAATTATTGGAAAAAGGGGTATCGGAAAGGGGATGATGAATCTGAGTTGGGAGATGATAACATGTTTAAGGACTTTGGTTAGAAAACAGTTTGAAGATGGAACTGTAGTTTGCAAGCACGATGGGGGTCAAGGGTTGGTTAAAAGACAAAGGATAATGCAAGCCGGGGAAAATGGTAATGGGACAGGTCTTAAAAAAATGATGAACCTAGAGGAGCTGTAAATGCAGAATAGCCCAAAATAAAAGGAGCAAAGTTTATGATCTGAAATCGCTGATCTCGGTATTGAATGCAGAAAACGGTAAAATGCCCATTGGAAAGATGAGTTGCTGTTTGTTGAGAATATGTTGAGTTTAGTTGGGACAGTGTAGGGGGCCAAGGGCAGAATGGGATTGGGGCAGAGAATTAAAATGATGTGGAATTCCCTCCAGGGCTATGGGCCAAGCACTGGAAAATGGGATTAGTGTAGTCATATCTTTGATGACCGGTGTGGACATGATGGGCCAAATGGCCTCCTTCTGTGCTGTAAACGTCTTTGAGCCTTTCTATTTATCAAAAGTTCATCTATGACTAAATCTTTGTCATCAACAAGACCTGAAAGGAATTTGGAAGCCATCGATCAAAATCAACACATTGAATCCTGTACTCCGTAATTGGTGCTTTTGAATTGTTTTATCCCATCCTTAAAATCTATTTTCTTGTGTGTCTTATGTGCCTTGTATGTGTGTGTATAGGGATTTATGAAGGGGTAGAGTTTAGGTTATAAAGTTAGAAATTAGCAGTTCATATTTTCTTTTGCCACTGGTTAATGATAGTTTGTTCAATAAACAGTTATTTACTTATTAACTCTACAAACCTGGTGCTTGTAGTCTGTTAACCTAAGTTAAACAGTTAGGTGGAAATGAGGCAGTCTGATGATTTGGTCAAATTTTTCACATTTGTCGTGGCTCGGGGAACAGTGGGGCTTGATATTATAGCGCACTATCCCCATTGAGTCCTGACAATATGTCACAATTTACACTATCCTCTCCAGTTGAAATTAGCCTCAGTGAGTCCAACAATGTTTCTAAACAAAATCTTTCATAAAGTTACAAGATCAATACTCTGAAGACATGTACCCTGTCTCCATCTATCCATATCTTAACATGTAGTAAAAAGTACACAAGACACAGCATATAGTGCATGAGGAGGTTGTCTTGCATGTCCCCATGTTGGTGGATAGGGACACACTGGAGAAAACAACGTAGATGCCATTTAGCTGCCAGCCATAGCTGAATTGGTATAATTCCCATCTGAGTCAGAAGTGCTGGCTCAAAGTTCCACTTTCTAGAGACTAGAGCATATGGCTGCAGTTATTGAGGCACCACTTTACTATTGAAGGTGCCGTCTTTCAAATGAGAGGCTAAACCAAGGTCCCGTCGGCCCTCTGAGGTGAATGTAAAAGGTCCCATTGTTTTGGAAAAGGGTAGGGGAACTCTCCCTGGTGTCCCAGGTGATATTTATCCCTCAATCAACATCACAAAAAAAAGGATTGGCTATTATCTAATTGCTGTTTTTGAGATCCTGCTGTCCATAGATTGGTTTCCAACATTATAATAGTGGCTGCACTTAAAAATTGCTTAATTGTCTATAATGTGCTTTGGAACACCCTAAGATCATGAAAGATGATGTATAAATGTGCGTTTTTTTCTTTTTTTTTACATGATTTTTCTGAGTTTTCCTTCAGCTCTTTTGCCTAACATACAGCAAGCAAGAAGAAATCCCACGGAGGTCCCCCCCGACTCCCCTACACCCCCCACCCCCACCCCCAAGTATAGTTGTAAGAGGGAAAGCGTAACGGCTAAGGGGGCAGTTACTGATCCTACTCTGTTGTGCTGGTAAAGGGCACAAGTTATGATAAAAGCTACTAAACAGAAAGAACTTACTTTTGTAAGCACCAAAGTTCAACAAACAGCAATGAGGTGAAAGACCAGTTAAGCTGTTTTGCTAGAGGGATGCTGAATACGATGATGAGGAATTTCCTTGAAGCTGCCCTCACTCTGCCAACGTGACTGGAAGGAAATGTGAGATCCAATGAAATGCAGCAAGAACAGTTCTGAGGAAATCCCTGTGGCCCATGACATTGGGGAATTGGCTACTATTTTTCAGCTTACTTAAGCAGGCAGACATGGCCTTAATTTGAGGACCTCTATCAATGCAGTCCTTCCTCTGCATAGCACTGAAGCATTGGTCTAAGACTCACGGCTCAATTCCTGGAGTGGGGATTTGAAATTATAATCTCCTGATCAGGAGTAAGGGTGCTACCAACCGAGTCAAGTTGACACATGCGCAGACTTCCTTCTGCTCTTGGGTTAATAACTATTAACAAGTTTATCTTCTATTTTCTAATATCAGGAATGGCAGAAGCAGAACCTTATCAAACAGGTCCATTAATTTATTTGTGAAATAATGATAATAATGGATGTTTTGCAGTATGTTAAAAGGGAAGTGGGAGGATATAAAACTTAAGATTGTCAGCAATATTGGGGATAAAACTCAGCACATTCATATGATATTACAGAATCACAGTATCACTGTATCTTTACCATGCAGAAGGAGGCTTTTCAGCCCATCAGGTCTGCACTGGCTCTCTGAAAGAGCATCCCACCTAGTCCCAATCCCCTGCCTTATCCCCATAACCTTGGACATTCTCTCTTTTCAGGGAGCCATCCAATTTCTTTTGGATACCGTGATCGAACCTGCCTCCACTACCCTTTCAGGAAGTTTGTTTCAGATTCCGACCACCCTCTGGGTGAAA
The DNA here is from genome assembly GCF_017639515.1 of Carcharodon carcharias. Taxonomy (NCBI): domain Eukaryota; kingdom Metazoa; phylum Chordata; class Chondrichthyes; order Lamniformes; family Lamnidae; genus Carcharodon; species Carcharodon carcharias. The sequence continues at coordinate 44,488,112 of NC_054469.1, forward strand.
AATTTTTTCCACACATCACATTTATTCCTTTAGCCAATTATTTTGAATCTGTGCCCTCTAGTTCTTGATGTTCTCCTGAGTGGGAAAAGTTTCTCAGTATTTACCCTGTCCATGCCCCTCAGGATCTTGAATACCTCTATCAAGTCTCCTTTCAGCCTTCTTTTCTCCAAGGGAAACAGAAAAAAATAATTCCTCCGTATAACACTTTATTTTAAATGGATTAATGGTTTCATTAAAAAGTATGTCATACAAATGATCAGTTACATCATTCATTTTTCGGCTATAATCTTTTCTATCTGGAATAGAGAAACAGTGAGCTGCTCTACATCCTCGGCTTTCCATGTGCTATGCTTAAGCTGCCTGATCTTACATCTTGGTAACCAAAATAAAATGTGGAAGTTATCGTAGCATGATAAATGTACCACGATGGTTACTCACTACAAAGAGTTCCATTAGCAAGGTTAAGGCACATGTGAACACCTGGACAGCTACCGGACAAGCAACCTTTTGTACCAGTGCACTGTGAACTGAAAGTTACGGTGATGGATGAGGCAATCACTAATGGATCCAGACACACAGGTAAAATTTTTAAACATACATAAAGCATTTGGAGATGTGGGATAATTTACACACACTACTCTCAAGGCGACTTACGGCCCAACTGAGCGAGCTGAGACACATTTTTATTTTCTTTCAGACAAGCAAGATGAAAAATGGTTTGTTATTGAAAGGAAAGGGAGAAGGGTGATCTTGAAAGGGTGGCAGAGACAGAAACCCTCATGACATTTAAAAAGCATGTTAAGTGCTGTAGCCGACAAGGCTATGGACCAAGAGTTGGAAAGTGGGATTAGCCTTGATAGCTACTTGATGTCTGGTGTGGGAATGATGGGCTGAATAGCCTCCTTCCATGCTGTAAATATCTATGATTGTATGTTTTTATGATTTGAATTTAGGCTATATCTCACCTTATCCCTAGGATGTCCCAAAGCGCCACACAAACGATCAAATTGTTTTTTAAATTGCAGCCATGAGGGCAATGAAAATAGTAAGATTATTAAAGGATTTGATAGGACATACCTATAGTGAGACACCATCTCCTCTGGTGGGAGAATCCCGAACAAGGAGCATAGCCTTAAAATTAGGCCTCAGGGTGATTTCAGGAAACATTTCTTTACAGAAAAGTTAGTGGAAATCTGGATGTCCCACTCCCAAATATTCTTGAGGCTGGATCAATTGAAAATTTCAAAACTGAGATTCATAGATTTTTGTTAGGCAAGAGTATGAAGGGCAATGGAATTAAGGCAGGTAGATGGGATTAAGATAAACGTCAGCCATGCTCTTATTGAATGGTAGAAGACATGATGGGCTGAACGGCCTATTCTGCTCCTAGGTTCACATACTGTTTGATGCATTACTTTACTACCCATTTTCCTAGCACACTGAGTACATGATGCTAAACAAACAGTTTGTTAAAGAATCCCATTCAGTTTCCTATGCTATAACAGTGACGATATTTCAAAAGTACTTCATTGGCTGTTGACTGTTTGAGACAACCTGAAGTTGTGAAAGGTGCTAGAGAAATGCAGATCTTTCTATTTTTTCTTCTTTAAGTTAATTTTACGTACTGGAGAGAATGAATAGCTGAAATGGAAGTATGCAAAAGCAGATTAAATAGAGGATCTAAACCAAATGCCGGCAGACTAAGTTTGTTATTCAGTATCCTGATACTTTTTTAAATCACAAAATGTGAGTAATGTTATGGACAAGAGAGAAAGAAACTGAGCTTCTTTATCAAAAATAAAAATAGCTGGAAAAACTCAGCAGGTCTGATAGCATTTGCCGAGAGGAATACAGTTAACGTTTCGAGTCTGTATGACTCTTCATCAGAACTGAGGAAAAATAGAAATGAGGTGAAATATAAGCTGGTTGAGGGTGGGTGGGACAGGTAGAGCTGGATAGAGGGTCAGTGACAGGTGGAGGCAGAGAAGAGATTGCCAAAGATGTCATAGACAAAAGGACAAAGGAGTGTCAACCAGCTTATATTTCACCTCATTTCTATTTTTCCTCAGTTCTGATGAAGAGTCATACAGGCTCAAAACGTTAACTGTGTTCCTCACCACAGATGCTATCAGAGCTGCTGAGTTTTTTCCAGCTATTTTTATTTTTGTTTCAGATTTCCAGCATCCACAGTACTTTGCTTTTATTTTATATTTGAACTTCTTTATCCTCTCCCTATTTGTTTGTAAGCAGAGGTCTTTTTGAATTATTTTTAAAGTAGGCTATGGTGCATTTCCCCAAACCCTCAGTTTGTAGTAACAATTTAATAATAACTCACACCAAGTTTGAATTATAATTAATTCAGAAGGTTACTTCATTCACATTCAAACCCGGGGGATGGGGGGGAGGGGTATGGTTGCTGTAGTGTTCGCAACATCACACGTGCACATAAACAGTAAGGGGGAATAAAAAAGAGGGAGGTTTACAACTATGGGCAACAACAGTAAAAGAACTACAGAAATGAATATTAGTTCACATGATTTCCAGAGTCCGAGAAGTCAAAGACCAGAAGGTATTTCCTTCAAGGCAGAGTTCAGTCCAGATGAGTTTCTGGTTGGAGACAGCAACACGAGAATCCTTGAAATGAATGATGATGCAGCACGATGGAGATTCTGCGCTTATGCCACTTGGCAAACAATAATCAAAGAATTTTTAAATCAAGTAGGCTTCAAGGAATTGAGAGTTGGTGGCCAGCTGTTTGGTCTTCCAGGAGATGCTGGAGTTCTTTCTGGTTGGTTTTAAGTCAGCAGATTGAGCTGTGAGGTTAGAAATGTAATATTAAAACTGTCCAAAAGGCTAGAAGCACCAGGGCATGTGATGTGGCCCATTAATGAGTTAATTACAACCTCACAAGCAGATTCTGTGCTTCTGGCCAAAATCCATTAGGAATGAAATGCTGGTTGTAAACACTTCTTCAGGTATAACAAGATTCAATATCTCTGTCTTTGTTATCGTCCTGGCTGGGGGAGTCATGTCTAGTTTCATAAATGTAATGTGGCCTTTCAATGGCGTATGAAATTCCACAAGGATAAGAGTGAAACTCTTTTGTTCTTGTAGTCTCTGTTGGACCTTTCAGAACTGATGGCCAATTTGTGAATCATGTGATCTGTAGCAGTCATTATGTGGCTCAGCACAAGTCCATTTTATAGTAATGATAAAGTTTTCTTTATTCCTTCACAGGATGTGGGCTTCGCTGGCTGGGCCAGCATTTATTGCCCATCCCAGTTGCCCTTGAGAAGGCGGTGGTGAGCTGCCTTCTTGAACTGCTGCAGTCCATGTGGTATAGGTGCACCCACAGTGCTGTTAGGAAGAGAGTCCAGGATTTTGACCCAATGACAGTGAAGGAATGGCGGTATATTTCCAAGTCAGGATGGTGAGAGATTTGAAGGGGAACTTGCAGGTGGTGGTGTTTCCATCTATCTGCTGCCCTTGTCCTTCTAGGTGGTAGTGGTCTTGGGTTTGGAAGGTGCTGTTTAAGGAGCCTTGGTGAATACCTGCAGTACACCTTGTAGATGGCACACACTGCTGCTACTGTGCGTCGGTGGTGGAAGGAGTGAATCTTTTTGGATGTGATGCCAATCAAGCAGATTGCTTTGTCCTGGATGGTGTCCAGCTTCTTCAGTGTTGTAGGAGTTGCACTTATCCAGGCACGTGGGGAGTATTCCTCACATTCCTGACTTGTGCCTTGTAGATGTTAGACAGGCTTTGGGGAGTCAGGAGGTGAGTTACTCATCACACGATTCCTAGCCTCCAAGCTGCTCTTGTAGCCATAGTATTTATATGGCTAGCCTAGTTTAATTTCTGGTCAATGGTAACCCCCCGGATGTTAATAGTGGGGTGGTTCAGTGATGGTAATGCCACTGAACATTAAGGGATGATGGTTGGATTCTCCCTTGTTGGAGATGGTCATTGCCCAACACTTGTGTGGCACGAATGTTACTTGCCACTTGTCAGCCCAAGCCTGGATATTGTCCAGGTCTTGCTGCTTTTATGCATGGACTGCTTCAGTATCTGACGAGTCATGAATGGTGCTGAACATTGTGCAATCGTCAGCGAACATCCCCATTTCTGACCTTATGATGGAAGGAAGGTCATTGATGAAGCAGCTGAAGATCGTTGGGCCTAGGAGGCTACACTGACCTCCAACAACCACAACCATCTTCCTTTGTGCTACGTATGATTCTAACCAGTGGAGAGTTTTCCCCCGATTCTCACTGAGTCTAGTTTTGCTAGGGCTCCTTGATGCCTCACTCAGTCAAATGCTGCCTTGTCAAGGGCAGTCACTCTCACTTCACCTCAGGAGTTCAGCTCTTTTGTCGATGTTTGAACCAAGGCTGTAATGAGGTCAGGAGCTGAATGGACCTGGTGGAACCCAAACTGGGCTTCAGTGAGCCCACAGACATTCCACAAACATTCACTCCTTCCACACCAACGCATAGTAGAAGCAGTATGTACCATCTACAAGATGCACTGCAGAAATTCACCAAGGCTCTTTAGATATCATCTTCCAAACTGACGTCCACTACCACCTAGCAGGACAAGGGCAGCAGATAGATGGGAACACCACCACCTGCAAGTTCCCCTCCAAATCACTCACCATCCTGACTTGGAAATATATCACTGTTCCTTCACTGTCAATGGGTCAAAATCCTGGAACTCCCTTCCTAACAGCACTGTGGGTGCACCTACACTACATGGACTACAGCGGTTCAAGAAGGCAGCTCACCACCACCTTCTCAAGGGCAACTAGGGATTGGCAATAAATGCTGGCCCAGCCAGTGAAGCCCACAACCTGTAAATGAATTTTTAAAAAACCTCAAGGAACGACACCACTAACTCTGACACACACCCTCACATCTCCATCAGACTCATACCATCTGGAACTCGTGTCCTCATCCCGTCCATGACTCTGCTCACCACACAAACACTCCACACAACCTTATCACCTGGTGTGGCATGCATCTTACTCACACTCTCTCCTTCTGTTTTCACGCAGGAGAAGATGGCTCACCTCAGCAGGAAGAGGTCACTCAGCTTTGAGGAACGTCCATCGCACTGACTTGTGAGGACGCGGACTATGTCTGCGGCAGCACCAGTGAGGTTGGCGACGAACACCCTCATGAGGATCCCTGAACTATATCATCCCTCCCTCAGTGCAACTGTGAGTGTTCTCTCACCTGTTTTTGACTCAGCTGCCATGCACTAATTATCTCTACTTTGGTTCACAGGGAGCTCTGTCAAGCAACTGACACCCTCAGCCAGCCAGTCCCTCTGCTCGATTCAGGTCCTCACCTCTAGCCAAGAGGACCCCCTCCATTGAATAGCTGGAAATAAGCAGCCTGGAAGGCCCTCCCATCAGCACAGAGACACACACATCGGTGGGACCTAAATGTAGAGCAGGCTCAGGTTCACAATTTGGTGGTCACCGCACAAAAATATATCCGCAGCAGGAAGAGGCAGGTTCAGCTGAGGTCTCCGACACTCAAGAGGACTGCTGGGGAAGAGGCGTCTGTGAGATCTGAGACAGATGATGAACCTCTGGATTTGGCCTTCCAACTCATCCTGGAGAGTCAGTAGAAGGTGGGGGAACATCATGCAGAGCTGTTGGAAGCCCTCAACAGAGTGGCAGGTGAGTTGGAGGGGTGCGTCCACCTGCTCTCTAATGAAGTGGTGCCCACATGTGAGGTCTCCATTGGGAGGACAGTGGACGCCATGGAGACCCTGATCCATCAGAACACAGAGATGTGTGCAGGCCTGTATTCCATCATGGGAGTCTTGGGTAAGTTCATGCAGTGGCAATGCGAGAGAGAAATGAGGCACCTCGACATCCATCAAGGTGCTCCTTCCCCTCAAGGGGTCAGACTGGGGACCTCAGGCACTCAATGGGTGGAGGAGCGGCAGCTGGACACCCCGGGTCATCCACTTAGTAATCTCAGAAGCTGTCCTCTCCCTCTGAGTCCCCTTTGCCTGTGAGCCTCTCAACCTCGTCATCTGTCATCGCAGAGGGAGCAACTGGCCAACGAGTGATTCTGGAGGGAGAAGTGTGTGTGTGTGTGTGTGTGTGTGTGTGTGGCCTCGTGCAAGCACTCTCCCACGCACGCAGATCCTTCCCGTATCACACTCATCTCACTGTCCTGAGCATTTTCAATGCTGCCTGCTGGCGTTCTCTTTCAGTTGTCCATATGAGTTGACCTGCATCTCCACCCATCCTATGATCACACTTCCATGCAATACCTGATCTCACCCACCACGACTCTTGTTTCACTGTTGATTTAGAAAGCATATTTGTGATTCAGTTTTTCGTGTGCTCCCTCATCTTTACCCCTCCCATAGTCACCCATTTCCTTTCCCTCATCATTGTTAACCCCCCCCCTTGCATCACCTTCCACTTCCCCTCTGTGACCTACCAACCACAACCCTTTTCCTTCAGGGATGTCCAGATGAACATGCACGTTCCCTTCCTTCCCAAAAATCCCAGCTCCATTTACATTAACCTCCCCAGCCTTCTCCTTTCCACCCCCAGGGTCCGTGTCTGCCTCTGAGTTCCCACCAACCACCCTTACCATCCCTTCTACCACGACCATCGAACCCTCACCCTCCCATCCTACCGCCTCACTCTGCCCTCGGACATTCTCATTATTCCCTTGTTCCATGCCCACCCTCGGTTTGCTCCCCAGGAGGCAGTCATGGACTCATCAAAGTCCTCCCTTGCACCTTCAGCCGGACATCCTCTCCCCCAGACTATCCCCCCACCCCCACTTAGTCCTCCACCCAGCCCCGGACTCCACCCCCACTTAGTCCTTCCTGCTTCCTGACTCCTTCAGACACCCTTACTTCTTCTGCCGCCCTTAGACCTTCCCTCCTCTTGACTCTTTCCTCCAGCCTTATTCCTCCCTTCCCCTTCTTCCTCCAGCCTTATTCCTCCCTCCCCCTTCTTCCTCCAGCCTTACTCCTTCCCCTCTCCACACTCCTTCCTCCCCCAGCCTCTCTCCTCTCTCCTCACTCCTTCCTCCCCCCGGACTCCTTCCCCTCTCCACACTCCTTCCACCTCGCAAACTCCCTCCCCTCTCCGCAGTCCTTCCCCCCTCCAATCACCTTTCACCCCCGCTTACATCTACTCCTTGGTTTCTGTATTCTCCTCCATTAATCCCTCCTCCCCCATACTCCCTCCCCCTCCCAACCTCACCCCATCCTGACAACTTCATTACCCCTCCCAACCTCACTCCATCCTGACACCTTCATTTCCCCAGTTCCAACCTCACCCTATCCGGACACTTTCATTCCCCCCCTCCCAACCTCACCCCATCCTGACTCCTCTTCCTCTCCTAGTCAATCTTAGATCTTCCTCTCAAAAACACAGCTGGACCTTCCTCTCCACCTCTCGACCATCCTCCGCAGACCTTCAATGGTGAGCTTCCAACTTCCGTGGACTGCTCCATGAGAATCCACCCAGCATGCCGTGGATGTTCCTCCGGCGTGCTGTTGCTGCCGGGCTCCAGCATCTTCTGCTCCTCAGCTGTCCACGATGTGAGCAAGGCTGTAGCAGGAAGTCCCGACTTCTGCACGTCACATTTGCCAAGGCGTGTTCTGCGCCAGCGTGTAATCATGCCGACGTGGGAAAACGATCCAGTGGTTGGGGCATGATTCCAGCCGGCTGGCTTTATAATTAAATGCTGATGTATTACAGTGAGGTCCCTGATGTCCGATGGTGGGGAGTGCAAGGGAGGAAAAGATTCAAAAGAAGATAGAGTCAGAAAAACAGAGGTCTGTGGAGGTTCTAAGGATAGAAAAGGGCATGGCCAGGAAGAGAGTTAAAGACAAGGATAAGGATATGTAAATGCAAACTCAGCTCAAGGTTGAATAGGATACTGAGCTTTCAAATAGTCTGCTTCAACCTGAGACAGTGGCTGCTGAAGAAGAATGCCTTCAGTCTTCACAATGGTTAATTAGAGAAAGTTGCAAATCATCTAAAATTGGATGCTGGGCAGCGAGGCAGAAGCAGTGGAGGGGTTGAGTGAGATGGTGGAACTGGGTGTAATCTGCGGAAATGTGACAGCTGAACCAATGTCTCTGAATTACATTGCCAAAGTGAGGAATGTATATGAGGAAGAGGATGTATCTAGAGATAACTGAGCAAGGCCGACCAAGAGCCATTGCTAGAAGTGTCCTAACTACTTCCGGGCAGGTAGGAGTGGACGCAAGTGTGGGCAGTCCCACTGTGCTGAACAACAGAGGAGAGGTATGATCACCACCAACCATTTCACACGAGTTGACAAATTAGTTCGACTCCGATGAGTGTAAAATCAGTAAAATTCTGGTGTGAAAGATCGCTTCCCATTTTTCAGTTGGTAAAGTGTACTTTGAGTCTGAAAATCACACACTATAGTTCATGGGCAGGATTTTCCCCTCATCAGGTGGGGGTGGTGGACAGGCCTGGGAATAGCCACGAAATGGACCACCGACCGTGATCGGGCTCCCACCGCGATTTCACACTGGTGGGCAGGGCCGAGTGGGGGCAAGTACCTGTCGGCCACCAGGCCTAATGGGGGCCCGGCAGTCCCTGGAAGGCTGCTACAGAGGACGTCTCCTGAACTTTTGTGATGGACCCGAGTGCGGCTGGACGCGGCAGGTGAAAGGGCAGGTTGGGTGGACACTTGACTCCCTGCTTTTCTGATGAGTGCCTCACCATTCCCTTAGAGGAGGTGGCTGCCAGGAGGTACACCCTTGTCCCCAGAGATGGGTGGATGAGGAGGCCACCGCACCTCACCAAGAGGGCATAGGTGGAGGTGGCAGCAATAGTCAGCAGCCATGATGTGGTGAGTGCACATGGGTACGAGCCATAAGTGATTCAATGACCTGATATGCTCAGGAAGAATGAATACCATGTTGGCGTGGGTCAGTGTGCAGATGTGTTAAGGTCTGGCTGTCCCCTTGTGGACCTCAGGGGTGCTAGAGTCTAAGTGCCAACAGTCAATCACGCCTAAGCTGGCCAAGGGAGGTGAGCCCTGGTTGCCTGGACTGAGTGCTTTGCGGCTCGAGGGCCATGACTCGGAAGTGCCCTGCGAGGAGCTCCTCAGCTTGGGTTGGCCAGGCTGCAATGGTGCTGCTGGTAGAGAGTGGAATAATCAATGCTCCTCTGTTGTTTCAGGAGAAGACGGCCCACATTAATATAGATGATGTGACCGGCGAAGGCCCCACTGGCCTCCTAATCCTCTCAAGATACGAGCAAAATGCCTTGGAGCTCAAGAGACATCACACCCTACATGCAACTGGGCGTGAAGAGGCAAGGGTTCTAGATGAAGGTAAGAGCGCAGTGCACAGAGGTGCGTCTTTTGGCTTGTGCAACCATTTTAGTGTAGTCACTTCATTGATGTGAGCTTCAAATCTGGAGTCCCCATTGATCATTGGAATACGATGACACCGTGATGCAGATCTCCTTTGTCTCATTAGGGTACCTGGCATGCACAGTGACAGAGTGATGACTTTAATTAATGACATGTCTTTGTTCTCCCTTTTAGATTCGCCAGCAGGCGTTTGGTCTCCGGACCCCAAAGAGCCACCACTGACACCAGAGGACCATCAGGCGTCATTTGGACCTGTGTCACACCCGCTCTTTGAAGCAGGCACCAGCGCAGATACCAGCACCTCAGTGGGCATTGGAATGGCGGCTAATACACATTGGAAAGGGAACTCCACAATTGCTTGAGGTGAAGACGGAGGCAGAGAGTGCCCAGACCACTGGCAGTTGGAGGACTGCTGTGGACCAGGACAATGCTCAGTTCAAGGCTGCTGATGAGCCTCTGGAGTCGTCCATTAGGAGGCAGATGCTGGATGTCCAGTGAGATGTGCAGGAGGATCTGATGGAGATCCATGAGGGTATGTGTGCCATGGTCTCTGTTGTGGAGAAGTCCATGCGGAGCATAAGAACTGCGTTAACCGTCATGATCGAGCACCCTCCCTCCTCCATTGAGAAAGTAGTGACTCTCTTGGAGAGGCAGCTCCAGGGACAGAATCAGTGGTTCCTGGGGTTGCGCTTGGACCTGCAAGCCCTCACACAGACACTAACCTCACATGGTCAGTGTCAATGTGGGAGATGGATGAGGCACCCAGTATCTCAGCTAGGTGCACATCCATCAATGATGAGCAGGGAGGTCCAGAGTGAACTCACATTGGTGCATGAGCTGCCTGTCATCTCTGTGGCTCCTCTCAGGGTGTTCTGGATGATGGCAGCAGCTCCTCTGCCTCTCCACAAGTAACCGTGGCATCTGATGAGGCTGCGGTGACTGGGGAGATGCCAGCCACTGGCCGCTCCCTCCTAAGTGGGGCTAGCACAGGCTCCACTGGCCAGAGGATGATCGCCAAGGTCATCAAGGGCAACAAGACAGCAGAGTCAGCAGGCTGTCTCCAATGCCTCTGCCAGCAAGGGGGGAGCACCTAGATGTAGCATTCACAAGTGTAAGTTAAAGGCACCATGAGCAGAAGAGGGACAGTTCACGGGTGATTTTATGTTCATTTATGTTTACTTAATCTATACTGGTCTGGGAATGAAGACCAGAGAAGTTTATATAAATAGCTTGGAATTGTCAAAATGAGATAAATTTGCTTTTCTTGTCATGGCCTGTGTATGCTTCACCTTTTTATTTTGTAGGTGCAGGGTATGTCAGTATGTAATGCTGGCCATAAGTGGCTCTGAATTTTATTGCACAGGCACTGAGTGTTCTTCATGTTCAAATGAAAGGGCCTTTTCAGACATCCGGGATGGAGGCAGCAGTCCTGGCATGTGAGTAAGGCTGATCTTTGGTAGCCTAGCTGAAAGAGTGTTGGATCAAGGTGAACCTGGTGTCCCTGCCTCCCTGGAGGTTACTGAGGTCTCCTCACTGGGCTCCTCTTCTGACTCACTACTGGACTCATCATCTGTGGCCTGTGCAGCTGTGTCAAGATCCTCTTCCTCCAGTGGGTCCCCCTTGCCAGTGCCAGATTGTGGACAACACAGCATTCAACCACTATCAGTGACTCCCGCTCTGGGAGATATTGTACTGCATCCCTGAAAGGTCCAGGCATCGGAAGCGCATCTTGAGAAGACCTGTGGTCTTCTCTACCACCGCCCTTGTGGATGCATGACTCGCATTGTAACACTTCTGTGCCTCTGTTCTTGACTGGCGGAGAGGTGTCATGAGCCACCTTTTCAACAGATAGCCCTTGTCATCCAGCAGTCATCCAACCAGTCGGGCTGGAGCACTGAAGAGCCTCAGCACCCGGGAGTGTCTGAGGATGTAAGCATCATGGGAGCTGCCAGGGTACCTTGCAGAATCTGCGTCTTGTGGTCACAAACTATCTGGGCATTCATGGGGTGGAGTCTCTTCCTTTGACCAATGCACCTGGCTGACCCACTGGTGCCTTCGTGGCCACATGTGTGTAGTCAATGGCACCTGGATGTGGGGGAACACAGCAATCACTGCAAAGCCTTTGGCTCGCTCAGCCTGGCTGGCTTCATCTGTATGGTAAGGGATAAAGGACAGAGCTTCTTTCACCAGCTTGACACAACTATGGACAGTTGATTGGGAGACTCCACACAGATCCCCCGCTGAAGCCTGGAAAGAGCCCGAGGCATAGAGGTTGAGGGCCACTGTGGCCTTCAGAGCCACAGGTATGGGGTGTACACACACACACACACACACACACACACAGTCGGAGCTGAGCTCAGGCCCAATCAATCGGCAAATGGAGGAGGTCACGCTCTCCCTATAGAAGCGGAGCCTCCTTTGGCATTGCACCTTGGATATATTGAGGTAGCTGCATTGCCGCCTGTAAACCCTGACAGCAGGATAGTGATGTCTTCTGTTGTTCCTTCCGCCTTGGACTACCTGCTGGCCCAGTGCCCCTTGAGCCTGCACCCCTCCTCCCGCCGGTCTCTCCCCCGGAAGCTGCACTGGGGCACCTGGCCTTCTCTCCTTTCTGCCCTGCTCTTCTTCCTCAGAGGAGGTGTCTCCAGCAGACACCACAATCCCCACTACCTGGGTCTGATACCTGGAAAGGTCCACACTGTCTGAATCCTCTGAGGGCCCTGCAGACAGCAATGAAGCCTGAAATGAAACCTGGAAATGCTAAGAATGAAGCCCCAAACCGAGATGAGGCTGCCAAGTACCAATAATCAACTAGCAGCAAACCATCTCCAAAACTTCTCATTACTCACACTGTAATGCTGCTGACCCTTTTTAATCCCGCCCTTGGATGAGGCTTGTGAAAGTGTCAGCTCCCCACCTGTCTGTTTTGCCTGTGCAACAAACTGGAAATCGCACAGGCAAGAAAAAAATCGCATTCAGTCGGACTCTTAAGGGCCTTAAGTGGCTACTTGATTAATGGTGGGTGCCACTCTGCCACCCGCATGTGCCCGCCAAATGAAATATCACGCAAGTGCGTGATGACTTTGGGACACTTGCCCAACGTCCTTGCGCGCTATTTTACTCCCAATCGGGTTGGGCATGCGCCCACCCGCCCACGGGGCATAAAATCCTGCCCCATGAGAATCAGGTAATTTGTCACATGAGGGAGAAAACACCCCCCCCTACCCCCACTACACCCCCCAACAAATGAATTAGAACTTTTGTCCAGCATATTTTAGGCCAAAACTTTCCTTCCTCCCTGATGTTCATTATTTTCAATCATTAATAACTGCAGCTTAGAAATGATGGTTGACCTGTATTGCATTTGCTTTACTGTTACAAAGGTAAAAGTTACTAGCATCTGAAACATGAAATGATAGATCCTGGAACACAAAGGCAGCCTTAGCCAATACTGAAAAGCACTCTAAATACCACAGTCAGTGCCCAAGAGTTGCGTTCCTAATATTTTACCCTGGTGTCATCATGCAGAAACTTGCTCAGCCACAATTGGGAAGGGACGTGCAGTGAAACCCCATTTCTACTTGGCCCTGGAGTTTACTTAGTAAAGCTGCAAATACAACCAAAGGCTGCCCGAGTGCATATTGAAAGTTATTTTTCAAAAGTATTCCCATTTCTATGAGTTTGTGTAATTGTTTAATCTTGCATCAACCTGTTTCTGATTTTTTTTTTAAGCGTTGGGCCAAATACATAGCTCTCAATGGAAATTTGATTTCGAACATATGAAATTCATCTGAAGTTGCCACCACACAATTTGAAGTTGGGTAGCGCAGCTTTATGATAAATGTTGAGCCATTAGTAACATTCTTATCTCTAGTCAACCAGCCTAAATGCAGTTGGCTGATGCGCAGAAATAACAAACATTTACCCTCGGGCTAAAGCGTTTATTTATAAACTGATGCCAAGCTGACATCACATCCATCAGTGCTGGCTCTAAACATATTGTACTTGTCCTGGGTCTGTAACACATCAGACATTTTTCATTGAATGGCTACAAGGTATTAAACACAGAAGAGACCAGGCAAAAATCATTCATTTTCATATTAGGCTAAAATTAAAGTTGATGTAAATACAATACAGCTGTATTCATACATTGCAGGACAAACACATTAGTTTTGTGAATCATTAAGTTGAAGGAGGTTAGTGTTGAAGAATGAGACTCATTTCAAAACTTTATCTTTCTAGTTCAAATTACCTGCCTCAACTCCAATTTAAGAAGAACTCCACTTTGCCACCCTTCCAACCTATTCCAACCTTGTGGCATGTAACACTTCCCATAAAGCATAGCAGAATATTGTCAACTTATTGTCAATTCATACTTGACTTCTAATAATCATACAAAAATACAAATTAAGAGCAGGATTAGGCCATTCGGCCCCTTGAGCCTGTTCTACCATTCAATAAGATCATGACTGATCTGATCGTGGCCTCAAATCCACATTCCACCTACCCGCAATAACCTTTGACTCCCTTGTTAGTCAAGAATCTATCTACCTCCACCGTAAAAATACTCAATGACCCTGCCTCCGCAAATCTCTGGGGAAGAAAATTCCAAAGACTCACAATGCTCTGAGAGAAAACATTTCTTCTCATCTTCATCTTAAATGGGAGGTCCCTTAATTTGAAACTGTCTCCCCTAGTTCTAAGCTCTCCAACAAGGTGACACATCATCTCAACACCCACCTTGTCAAGTCCACTCAGGATCTTATATGTTTCAATAAGATCACCTCTCATTCTTCCAAAGTCCAATGGACGCAGGCGCAGCCTGTCCAACTGTTCCTCATAGGATAACTGCCTCATCCCAGGTATCAGTCGAGTGAACCTTCTCAGCAAAAGAAATTTTCTATAGGCATGCTTGAAAATGGTGGTAGAGTGCTACAAGTGTCCCTCAAGTACAAAAGGTCAATAAAGAAAGAACTTGCATTTATATAGCACCTTTCATGACCTGAGGGCATCTCAAAGAGCTTTATAGCCAATGGAGTACTCTTGAAACATAGCTACTGTTGCGAACTTATGAACATACCAACATAATGAATTAGGAGCAGGAGTAGGCCACCCGGCCCCTTGAGCCTGTTCCATCTTCTATCATGGCTGATTTGATTGGAACCTCTACTCCCCATTCCCACCTACCCCGTATAATTTTCCACCCCCATGCTTATCAAGAATATATCTAGCTCTGCCTTAAAAATATTCAAAGACTCTGTTCCACCGCCTTTTGAGGAAGTGAGTTCCAAAGACTCATTACCCTCTGAAAGAAAAAAATTGTCCTCATCTCTGCAGGAAACAGCCAGATACTGTAACAAGGACACGTGTCTCACAAGTCTGTTTATTTGATTACAGTGGTTGCTGGCAATATATTAAGACTAAGCAAATCATAAATAGGCCAAAAGATTCATGGGCCAGGGAGGTAGGGGTGCAGCTGCAATGGCACCAAGTCAGGTTAGCCTAGGGTTTGGGGTAGAACCCAGATCTACTTTTTCCAAGCTGCCAAATTCCATTAGAAACTTGGGTAGATCTGTCCCCTGCTTGTGGAGATCATAAGAAGATGTGGGATCAGCAAGCTTATCCCATCCACCAGAAATCATGCCAGCTCTGGCCTTCCATGCCCCCAACACCAAGTATGCTTTTACAAAGTCAAGAGACCCTGGAAGAAGTGGGGCTATAAATTCACTAAATGCTGGTTTCCTGATTGCAGAATGATCGATTACCACTGGGAAAACAATTACACGTAAACATGAAATATATAATATATATTGAATCATCTTTAGACAGAACCATGCTGTAGTGAGTAGCAAAGGGCTGCTCTGAAATTCCTGTCCCACAACTCAGTCCTAATTTATCAAGCAAGGTGAAAGAAAAGGTCATCATTGGTGGCTATTGCGCTAAGCATTGAACAGAAAATAATAATTATTTGAATTAATAGCTACTCATAGAGTGTATTACTGCAACAGATTATTTTGCCTATTTGAAAAGAAACAAAAGCTTGCATTTATATAGCGTCTTTCATGACCTTAGAATGCCCTAAACAGATTTACTGCTAATTAGCTACTTTTGATGTGCAGTCCCTGTTGTAATGTAGCAATCACGGAAGCCAATTTACACACAGCAGCCTCCCATAAACAGTAATGAAATAATGGCCAGATATGGTTTAGTGCTGCTAATTGTGAATAAATATTGTCCAGGACATCTAAATTTCATTGAGCCCAACAAAAAGGACAGTGGAACATGATTCTCTCAAGTGATCCTTTTGCACTCACAGTGGTGGGAAATGAAATATTAACAGGATATTAACTTGGTGATGCACTAGGAACTGGGCTGGGGAAAGCCAGAAGTAAATGCAATGCATCCATGATTGGATTTTTAACCCAGCCACTTCATTACCGTATCATTTCCAGGTTTTTCAATCAATTAGTGTGAGCAGGCACAATGGCAAGTTCAACTCCAGCATTTAAAAGGACACAACAAAATTACAATTTGATGGAGTCAGGGGCTCAATAGATGGAATTGACAGGATGGAGTTCATTGTTTTACTGATGCCATCCTGGATGATGCTGATGGGGATATAATGGCCTGCAGGGTGATAGATTTCCCTACCAGCTTGAAGAAAAAGCCTGCAGGTGAAGCAAAGAAGGTGTGGCTGGAAGTAACGGAGGAGGTCAGCAGCAGGAGTGTGATGTTACACTCATGGATTCAATGTTGAAAGCAGTTTAATCAGGGCAGGAAAGGTGAATATTGGCACATTCATCTCCATCCTGATGTGTGAAACGCCCCCACCCACCCACTCTGTCTTCTCAAGTCAACTCCGGCACATCACTCCTCACACCCACTTACCTTGCAGGTACACCAGTGCTTTACTATAAGAAATTCCTCACATCCCCATTTGTTCATACACCACCAACACTCACCCTCATCTTCATGTAATATCATGCCTCTCCCTCATAGTGACCTTCAACAAATGCTCTCCATCAGTCCATTCAATAGATGCCAACACTCCCACTCATAGGGCTGAATTTAATGCTCGCTCCCATGGTGAGTTTGGTGGCAGGGGGGCATTTAATCAGTTGGGAGAGTGGCGAGTGGAGGCCCACTGCCTTCCCACCTCTACCCTGATTAAGCCCATGCGCGAGAAAGCCCTTGGATGGCCTTCAGGCTTCAAACTTCATTTAAGGCCCCAAAGTAGGTAATTAATGCCCACTTAAGGGCATCATCCTGCCACCGCTGTTATTAATCCATCCCCGGGTGGAGGGCTTGCCATGCATGGAGCACAACAAGCAAAGCAGTGTGGGGTTGGTTGTGAGCTCCTAAGGACGTCCCTCAATCAAAGGCACTCAGTGCCTGATCAAGGAACCTGGCATCGGGAAGGGGGCCCCGCTAAGAAGTAGCCTCCTGCCCTTACTGCCGACCCCTCTCCCTGCGATCCCCATGCCACAACCCCTTCCCTCCCGCCATCACTTACCTGTGGTCTGTGACAATCCCAGGTCTTGGCGCCCCAGTGGTGCCGCCGTTCAATAGAGTTGTCGGCTTCTGAACGGCAGCAGCTCGCAGCGGGCCAACTCTCCAGGATCACTTGAGGCACCCTCCCCACTACCCTCCCCTACACACCCACACCGCAGCCATCATATTGAGCTGACAAGCCACCATGCAGGGAGGTTTCCTTCATAATGCTGGTGTGGCAGCTATAGGCCGCACATGTGGCCTTGTGCCCGATGGCCAAGTCTGGCCAGCACTGGTGCAGGTGGGGCAGTCTTTGCCGAGCCTCTCACAGCCTCCAAAACCCTGAGGATCTCAGCCAAGAGCATCCCAGCAGTCAGAGCAGGGACCTGAGCAGCCTGCCTCTAGCTCCACTAAAGCCACAGGGGTTGCAGCTCATAGAGACGCTTGGAAGAGGAAGAGGAAGATTTGCGGTTGCATAAAGGTATGCACATGGATGTGTTCTACAATGTTAGATTGGTAAGTTTCTCTTTATTTTTGAGCTACATAAATATAATTTCTTTCCGTCACTTTACCATCTTGCCCATTTTGATTGCTAAGTAGCCTTTTCACTTGTAATGGATAGGAGAACATGAGTTTCTGCTGAGAATTGGGGACCAGTGAAATGGATGCTTGGTTATTTGCAGGCTGGTTTGTGGTGTGGTAATTGTGGTGGGTAATGGTGGTGGTGGGTCTGAGGAGTGCAATGTGAGGTGGCTTTTTCATGTAGTTATCACATGGCTGGATTGGTGGAACCAAAGTGAAACTCACAGCATTGAGAGCATCTCAGGCAGCAATGAAGGCTGCTGTTGGTGCATTAGTCACATCACCTTCTGCATCTTCCTCCAACTCATCTTCCACCTCCTCCTCCAGCTCCTCCTCCTCTTTCTCCACCTCACAGCTATCTGACGATGCTACGTGCTCTATGCCATTTTTTTCTCCTGCAAGTCCAAACCTTGCCGCTGTGTAATGTTGTGTAGTGTGCAGCACACCACGACTATTCAGGGGAACCTGGGCTGATGCATACTGAAAATGTATTCAGGCACCTAAAGCACATCTTTAGCATGCTAATGGCTTCCTCAGTGACACATCTGGCTGTCATATGCCATTCATTGTAATGTTCCTGGGTTTCATTGGTCGGGTTTCTCACAGGTGTCATCAGCCGCAGCTTGTTCTGAGTAAGTAGCCGGTAAGTGAGCTTTGAGGTGCGAAGAAATCAGGGAGAGTGGGCTGCCACAGGGCTAAAGCATCTTGGCAGCCATCTGGGAATCTTGTGCACACCAGCTACTCATTGATGGAGTGGAACACTCCTGGGTGATCTGGGGGTGCCTCAGTTGTCACATCTGTGCAGTCAATGACCGCCTAGACCTGTGGGAAACCAGCCAGAGCCACAAACCTGAGTGCCTACTCATTCTGACTGCTGGCATTGCAGTTAAAGTACACATAATTGCTGACCCTGGTAAACAAGTCATCAGTCATCTCTCCTACGCATTTGTGAGCTGCTGAATGCAAGGTCCTGCAAATATCTCCAGCAGAGCCTTGGAAGGATCCAGATGCAAAGGAGTTGACGATAGTGATGACTTTTGACCGCCACTGGTAAAGTGTGGCTACAAGGTCCAGCTGGCAGCAGGTCTTACTTCAACAGGCTGCAAATCTCTGCCATCACCTAAAACATTGGTGTTCCAACATATTAAGGAAGCTTATCGTCTGCCTGTATAACCTGTGTGCCAGTCCTCCTGCGAGCCGTACCTCTTTGCAGATCCCTTTCTTCTACGGAGCTGCAGGTATGTGAGCATCAGACTAGTGCTGTTTCTGGTGCTCCTACTCGCTGGTGGTGGTGCTCTGATAGATCAGTGCTCCAAAGTGCAGATCAAACCTCCAAAGCATAGATGACATCTCCAAAGTTGTAAAAATGATCTATCAGCACCAGTACTATGAACAAAATCTTTCGCAGAAGCAGGATAGAAAGCAGCTGTGAGGTTTCAGTACCTATTGCCATCATTTCCTGTCATGACTTCAAAAGCCTCAATTGCCAGTGTGCGTCTTTCTTTCACTGGCAAGTTCCAAGAAACCCAGGAAACCTGTGAACCCTCACTGAGACTGCAAAAGCCATGGGTGGAATTTTACATTCCAGCCGGGCCGAGGCTGTAAAATGCGGCGTGCCATTCAAAAGTCCATTGACTTCGGCAGGACAGGAAAATCCCACCGGTGTACAATTCCACCCCACATTGATATCAATGTAATTGAGTGATTAACTTTTTGTACTTGACAAATCACCTTCCCAAGGGGGTTACAAGCAAGCAGCATAACAAACTGGGATTAAATGCAGAAATCAGCGGGTTAGAACCAGCATCCCGAAACACATGCATTTTCCCATGATTTAAACTCCCATCCATGCACTCACCCATGTTAAATTTCCCCTCACAATCTTAATGTGCACTGGAGCATCTCAGATAATCCACATGCACTTACATGGGCACAAACATCAATAATATCTCAACAGTGCCAAGCTGATTTCATCTCTCTACATCTTTTACACAAATGAATGGCACGCAGTTACAAATTGTTTGAGAAATAAGTGTAATCAAGCTACTTATTTTATAAAAATGTGTATTTCTTCATTCTCTAATGTTTAAGATTGCCAAGATGCAACTGTACTGCATACATTTTATTTTATCATTTGACTGCTGATTGCTAAAGCCCCTTTTCCAGCAAGTAAAATGTGTGCCAGACATTGATTTCAATGCATTGCCACTGCCAATTACCAACAATATTGATGTCCAAATAATCTACAACATGCAACATACGTTAGCGATACCACTGTGAAAATGTAAATAACTGGTCTAATTGAAAGCCCTGTCACTGTTGGTTTTCATCAACCAAGTGCCACTAACTAAAGTATGTCATTCGTTTGATTGTTGCCAGGGTCTCTTGATGAATATCTGGGAAAAGGTATATAATGAGTTGCTGGATCGAATGCTTAAATCAATATGAAAAGTAAGCATGATGACTCCAGTGGTATGTGACTTATTTCAGAATGCCAACAAGAAAGCTTTTCTAAACATATAGTATTTAGATTACAGTTACTTTTGTAGTTTTCTGTAAACAAATGGAGTATTATCATGTTTCCAACACAGAACTGGGAATACATTTGTTTTATGTGCACAACTTCACCTCATGAAATGTTAACCCATCTGGCTGCAAGAACACAGTAAATATATAAGGAGCAGAACTGTCTTCACCAATCACTCTTCCAAAGGTCAGGGAATAGAGACCTTCATTGGTAATAAATCATTCTGCCAGTCACAGTCCAAGAAACTGTTCTCAACCCAGACTGGTATTCTTTGCTGGTAAAAAGTGTTGGCTTAGGAAGGAGGTTGTCCGCTTAAGGGACCTTTTCATCAATCAAATTATTTCAGGCTTAACTGAAATAACAAAAAAAAAATGATGGAAACATAAAGTCATTTGGTATTTGAAGGAGAAAGCTAGGTTAACATTCTAGGTGGAATTCTCAAAATAGTTGCACCCAGAATCTTGCTGTTCCAGATGCTGCTCAGTCTGCTATGCACTTCAAGCATTTTGTATTTCTTTTATTTAAAATTTCCAAAGTTGATGATTTTTGACTTTACCAAGCTTTTTCTGAAGAACATCACCAAGATGATTACCTAAGTAATTAGTCAAATGTAATCATTAAGTTAGCAGGCATGTTTCCCCTCTCATCTTCCTTGACTCCTCTGCAACCTTTGACACTGTCAGATGCACTATCCTCTTCCAATGCCTTTCCGTTATCTAGCTCAGTGAGACTACCCTCTTTTGATTCCATGCTTACCTATCAAATCATAACCAAACTACCGGTGGTAATTGTTTCTCTTTTCACGCAAGCACCATTACTTCTGGAGTCCCCCAAGGACCTAACCCAGGCTCTCCCATCTTTTTTCATCCATATGTTGCCCCTTGGCAATATCACAAAGAACATGGCGTTAGCTTCCACGTATAAGCTGACAATACCCAGCTCTACCTGTTGACTACTCCACTGCCTCTGTGCTGTCAAACTGCATGCCTGAAGTCCAGTCTTGAACAAGCTGTAATTTTCTCAAACTAAACATTAGGAGGACCCTGGTCTTCAGCCTCCACCACAAAGCCCAATGCCATGCCACCGATTCCATAGCACTCACTGGCCACAAGCTAAACCAGACTTCTCATAATTTCACCATTCTATTCAACATGAATTGAGATTCCAACCCCATAGTCTTCAGGGCCACCCAGCACCTCTCTTACTGCTGACTTACATTGGTTCCTTGTGCCTCAGTACAGTCAGATAAAAATAGTCATTCTTGCATTCAAATCCTTTCATGGTCTTGCCCTGCACTAACATTCCACAGCCTCCATTGAACTCCTGGCTCCTCCAACTTGTGCATCCTTCCTCCCTTCATCCACCACTGGCAATTATGCCTTGTGCTATGTTCCAGCAGCCTCTCTCTAACCCATTCTGCCTCTCAACTTTCTTCATCTCTTTAAAGTTTTCTTCTTTACCTAAGTTATTGGTCACCCTTCCTAATATTTCCTCCTTTGTCTCAACATCAATTTTTGGCTAATTAGAAGCTCAGGACTTTAACAGTGCCATATAAATGTAAGTTGTTGCTTTTGCTATTGAAAGAACCTTCCTTTACAAGCTGCCTTTCATAACCTCAGGATGTGCCAAAGTGTGTCACAATCACTGATGTAATGTAGGAAATTACTGCAACCAATTTTATGTACAACAAGGTCCCACAAACAGCAATGAGATGAATGATCAGATAATCTGTTTTAGTGATGTTGGTTGATGGATAAATATTGGCCAAGACTATTAGAGAACTCCCCGATGGTAACATGGAATTTTTACATCCAGTTGAGAGGATCAACAGACTCCCAAATTGACACCTCATTTAAAAGAATGAGTGTTCATTTGTAAGATAGGATCACCTGTAGGCTCAGTATATTAAATTAGTGTACCGGGACAGATCAGCTAAGTCACAACTACAGCTGTAGAAATCATTCCAATGTTAAAAAGATACATTTGCATCCCACTTCCGACAGTCAATACTCCCATTGCCAATTCTGCATGCAATTGGAGGATAAAAACAGATGTTTCTGAAATTGGAAAGAGTTTCAACTGGGAATGCCTGTTTTTTTTTCTGGCAAATGCTCTATCTGAAGTTACAAACATGGATGAAAGCATGAAACAAGTGCTGGTTTTTCTGAGCTCAAGGTAGTCAAGTCAAAATGTGTAAACGTAATAAAAATGATTTTAAAATATGTGCCTGCAGTTTCCATGGGAATTCTCCCAATCTTTTAATAACTTTGGTGGAACCCCTGGATAAAAGGTTTAAACTACTAAATACAATGAGAGATTAGGTGTGCATCATGAAAATTCTCACACAGGATGTTAAGTAAATGATTGAATTTGCAATAGTAATTAAGCTTGAGAGTTATTCGATCTACAAGTCATCTATTCAAGTTCAGCACATTGGTGTCCTTTAGGCCTCAGACAGCAAAAGGGCGGCCACCAAAGTCATCCCAAGCCACTGGGAAACAAGGTCAGCAGCCTGACTAAATCTCAGCTGCAGGCTTCCTGTGCTGGCATACATTGAACGCTCAGTGCCACCAGCTTTAACCGTCAAAGATCTGAACGCCTGTGATTTCCATGCGCCTGATTCATGGTGACCATGAAACTGTCATCAATTGTCGTAAAAACCCACCTGGTTCACTAATGTCCTTTAGGGAAGGAAATCTGCCGTCCTTACCTGGTCTGGCCTACATGTGACTCCAGACCTGCAGCAAATGTGGTTGACTCTTAATTGCCCCCTGAAATGACCTAGCAAGGGCAGTTCAAGGGCATGTGGGGGCGGGCAACAAATGCTGGCCTTGCCAGTGATGCCCCCATACCATGAAGAATAAAAAAATCTCTGCATAATATTAAAGTCAGGTCCCTGCAGATTGATCTTAGCGACCTTGTGAATGAATTTCATTGCAGTCCTGCTATGTGGTAATGACAATGCCACCTTGGGTCTTACCCATCACTACAAAAATGCAGAATCAATGTTACACTTTCAGGGCTCCGGAAAAATACATCCCCACCTGATTTTTCATCCCCCATTCCCGGGCCCCATAAAATTCATTCCACAGAGCGATGTTCCCCCTAGGTCGACATTAGGACAACAGCTTTACTTGATATGGACATTTGACCTGGACTTGGTTAAACAAGGCAGACATTCAAAGCTTACAGCTGACCAAAAAATGTACAAATGCGGTGTGCAGTGAGGAGGATAGGGACAGACTCAGGAAGACATAGACAAACAGGTGAAATGAGCATATACACTACAGATGCAATTTAATGCAGAGAAGTGTAAAGTGATGTATTTTGGTAAAATGAATTGAGGGGGACACAATATAAGTTAAATGGTACTAGCAGGAACAGAGAGGAACAGCAAGATTCAAGTACAGAAATCTTTGAAGGTGGCAGGACAAGTTGAGAAGGCTGTTTAAAAGGCTTGCAGAATCCTAGGCTTTATAAGCAGGGGAATGGAATACAAAAGCAAACGAGTTATGCTAAAATTTTATAATCTGTAATTATAACTTCAGTTATAATTTATAATCCCGACCTGGACAATTGTGTTCAATTCTGGGCACTGCACTTGATGAAGGATGTTCGGGCCTTAGAGATGGTGCAGTGGAGATTTATTAGAATGCTGCCAGGGATGTCAAGGACTTAGGGAGCTGAATTTGTCAATGTCTTGCTCTTAACAAATCTGTGCTGGCTCTCTATTATCAGTCCATGCTTGTCCATGTGGCTGTTAATTTTGTCCCAGATTATTGTTCCTAAAGGCATCCCCACAACCAACATTAAACTGACTGGCCTGTAATTCCCATTGTGTCCTTCTCCCCTTTTTGAACAAGAGTGCAGCATTTGCAACCTTCAGTCTTCTGACACCATCCCCATGTCTAATGATGATTGGAAGACTGTCGCCAGCACCTCTGCAATTCCTACTCTTAATTCCCTTGGCAATCTAGGATGCCAATCTATGATGCATCTCAGAAGGACCGGGGTGACTTATCCATTGCCAGCCTGCCCCTCCTCTTTCTCAAGTGTCCTGACGACCTCTTTGCTTACCATAGCTTTGGCAACGTCTTCTTTCTTGGTAAACATCGATCTAATCAGTACCTCAGCCATGCCTTCTGTCTCCACCAGTGGATCTCCAGTTTTATCCCAAATCAGACCCATGCACATCTGGCAACCGTACTCAAATATCCCACAGTTTAATTTGAAAACCATGGTTTAACCTGATGTAAGGCTCCAGTGCTAACTTTCTCCATCTAGTTCTAAATGTAAAATTGAGGATACTGCTACATTGTAACAAACTGGCTGTATTTAAATGGTTTCAGACCCATCACCATCTGTCTGCTGCCACTTTCATTGGAATACTTCTAACCTGCTATGGAAAAAGATGCATAATAAATGTGAGTTGTATGGGATTATTTTATAGGATATGGAGAGGCAATGGTGTAGTGGTATTGTCACTATTAATAATTCAGAGACCCAGGTTAATGCTCTGGGACCTGGGTTTGAATCCGGCCATGGCAGATGGTGGAATTTGAATTCAATAAAAGTCTAATGATGACTATGAAATTGTCAATTGTTGTGAAAACCCATCTGGTTCAGTAATCTCCTTCAGTGAAGGAAATCTGCCATCCTTACCTGGTCTGGCCCACACTTGACTCCTGACCCGCAGCAATGTGGTGGACTCTTAAATGCCCTCTGAAATGGACTAGCAAGCAACTCAGTCATAACAAACGAATGAAAACGGATGGACCACCAGGCATCAATCTAGGCACTGGAAATGACAACGCCAGCCGTAGCTCTCTGGACACTTAGCAAAGTCCTCCTTACTAACCTCTGGAGGCTAGCGCCAAAATTGGGAGAGCTGCCTTACAGACTAGTCAAGCAACAGCCAAACATAATCATTCTCAAGGAATCATACCTGACAGATAATGTGCCAGACACCATCACCATCCCTGGGTAGACAGGACAGACCCAGCGGAGGTGGCAGCACAATGGTATACAATTGGAAAGAAGTTGCCCTGGGAGTCCTCAACATCGTTTCTGGGCCTCGTGAAGTCTCGTTGGATCAGGTCAAAGATGGGGAAGGAAACCTCCTACTGATTACCACATATCGCCTCCCTCAGCTGATGAATCAGTGCTCCTCTATGTTAAACGCCACTTCGAGGAAGCACTGAGGGTGGCAAGGGCACAGAATGTACTGTCAGTGGGGGGCGCCAAGAGTGGCTCGGTAGCACCACTACTGACTGAGCTGGCCAAGTCCTAAATGACATAGCTGCTGACTGGGTCTGTGTCAGGTGGTGAGGGAACCAACAAGAGGGAAAAACATACTTGATCTCATCCTCACCAACCTACCTGCCACAAATGCATCTGTCCATGACAGTATCGGTAGGAGTCACCACCGCACAGGCGTTGTGGGGATGAAGTCCTGCCTTCACATTAGGACACCCTCCATCGTGTTGTGTGGCACTACCACTGTGCTAAATGGAATAGATTTCGAACAAATCTAGCAACTCAAGACTGGGCATTCATGAGGCACTGTGGGCCATCAGCAGCAGCAGAATTGTATTCGAACACAATCTGTAACCTCATAGCCCGGAATATCCACCACTCTACTATTACCATCAAGCCAGGGCACAACCCTGGTTCAATGAAGAGTGAAGGAAGGCTTGCCAAGAGCAGCACCAGACATACATAAAAATGAGGTGTCAACCTGGTGAAACTATAACACAGCACTACTTGTATGACAAACAGCATAAGCAGCAAGTGATAGATAGAGCTAATCGATCCCAGAACCATCGGATCAGATCTAAGCTCTGCAGTCCTGCCACATCCAGTCATGAATAGTGGTGGACTATTAAACAACTCACTGGAGAAGGAGGCTCCACAAATATCCCCATCCTCAATGATGGAGGAGCCCAGCACATCAGTGCAAAAGATAAGACTGAAGCATTTGAAACAATCTTCAGCCAGAAGTGCTAAGTGGATGACCCATTTCGGCCTCCTCTGGAGGTGCCCAGCATCACAGATGCCAGCCTTCAGCCAATTCAATTCACCCCATGTGATATCAAGAAACAGCTGAAGGCACTGGTACAAAGGCTATGGGTCCTGACAATATTCTGGCGATAGTACTGAAGACTTGTGCTCCAGAACTTGTCCCACCCCTAGCCGAGCTGTTCCAGTACAGCTGCAGCACTGGCATCTACATGGCTATGTGTAAAATTGCCCAGCTATGTCCTGTACACAAAAAGCAGGATAAATCCAACCCAGCCAATTACCACTCCATCAGTCTACTCTCCATCATCAGTATAGTAATGGAAGGTGTCATCAACAGTGCTATCATGCGGTATTTGCTTAGCAATAACCTGCTCACCGGTTTGGGTTCCCCCAGGGCCAATCAGCTCCTGACCTCATTACAACCTTGGTTCAAATATGGACAAAAGAGCTGAATTCCAGGGGTGAGTTGCGAGTGACTTCCCTTGATATTAAGGCAGCATTTGACCGAGTGTAGCATCAAGGAGCCATAGCAAAACTGGAGTCAATGGGAATCAGGGGGAATATGTAGCACAAAGGAAGGTGATTGTGGTTGTTGGAGGTCAGTCATCTCAGCTCCAGGACATCACTTCAGGAGTTCCTCAGGGTAGTGTCCTAGGCCCAACCATCTTCAGCTGCTTACCAATGACCTTCCTTCCATCATAAGATCAGAAGTGGGGATGTTCGCTGATGATTGCACAATGTTCAGCACCATTCATGACTCTTCAGATACTGAAGCAGTCCAAGACTAAATGCAACATTAGCTGGGCAGTATCCAGGGTTGGGCTGACAAGTGGCAAGTAACGTTCACGCCACAAAAGTGTCAGGCAATGACCAACTCCAACAAGAGAGAATCCAACCATCGCCCCTTGATGTTCACTGGCATTACCATCACCGAATCCCCCACTATCGACATCCTGGGGATTAACATTAACCAGAAACTGAACTGGACTAGCCATATAAATATTCTGGCTACAAGATCAGGTCAGAGGCTAGGAATCGTGCAACAAGTAAATCACCTCCTGACTCCTCAAGGCCTGTCCACCATCTATAAGGCACAAGTCAGAAGTGTGATGGAATATTCTCCACTTGCCTGGATGAGTGCAGCTCCCACAACACTCAAGTCGCTTGACTCCATCCAGGACAAAGCAGCCCACTTGATTGGCACCACATCCAGAAACATTCATTCCCTCCACCACCGACGCACAATAGCAGCAGTGCACACCAGCTACAAGATACTCTACAGGAATTCACCAACACTCCTTCAACAGCACCTTCTAAACTCACAACCACTACCATCAAGAAGGATAAGGGCTGCAGATAGATGGGAACACCACCACATGCAAGTTCCCCTCCAAGTCACTCACCATCCTGACTTGGAAATATATCACCGTACCTTCACTGGTGTTGGGTCAAAACCCTGGAACTCCCTAACAGCACTGTGGGTGTGCCTACACCAAATAGATTGAAGCGGTTCAAGAAGGCAGCTTACCACCACCTTCTCAAGGGCAACTAGTGATGGGTAATAAATGCTGGCCCAGCCAGCGAAGCCCACATCCCATGAATGAATAATAATAAAAAACAATACTGCTGCTGACAACTCAGCACTAAATGATAACTGCTTGTGTTTGTACAGTACCTTATCACATTGCAATGATGACCCAATCTATTTCATATGAAGTACATTTGGGCCAGATTTTTGCCTCTGAATGGAGGAGGGAATTGGGTGCAAAGTGCTGTCCTTAGTTATTTTTCCAGAGGAATAACAATTTTTCTCTGCCTTCGCTGTCCCATGACATCTTTCTTTGGCCTTCTCACAGGTCAGGAAGGCCTATTGTGCAAAATGCATACATGCCTCTTCTGAGGTCGGTGTCCTCATTGTTTGCGCCATAGGAAAATTGTATTTCCTCCTGCATACCATTTCTGTGTGATGGCGTGGGGTTTTGCAAGCCCTAAAAAAGTCTCCTTGGAGAGTTCATGACTACTGTGGGAAGCCTGCTGAGGAATTGGCAGCACTCTGACAGGTAAGTATTGAAGTATCCTGCTTTGGACACCTTGAAGTAGGAAATAGGCTTCCGCGTCTTGAGCATATTAACAACAAGTCTTTATTAACAACTCATAACTATATACATATTTACAGTGGAGAGTACAGGTGTGGAGCTGATTCCCATCCTAGGTCTTTAGACATCTCTGTCCATCTCTAGACTGACTCTGGCTCATATGCCTTCTTACATCATTGTGTGGGTGGTATTGCACTCAGTCCCACATTAACCCTGTATGTACCAGACCCTACTACTTCAAGTGTTAAATGTTTTGACACATTCATATTATATGATTAGATGTTATATTGTATACGTAGAAGTGTTTTAATATTGTGATTCATCATGGGAATCTGTCCTGCAAAGATAAGCTGACCTTTACATTGACCAGTATTGTGTAAATGCATTACAGTACTTTTCCAATTGTCAAAATGCCATATTATATTAAAAATGCAAATGAAAAATGTCCTGTCAGCCTCTGCTGTCATCTTTTGTACTGTGATTTAAATTGACTTACTACTCTGGCTGTTAAAAAATATACTACTTTTGAAAGTGGAAAATAATCTCTGCACCGGTTCCCCTTCATAAATTGTTTTAATTGATTTAAAACTCTGTTTTAAAATGGAAATGGGACACCATTCTGTTCTGTCAGTTTCAGAAAATGCAGTTGGAGGCTTTTGTTATGACAGCTGTAGTTATTATGAATGCTTGACTGGGTATCAAAAGCAAATAATGCCTCCAGGTCAGCAGGTGATCTAATGAACCAAAAATGGTTGACACTTTTAAAAGGCTGCAATAACAGAATATGCCTTTGATGTGATTTCTCGTTTGTTTATAAAACGAACAGGCATTTAGAGAGTTAGTTTTTTTTACACTGGAGTAGATTGTTTTTCCCATATCCATGATAGTGTGGATACTGGATGAGTGGCTATGAGGGATACATGGGAGGCATGGGGATCTGAGGGTGCTTAAGGTGGTATGAAGGATGTGAGGAGGCATGAGGGTGGGTGATCTGGGGGGGCATGGAATGGCATGGGGGTGGATGAAAGGTGAGGTTTAGGGGGCCTGGGCTGCTCTGTTGGGGAACTGAGGCAGGTCTTCTAACTGACATGGCTCTGCGCCTACACTTCTCACACACTCCATTGTAGCTCCCAAAGTGCACTGCGAACCCAACCCCTGTATGAAAAGACAAAATTCCCGGGCAAAATCACATGGAGGTCGGATGTGCAAAAGTATACAGTAGTTGGCAAATACAGCAATATTTAGTGAACAGTAAATATGGCCTAACTTATGACAAAAAAAAGCAATTATGACCATTATTAGGGAATCGTTCCAATTTGAATAAAACAGACTGGAACTGTCTTTCTTTTAAACCCAACAGGAGGAATCTTTCTGAGTTTCCTCAGACTTTCTGCCACTGTAACTTCAAGAGAGCTGTCGTAAAAACCCTATGTGCAAGTTTTCAATGGAGCGAAAGAAGAAAACTAGAGGGAATTCAGGGCCCAGGTCAACTCTGACATTGGGTTTCATGTCTTCCATTGACTTACACTAATAATTGGTCATAACTTCTTCAAAGAAACAAAAATGGGCCATTCAGCACCTCAAGCCTATTCTGCCATTTCATTAAATCCTGGATAATCTGTACCTCAACCCCAGTTACTTATATCCTTTGCTCCATATCCTTGATACTCATACCTGACAAAAAAACCAATCAATCTCAGCCTTCATAAAAGCTTTAAGAACACATTTTTTATTCGTGACAATGCAGGACCTCACTATCTTATATTATAGTATAATAGGTGAAGTGATTTATTTATTTTTTCCTTCAGTGAATTTTAACCTCATTTAACCTTAGCGTCATCTTCATGGAGGTGAAAATGAGGCAAGTGACCTGCTCACTCACTCCACATTGCTTTGTCAGCTCTTGTCTGGCTCCATGAACAAAGCATGACCCAGTACCCACTGAATGAACTCAACATGCCATCTGGCAGCTCCTCAACCAATTCTGTTCTTGTAGTCCCTTATTTAGCAGCTTACCAATCATTCACAAGTCATACACACAGAATTTTAAAGTTTCCCTTAGTAATAATTAAAGCTATCATGTTTACAGCAGTGAGGAGTGTTTGCACAATCACTCATCTCTACAGAATACCCATGTAGATCTCAGTTTCCACATCAAAGCCCCTTTTCTACAGTTTAAATTAAAATGCACATTACCTAGAATTCCAGGTGGTATTTATTTCTAGGCCTTGCAGTTCTCCAATAACAGAAAATGAGGAACGCTTTTACCATAATACACAAGAACTGCAGTTTAGCTATGTATGGGGCAATGCCATTATCTGTAATCACTGGTTTCAATCGCTACTACAGCTCCATGAGACCACTTTAATCAAAAAGGTAATTCTATTAGCCTGTGATATTTAGAAAAGAAATACTTGAATGGGTTTAATTTAAGGTAATGAATGATTTAACATTAATTCTTTCAACATGGGCTTAATGTTGGCTGTGGTGAAGACTGCTGAGTAATACAAGGTGTTTCCACATTGTGTCTCAATGCAATATTCCCAGTGAGGTGTGGTGCACAAACACCGCTATATGCTACTACCACTGGCCCCTGCTCAACTGAGCCATAAAAAGGGAATGCAAACATCCTGCTAAAAATTAGTTACCTAGGAATTCTGATGAATAGGACTTTTCTTAGAGAGTGTGATAACATCATTTGGAGGGTAGTAGCTTGGAAATGATATTAAGCCAGACCAGGCAAGGAAGATGAATCAACATGAACAGTTAAAATGATAACGGTCAAAGAATATCTGGAAACTGCAGCAATAAGCACACTGAATTAATTGGCTTTTGTGAACAGAGCTTTACAATTTCCAAAACAGGTTTACAAGGTCAGTAACGGAAACTATGGTGTTAAGTTCCACCAGGACAAGGAGTGGTCTTTTGCTGGCCATGATTTTATATGCTTTGGTAAGTGAGTTTACAAAATTATTGCAAACAACCTGTTAAGTCTATGTGGCATGGGTAGGGGTGGGAATGCCAACTGGAGTAAGCAATATATATATATATATATATATATATAAAACACCTATAAGTTCAATTCAAAGCCAACTTAATTGGAATTAAAAATGTTAAGAGAACAGCAAGTTTGTCTTTGTTCTTTTGTTGCCATCAGACATTCTGAAGACCATCAGTAGGAGACATGCTACACTGCTAGATACATTGTCATCAGCACATAACCAGGTGTGAAGGATAATGTCCACAGGGCCAGGCTGTCATATATAAGGCCATTGAAAAGAACTGGGGAGGGATTGAAGGCCTTTTTTAAGGCAAGAAGGGAATAGGACAAATTCTTGTCAAGGGAAGTTCCCACATGGCTAAATTGTGTGCAGCAGTGGTTCCTTCTAAACAACATAGTGTTCAGCTTGGCAACAAGATTCAGTACAGGTACAACATGGCGAACAGTCTTAGATCATGCTAATGTTCTGATGAAGAGTCATACAGACTCATAACGTTAACTGTATTCCTCTCCGCAGATGCTGTCAGACCTGCTGAGTTTTTCCAGCTATTTTTGTTTTTGTTTTAGATCATGCTACACGATCTCAACGTTTTGGTGAGACTGCATTGGAGTCGAAGCATGGGAAAGTGGTGCAAATGCAGCATGCTGACTGCGCCAAAAGTCTTGGAACACACAGTGCATGGATAGTGCTCAAATGACAATCTAGTAAGCAAACAGATCCCTCATGGTGAGGTTGCAGAGCATAGTCTGTCAGTTCAGTGAGTGGGACAGTGAGTCGAGAGGACCAGCACCAGGTTAGCTCAGTTGAGAAAGGCAAGTGACCAGGGTGTGGGCTGTGTTGATAGCGAGTGAGGGAGAGTCAAACAAAACAAAAATTCATAAAAATAGGTCCAGAGAAGGTTGAGATTATAATGGGTGGAGCTTCGGAAAAGCGCTACGACTCTCATCACAGATACCATTGGAGAAGGAAAGTCAACGGGATATTGTCAAAATATCCACAAAATTCCCCACTTTGAATTGGGACGCAGCTGACCTACCATCCAAGTTCTAAAGGTTTAAACAGTGTGCAGAGCTAGGGCTTCTTGATTCAGATGTGTCTGAACCAGACAAGCCAGCCATAAAACATCACCTAGCAATTGAGAATGAAGATCCACACATGCTGAACTCATCAGGAATAACAGCAGAAGAGCTAAAAGATCCCCAAAAGATATGGACTACATTGGAAGAGCGGTTCAGAATCAGGTTAAACTTCCATTTTCATCAACTAGAGTTCATGTCACTTCAACAACAGCCTACAGAATCCATAGAAAACTTTATCAACAGATGCAAAGAAAAAGGTACATACTGTGGTTTTTCAAACGGAGAGCCAACAGAAAGAATTGTTGAGTTGGTGATTGCATCCACTCCCATGGAAAAATTCCAGAAAGATCTGCTAAACGTGGCCAAAATTCATAGCATTGAAGAGCTACTCAAGAGTGGATGTAATTACAAAGTGATCCTCGCAGGTTGACAAGCTCACAGGTCCTAAGTACAACCCCAATTGTTGACGCACTTACCAGAACACCCAAACCTAGCAAGACATGTAGAAGGTGATGTGGCCTTCTGCATGCACCAAGTAGCTGCCCAGCTTTCCATCAACTCTGCAAGGCATGTGGCAAAAAAGGCCATCAGCAGTGACAATGCAATAGAGCAAAGTCTGATGCAGCTACAAAGAGATGTTCACTGATCCAAACACACCGTGCACAACCAGTTCCTTCAAGCAATAAGAATGACCATCCAGTATCCCATCACAAACATGAGGTAACTGACAAACCAGAAAATGACGATGGTGTGCATGAAGAGACAAAGAGCGGTGAACATATGTTTCACACTATCAATCTCGTGGAAAACATTGATACCATCACACTGTCAGAACTGTTTGCCAAAATTAAAATTATCTGGTCTCCAAGAAAGTTGGCAACTACTCATTATTGGCCAAGATTCACACAGGGTCAAGTGCCAACATACTACCTATGCAAATTCTAAAAGACATGTATCCACAGACATGGAAGGCTATAGCAAAACCTACCACTCTGCAACTTTTGGCATACTATGGTTCACTAATTCCATGTGTGGGATCCATAGTCCTGGAATGCAAGTACAATCAATCCTTCTTGATGCTAAGGCTGTTCTATGTTGTGGAGACTAAAGACCCAGCGATTGAACGTCTACTTGCGTGCCATGACCTCTCACCAATAATAACCCATGGAATTATTCAGACATCGTACAGCAGATCAACCTCAGAAACTACTCCTATCGCCTCAGTTCATGACCTAACATCAAAATATACAGAAGGTTTTGACAAAATTGGCAGTTTCAAGGGAGCTGCAACATTACACTTGCAGGAGAATGCAGGTCTGTCTATTGATCTGGTCCATTTTGCATAACGCATATGTCAGCAGCTCCAGGAAGAAACAGAAAAAGATTCCACACTATAGAAACTGTGGAAAGATATTACTAAGGATGGCTTGATTCAATTCAGCATGTCCATGAACACGTGAGACCCATGTTGGCCTTACCTGAACAATCTAGGCATCTCCCAGGGAGTCATTTTTAAAGGCAAGGAGGTTATCATACCAGATTCTTTGCAACCTGATATTCTTCAACAACTTCATCACTCACACATGGGCATACACTGGACAAGAAGACTCGCACGAGAGACAGTCTATTGGCCAGGATGAACATGACATTGAAGTCATTGTCAAGAAGAGTGAGACATATCAGGAGTATATGCCAAGTCTGTACAAAGAACCACTAATTCCACATGAAATTCCTACCTTTGTTGGTCCAAAATCACACCCTACCTCTTTCACATCCATGGCACTGATTTCATAGTCTTCATCGACTACTTTACCAAGTACCCCATTATTCAACAATTGCACAGAACTGTCTCACACATTCTAAGTGTTATTTTGAGTTTATTAGGTGAGCTTAGAGATATCCTTATGGATAACGGTCCGTGATTCATTGGTAAGCCAATTCAGCACATGTGTGAGAAGTAGAATATTGATCACACTATTTTTTCCCTCATAACCCTAGATGTAATGGCCTAGCTGAATGAATGATTCACATGATGAAATCCCTAAATCGCAAATGTAGACAGACCAAGCCAGATCTACACGTTTCAATATTGCACCTGAGAGTGACACCTTTACATACGACTATTCTATCACTGGAAGAGCTCGTGCTTGATCAGACCAGTGCATATCAATTTACCTACTCTTTCCCATTCTATTTTCTCTGAAACCAGACAACTGTTAAAATTGCAAAAGAAGATGATCAACAAACATGATAAAAATGCAGGTACAGAATTGTCAAATTTACAGTTAGGACAACAAGTTTACATCCAGGGTCCCACAGAAGGTATGCGAGATCCATAGTCCTGGAATGCAAGTACAATCAATCCTCCTTGATGCTAAGGCTGTTCTATGTTGTGGAGATTAAAGACCCAGCGATTGAAGGTCTATTGGCGTGCCATGACCTCTCACCAGTGATAACCCATGGAATTATTCAGACATCGTACAGCAGATCAACCTCAGAAACTACTCCTATCGCCTCAGTTCATGACCTAACATCAAAATATACAGAATGTTTTGACAAAATTGGCAGGTGACCAGCTGAGGTGATAAGGGTTTATTCAGAACCAACATTCTATGAAGTCAGTACACACAAAGGTGAGGCATAAATGAGGACAAATCAGATCCATTCCAGCTCCTCAACCACCCTGTAGTCCTATTGCATCGAGGGCTAGATCCCAAATGCAACCAGGGACAAAACACAAGAATGGCAATCCCTCAGATCACTATGAGCAATTGAAGAAACCTTCAAACAAGTTTACCATTACAAGGCCTGGGCATACCAGCAGATTACCTCAATGCTTTAGAGACTCATAGATTTACCAGTTCTATACACTTATGCAACAGTAACTAAACATGTACTTGTATTGTAATTGGTTATACTTCTTTGGAAGGGGGAAAGTATCTTTAAAAAGAAATGGAGATATTGTAATCTTTCTTTAAGGGATTGCAGCATGATATCACTAGAAGGCAATGTGTCATGTGATCCAGTTTTAGTTTCGCTTTTGTTTTTCAACAGAGCGCGCGCACACACAGTTCTACAGTTGCTGGTACCTTCAAGCTTTATACCTCTGTATAAATGTTCCCACATGTCTAGTCTCAATAAATGAGCATCCTCTCCCTTATGAGTGATTGGTCCCTTTATACATTATAAAAACACAATACTGGCCAATTCCATAACACACTTGTGGACATAACCATGATGTAATTTGAAGGTCAGTGTCACAATTTCCCTTGCAGCACAAGAAGCAGCCACTCAATGTCTGAGTGCTGCAGGGAAACTCAGACTGCTGTCATGCAAGACCAGCTTGCTGCTTTCATGGCTGTGGATTAGAGTGTGCAAAGGGACTTGCAGGATGTCACAGCAGCCCAGCAATTTATTCTCCAACAAATTACAAGCATTGCTGAGCTGTCTCCAAGGATGTGGTAGTGACTTGTTATGATCCCAGCTGAGATTACTCTTGGACAAGCCTGATCCCAGCTTGCTAGATCCTAATTTTTATTCGTTTGTTTAGATATGTGGAGAGGGGCTACTGAACAAAGTCACCGGAGTCAGCTAATGAAACTTTAACAAAATAAAATATTTAGTAAACTCCTTTATCTAACTATACCTTTACAGATGTTTTTTTATTCATTCATGGGATGTAGGCGTCACTGGCTAGGCCAGCATTTATTACCCATCCCTAGCTGCCCTAGTACAGAGGGCATTTAAGAGTCAACCACATTGAAGTGGTTCTGGAGTCACATGTAAGTCAGACCAGGTAAGGATGGCAGATTTCCTTCTTTTAAGGACATTAGTGAACCAGATGTTTTTTTTACAACAATCGACAATGGTTTCATGGTCATCATTAGCCTTTTTAATTCCAGGCTTTTATTGAATTCAAATATCACCATCTGCTGTGGTGGGATTCGAGCCCAGGTCCCCAAAGCAATACCTTGGCTCTCTGGATTACTAGTCCAGTGACAATACCATGACACCATCACCGCCCCTTAAATGTGTACAGATTGGTAAGGATAGCACAAGTTACAAAAGCTATTTTATACTCCAATATTCAGAGTAAGTACCCAGTCCATGTATCAATAGGCACCCTGTGGTCAGACACACCACACTCTGAAACCAAGTGACAGGTGCCACCTCAACCAGATGCTATGAATCCCCCTCAGCTTCCCCCCAGACGCTTGTCACGTCATGAACCAACCACTCACTGCACTCCTTTCACACGAGGGTTTCCAATTGCCACTCTCCAAGACTTCGCTTTGGAAACTTTTCCCATACCAATGCTTTCTCTCAGACACCTTCTGAAAGGGTTCACCTCCAGGGTTTCAAACTCTCCTTCTGACATTCCAATCCCCTGGGTCACTACATGCATTCAAGCTTTCTTCCATGCACTGTCTCTCACCAACTCAGCCGTCAACAGTACACCACTGCTTCACCTGCCCATAGCAAAGAGTTCCAGACCTTCAGCCATCTCACTGGACCTCCTTAAGTCGTAAACTCTTATTAGAAATGCAAGCATCTTTTTAAAGTGAAACTAAAACTCCATTTGACCTTTCTTAACACACAGATATAGAAATACAAATCAAACTTAAACTTTAAAGCTAACACTCATTCCTAATACCTACAAAGACCAATATAACTTATTTAAACTTTCTCTATTTCCTAACAGACTTCCACGAAGTATGAACACGCTGTCTTCTCTCATGAAGACCACACTTGTTGTCCCACTGTTGTCACTCCATCATTGCCTTTACCACAAGAGGGAAGGGGAAAGTTACCTGGGAAATTTGCTCCAGAAGGTGGTTCCAATTTGATCTGTGACCAGCAACAGGAGGGTGACTGTAGTTGAGGCAAGTATGGGGACCCAGGGGGTAGCTTTGAAGGAGCCTCTGCAATTGTCCAACAATTATGAGGTTCTTGCAAGCTGTGTGGACAGGAGCAGGGACTGCAGGGTGGATGAGCGAACTGACCATGGCACCATGGTACAAGGAGATATTCAAGTGGGGGGAGGAAATAGGAATGTAGAAGAGGACAATATAATTAGAGTGATAGATACTGTTCTCTGCAGCCATGAGCATGAACATGAATGCTAAGTTGCCTGCCCGGTGCCAGGGTTAAGGACATCTGCTCAGGGCTAGAGAGGAACCTATAGTGGGAGGGGAGGGATCCAAGTGTCATCATCCACATTGGTACAAACGACATTGATAGGACTAGATAGGAAGTTCTGCTGAAAGAATTTAAACAGTTAGGAGCTAAATTAAAAAAGCAGAACCTCCAAGGTAATAACCTCTGGATTACTACCTGAGCCACGGGCAAACTGGCATAGGGTAAATAAAGTCGAGGAGTTAAATGCGTGGCTCAAAGATTGATGTGGGAGGAATGGGTTTCAGTTTATGGGGCACTGGCACCAGTACTGGGGTAGAAGGGAGCTGTTCCAGTGGGTCGGACTTCCCTTGAACTGTGCTGGGATCAGTGACTTGACAAAACTAATAACTAGGGATGTAGAGAGGGCTTTAAACGAAATAGAGGGAGGAGGGTTCAGGAGAGGGGATACATAGGCTTACAAAGCAGAAGGATATGGCAGGACTGCAGGGCAGCTATTTAAGTAATGATACCCAGATTGTGACAGGAAGGGACAGAGTGTAAAAAAAAGCAGCAAATATGGTCAAAGGGGGAAAAAAAATGGTAAAAAGGCAAAATTAATGGCTCTTTACTTAAATGCACGTAGTATTCGTAACAAAATAAATGAATTAAGGCACAAATAAAGGCTAATGGTGTTGCTGGAGGTCACCGGTAATGGTTAATGGCTTAGTACAAAGAGAAGAGTCAATTCTCTCTTAACTCTAAATTTGCTTTATTCATGTTGTTAGATCATCAGTTTATAAGTCTAGTTAAATATAGACATGCAGTTTACAGCAGGTTATACAGTTTTATACCCAAAACTAGGATCTAAATGCACAACCACTAGGTTTCTCTGACACTTCCTGAGTAGCCACAGAATATAAAAGCTAATACCCGAAATAGAGAGCTGACGCTGGCCAGGCGTTCCGTTCTCTCTCTCTTGCATCTCTACGTTTCTGACATAGGTTCTTCCACACCCGCGATGGTTGTTCTCTGACGTTTCCACTGCCTCCATGCCTGAAATTCTCCATTCTTATACTGAATCTTATCTCTTCAAGCTGTGCTGTCTCTCTCCCATTGGCTTAGGCTTGCTTGCCTAGTCTGTGACATCTTCACATTGGCTCTGTCCCAAGGACTTAGGTAGCATTACCTCGTTACTTCTTTTCTAAATAAGGACTTGTGCCTTATCACATTCTCTTTGTTTTCCAAGAAACTCAGCTACTTCAAACCGGTTCCAGCCAGCTCAGGCCAGTGACTGGATTCAGGTTACTTCAGGTCAAATGTTGCTTTTGCCTGTATCAGCAGTTCAGCTGCAGCCCCTGGCCAACATCTCCCCCCTTTTGATCAAAAGATACTTATCTTAGGATCATTATTCTCCCTTTCTGTCTACCACTCCTGAGGTTGTCATTGTCCCGCAATGGGTATGTTACATTCGCGATATCATATGGTTATATAAAAAATATAAAAGAGAAGCATATATAAAATATTTCGCACAACGTCCTTATATTAATCATCGTTTCTTCTGTTTCATTATAGTACTAACATTCAATCGGTGCAAAATTTCAATTTTCCACCTTCTAAGCTGATATATGTTGAATATGACAAGTAGTAATGCACGTATGATCACAACTACAGCAGCATGTGATAAAATCCTGACACATGGATGTATTTGAACATTAGATCCCCAATTCCAAAACGTATCCCAGAAACCGGGGTCCTGTAGCAGTTGCTCTGCTTTATCAGCATGAGTTCTAATTATTTTAGTATGTTTAGTCCATTGATGAATTATCTCATTGGCTTCCTCTGCTATTTGCGTCCAATCTGCAGTCAGGTGCGGAATAGGTGGTAGTTCGGTAGGAACATATTTCCACAGATCTTGGTCTATATCGGTACGTTGTACTGTGAGGTTTTCATTTATTACCATCCTCATTATTGGCTTAGGCAGAACTTGTTCACCAATAACCAGGATAACCAGGTCTAAGGTCACAATGTTAATGGCCACATTTTGTCCCTCCAGAAGGCACTGTTTCCATCCTTTGTTATAATTCATAGCCGCTGTGGCTATTTAATACGTTTGTCCTACAAGGGCATATTGTAAAAAAGACTGGCAGTTAACAGGCAGAATGGACATCTCTGGTATGGTCACTATCCCAGTCAATATTCACATAGGTGTGGTCCCAATAGACCATAATTTTACCTGACCGTCGCTCCCCTATGGTCGCTCAATAAATTAACTAATGATTTTTCCCTCTGGGATTACCGACAATGTCACCTCTAGAACTTTGTTGCATTAAAACTGTACTCCCGCTCCCTCTGGTATACCCAAAGTTTTTCCCGCGCACATTAACCTATCCATTCCCATATAATACAAACTTAAGTCCTCTCTTTTCCCTTTGTTGGTTCGGATTGTCTTATTCTGCAGAGCAAAGTTCTTCCTGGTCTCAGGATATCCCTTCACCGTCGACACCGCTTCAGTCACTCTCATTCGTTGTGACGGCTCCAAGGCAGGTTCAACTGCAGTTCTGATGAAGATCAATCTGATAGCAACAAAATGCATTAATCCCTTCATTTTAGGCTGGACCTATAATGAACAAGTGTAATTTCTGTTCTTATTTACAGTTTCTTTTGAGTACTATTTTATGTCCAGTCTCTCCATATACTGAGCCAGACCGTCCATATCCTGTTCCCAATTTGTTTCAGATTCTAACCAGCCATTTATTCTAACCCACTTATTCCCCCTCTTTGTTTTATTTTTCTTTCGTTTTTTCCCTGGATTCGCCTCTGCATGTGAATGGACAGTATCAAATTTGTTTTCAACCACCTCCTCTTTGATCTGTAGCTGGTCCTTTTCTTGATCTCCCTGACCTTCTGGATTCAGAACATCGTTAGCATTGAGCAGCACATGCCAATGGTGATTATCTTGTTTTTCTCCCACTAACTTTAGCTGATTAATGTGATACTAGCCACTCTTATCTGGTGCCGTTAATATCTTGTATACAGATGAGCTAGTTTTATCTACTATCTCATAGGGGCCAGCAAACTTTGGACGCAAGAATGAGGTGGGCTGGTGTATTCTAATCATTACTCTTTGTCCGGGGCTCAACACTATCGGGCTCGCTTTTGCGTCGAAATAAGCCTTGCTTTGCTGCTTCTTCTTTCCCTGTCGGTGAGCAGCTACATAATTTGCTTCTTTTACTGTTCCTACTAGCTGTTGTACACATTTTTCTTATATAATGTGGTCTAACTCAGGTTCGGACAAATCTAAACCTACCAACCCCTCCATTCTCCTCATGTCCCTTCCTGTCATGAATCTATAAGGAGTGGAGCCTGTTGATGAAGCCATGGTATTCCTGATTATCATCAGCATATAGGGCAGAACAACCTGCCAGGTTGTCTTGTGCTGCTGCACCATTTTGGCTATCATGTTTTTCAATGCCCGATTCATTCTTTCCAAAATTCCACTAGACTGTGGTCTATAAGGTATGTGGAATCTTTGTCTGACCCCAAAAAGGGTCATAACAATTTGCATTACTTGGGCTATAAAATGCGATTCCTGATCCGATTCTATGCCTCTGGGTAAACCCCAAACCTTTTCTAATAGAATTTTCACAGTAATTTTGGCTGTGTTTGTTCTGGTCAGAAAAGCTTCCACTCAATTAGTGAAGGTATCCACTATTACTAGAATATACTTGTATCCTCCTGGAGCTTGGGGAAGGGGTCCTACATAGTCTATCTGTAAATTAGTTCAAGGCCCTTCTACTGGTCTAGTATGTCGTAGGCCCCCTTTTCTAACATTTCTATCGGGGTTGTGTTGTGCACAGATCAAACAATTCTTGACATAGTGTTCCACGTCACCTTTCATTGCAGGCCACTAGCACACTTCCTTTATCTGATCCAGGGTGCTCTCCGTCCCTTTGTGTCCCCATAAGTCATGGTACCAGTGGATAATTTGGTTTTGACCCCCTCTGGCACCACAAATTTTCCCTCACATAAAACCACTCTGTCTTGAATATAGACCCCCTCATGCCTTTTGTATATGTCTGACTCTGCTCCTTCTATTAGTTTTTTCAATTCTCCATCTTTCTTTTGCTCTTCCGTTAAATCCATTACTTTGACCTGCTTCTCTCTCTGGCCTCCAATTTCCCCAATCGGCGGCTGCCATTCCTGTCCACTTACAGCACCTCGTTTAGCTAGTTCATCAGCTTTTCCCTTCGGGAGATAGTTTTGAATGAGTTTTCACTTTTGTGACCCCAAATCCTTTCCCCTGTGCTTCTTCAAAGATGCACCGTAATAGCGGGGCCAAAGGAAGGGGCCTTCCGTCCGCTGAGACAAATCCTCTCGCTTCCCATAGGGGCAAATGTTCTGTGAGGCTATTACAGACATACATGATATCAGAATATTTGACTGATCTAGGCGGAAAGTATTCCGGGTGGCCAACCACATATGCGACTGCTGCTAGTTCTGCTGCCTGCGCACTCATGGTTTTAGGTAATTTCAAAGCCGCAGTATATCTTTCCTGTCCGTGTTCATCCTCCATGTATATCCCACAGCCAGTTCTCCTTTCCCCATCATGTATTGATGAAGAGCCATCCACAAAAATTTTAAAATAGGGTTCTTCCTTTCCTGTTTCCTTTGTTTATCTACTTTCGGGCCCCGTCTTACGCCCTCCTTTTTTCTTTGATACAAATGGGCCCTTGGGCTCATTTGCTATCATCAATTGACACTCATGTTTTTCTCCCTGATAAATAAGTTGTCTGCTAACATTGGTGGTTTTTACCCCCTTTGCGGCTATATTTATTCCTTGCAGCAACAATGTCCATCTAGCGATTCTATTTTGGCTAACTGAACCATCCTTAATCCTTCTGTCTAACAGTAGCTGTATGGATGTGTGTTCTGTTAATATTGTAAGTGGGTTTAGTCCCACTATATAGGTAAAATGCTGCACTATCCAAAAGACAGCTAGCAAGTGTTTTTCACATACCGTATACCCCTGCTCTACTGGTGAGAGCATACGTGAGGTGTACGCTCCTGGTCGTAATTTCCCGTGTGTCTCCTGTAATAGAACTGCCAAAAGGGTTGTGTCTGTGGTAGCCATCTCCAATGAAAACGGCTCAGTTGGATTTGTGGTTTTCAGAGCAGGTGCGGCAACTAGTG
This sequence comes from Carcharodon carcharias, assembly GCF_017639515.1. NCBI lineage: Eukaryota > Metazoa > Chordata > Chondrichthyes > Lamniformes > Lamnidae > Carcharodon > Carcharodon carcharias. Next base: position 44,530,619 of record NC_054469.1, read on the forward strand.
CTTGCTTTAGAGTGGTCATGGCCTGGTTGTGTTCTGATTTCCACTCCCAGGCCACATTCTTTTTTAATGATTCCATTAGCAGGGCCGCTTTTGTGGCAAATCCATCAATGTGGTCCCTGCAATATCCCACCAAGCCTAAGAAGGACTTTAACCCTTTTACATCCCGCGGAACAGGGAGTCTGCCAACCGTCTCTATCCTTCGCTTGTCAAAGTCCCTCTTCCCCGGTGTCAGATTCATTCCCAAGTAAGTAACTTTTTGTTTCATGATCTGCGCTTTTTTAGGGTTAATCTTTAATCGCAAGTCATGTAACAACTGCAGTAATTCACTTAGCAGCTGATAATGTTCCTTTTTGGTTTCAGTTTGTAGGAGTAAGTCATCTACATACTGCATAAGACATTCAGGCCTCGAGAATCCTTTTAACCCTTCCCTCAGCCATTGGTGAAATATGGACGGGGAATTGTGAAATCCCTGTGGCAGGGCGGTCCATGTATATTGCTGTCCTTGGAAAGTAAACGCAAATTTATATTGACATTCTTTCTCCAGTGGAATAGATCAAAAACCGTTACAAAACCATAACATCCAAAACCGTAAACCACTGCGCATCCTCATTTTGTTGAACTACTGTCTCTGGGCTAGTTGCTACAGTTGGGACTGTTAACAGGGTGACTTTATTTAATTCTCTGTAGTCTATCATTAGTCATCAGCTACCGTCGGGTTTCCTCACTGGCCCAATAGGTGCGTTGTTAGTAGAAGCTATTGATCTAATACCCCTTGCTGCAGCAGACGCTGTATCACCTTCCCTATCTCTTCTTTGGCTTGTTTTGGGAAACCGTACTGCTTTTGTGGTTTGGAGTCTGGACCTTGTATACACACACTCCCGGTCATTTTCCCATGTTTACGTCGGGCAAATACTATTGAGTTTTTTGCAATAATTTGTTGCACTTCACGATCATCACTCATTTCTCCTGGTTTTATCCACATTTTCTCGATCGTGCATATCCTATCCTGATAATCCCCATCGGGACGAGCGTGTGATTTATACTGCCTATGCTCAAAGGTATTTGCCAAATCATAGAATTAACGGGGTCAAAGCAGAGTCCTGCTTTGGCCATATAGTCACTCCCCAATATATGTTCTTGTTCTCTGGGTAATTTGGTAAGGACCATTGAATGCTCTATCAATAAGTCTCCCACACCAACTTCCAACGGTACACTCACATATCCCACTTGTGAATGCCCTGTGAATCCGCTTAGAATAATTTTGTTTTGAATTTTCCAATCTACGTCATTGATCTGAGTGGTTTTAACGGTGGTGCGGGATCCCCCTGCGTCCCAAAGGAATGTAATAGGGCGGCCTCCAACCCTACCATTCACTAGGGGTCTCCCCATGTCATCCCACCGCGTATCACACACCCATAACAGAGAGGCCTGAGACCGTCACAGCAGTTCGGGGTACAACCCAGAACTCAGTGATATTTCTACCATATCACACTGAGGAGTTGGTCTATTTGGCCCTTCCACGGGTAGGCTCTGGTTTCCTCCCCAACCTTCATTCTCTCGTCTCGAGTTCGGGAAGTCCCTTGCGAAGTGTCCCTCTTGGCCACAGTTAGAGCATCTGGACACCTCGCCCTGAGTTCTCCCCGTTCCCGAGAAGTTTCCTTTTCCTCTGCCTCTACCTTTTCCCACTGTCTGATAAGCTGGAGGGGGTTCCCTCTGAGTAGGTCCCAACCCTTCATTTCTCCAGCGTGTCGCCTGATCCTTAACAGGCATTGCCCTGTCCCTGGATGCCTTGGGTAGTTTTGGTGTTTCTCTTTCCCATACTCTAACCATCTTCCTAATTATCCAGGGCTCTGTATGTGTGTCATCAGTGGGATCAAACTGATCTAATGCTTTCCTCGAATCCTCAGTGCCATGCGACACTAGTGTTCTCAGCCATCGGTTCCCAACCTCTGGCTGTAAGTTATCCCTATCTAGGCCTGTGCCATAGACCCCTTGAAACACCTCCCAAATGCAAGCCGAAAATGCAGTGGGGTTTTCACCTTTTCTTTGATAGCATTTCATCAGTACCTCCACTGGGTCCCCTCTATTATCACCCATGACAGATAATACCTGGTCCTTTAAGGCCTCATTTGTGCCTCTACCAAGTTTTTGTTCCTCTGGTAGGGTGGAGTGTATATGTGGGTGTAGGCACATTAGAATTAATTTTCTTTCCTCAGCATCGTCTAAGCCGTGTACTCCTCTCTGTTGCCTGACCGCTAGGAACAACAGCCTAGGATCATCCCTGGGCGCACACGTCCCAATATCTTTCCCAATATCCCTCAGTTCTTGTACCCCAAGTGGGGTGGAATATGTCATATTTGGGCCAGCTGGCCCCTGGACATCTGCCCCTGCTTGTGCTCTACTGTTTACAAGGAGGGCCATTGGGGCAGACGGTTTTTCCGGCTCTGGAATATATGCTGGCGGTAGATCCTCTGGTGGAGGTTCCCCGTCACTGCTGTCGTATCTATCCACCCCGTCTGCTAAATCATCCCAATCCACATCCCCCTTGACCACTTTCTTCACCTCTTCTGGGTGCGAAAGCATACAGTATGCCCCTCTGTGCGGCTAGCTGATCTTGCAGCCTCGCTATCAGTTTCTGACACTGGTACTGCTCCTCTTTTCCTGAGCTGCTCTGTGAATCACATTCGTAGAAGTTTTTAAATCACTACATTGTTGTTTCCTTCCCTCCACCTCAGCTTTAGCTGCTTGGGCTTCTCCCTCTCTCTTACTCTTTTCATTAGCCAATTTTTCGCACTGTAACTGATATTGCTTCATGTGCATCAAATCCGCACTTCTCTGTCCCTTTAAATCGGTTACCTTCTCACTAAGGCGGGCTATCTCCTCACGGAGATTTTTATTCTCTTCCTCTAGTCTGTCTCTTTCCCTCCTAGCCTGCCGACAGCATTCTATCCATTCCTCAAACAAACATCCAATCGCTACGGACTTCTGTACCTTCTTAAATTTCTTATCTGACATCTTTGTTTGTGCAATTCTCCAAAGGGCTTCCCCAGTGGGTTTTCCCTTGTCACCAATGTGACCTGCATACTCCCTGTATTGCGGCCACTTCCCTATTACATATTTTTGGAGGAGTCCCTTCCAGTTAAAACAATCCAAGTCCCCAGGGCTTGGAGATTCCCTTTGATTCATCATCTTGTGTTAATAGCTATGAATAAACCCAAACTCCTGTTCTCTGTGTACTTTGTCAACTCGGTTCGGCTCGAGTCTCCAGTTGACTCAACGGAAAGATTTATTCTCGAGACCACCCAGGGACGCCAAATATGTTGCCGGAGGTCAACGATAACGGTTATTGGCTTAGTACAAAGAGGAGAAGAGTCAATTCTCTCTTAACTCTAAATTTGCTTTATTCACGTCGTTAGATCATCTACATATAGCTTATAACTCTGGTTAAATATAGACATGCAGTTTACAGCAGGTTATACAGTTTTATACCCAAAACTAGGATCTAAACGCACACCCACTAGGTTTCTCTGACACTCTCTGAGTGATCACAGAATATAAAAGCAAATACCCGAAAAAGAGAGCTGACGCTGGCCAGGCATTCCATTCTCTCTCTCTTGCATCTCTACATTTCTGATGTAGGTTCTTCCACTTCCACGATGGTTGTTCTCTGGAGTTTTCGCTGCCTCCATGCCCGAAATTCTCCATTCTTATACTGAATCTTATCTCTTCAAGCTGTGCTGTCTCTCTTCCATTGGTTTTGGCTTGCTTGCCTAGTCTGTGGCATCTTCTCATTGACTCTGTCCCAAGGACTTAGGTAACATTACCTCATTACTCCTTTTCTAAATAAGGACTTGTGTCTTATCACATCCTCTTTGTTTTCCAAGAAACTCAGCTACTTCAAACCGGTTCCAGCCAGCTCAGGCCAGTGACTGGACTCAGATTACTTCAGGTCAAATGTTGCTTTTGCCTGTATCAGCAGTTCAGCTGCAGCCCCCGGCCAACAATGAGTATGATCATACAGCCATTATGGAGGCATGGTTACAAGGAGATGAAAGCTAGGAATTAAATATTATGGGGTATGTGTGACTTTTTGAAAGGATAGGCAGGAAGCAAAGGGTGGTAGGGTAGCTTTGTTAGTACAAGATGAAATAAGTACGATAGCAAGAAATGATCTTGGATTGGAAGATGTAGAATCCATATGGGTGGAGGTAAGAAATAACAAGGGGAAGAAGACACTGGTGGGAGTAGTCTATAGGTCCCCTAACAGTGGCTATACTGTAGGACAGAAAATATATCAGAAGATAATGAGGGGAAAAAAGTGGAGTTGAGGATTGTCATATCAGCGATGATCTCGTTGAATGGTGGAGCAGGCTCAATGGGCCGAATGGTGGTCTGATGGTCTATTGCCTTTCAACTTGGCAGTTTAGATTGCTGCCACCAAAGCCAGGTCTTCTAAACCTAAAGCTGCTTCAGGTTGTCCATCTGCAGTTTTCCCCACTGAAAGTCAGCAGCCTTCCACCAGCCATGTGGCAGCCACTGGGGTACCACTGTTTAGGAGTATGAGAACAGACAAAATTATACGGTAGACAGACACTAAGAGAACACATTTGTGTATGCAATATGGCATACATTCATTTATAAATTTGATTTGGAATATTTACTTTGTGCTGACTTTTATTTTTGGCAAATGAATACTGTGGTGGTCAGTGACAGAGGGAAGATAAAGTCTGGGATTGTTGCTGAACGGGGAATTGGAGCTGTGGTTATTGGTATCGCAATCACATGAATTCTTCATGGACAGCCCAGGTAGAAAGGGGCTGCTTAGGTTCCCTGTTCACTTCCTCTTCAACCTCCTGCTTCTCAGCTGCTGGTCATACATGGTGTTAGTGCTATCCCCTGATGATGATGATCTTGTGCAGCATGCAGGAGTCGGTGACACATCTTGACACATGCTCTGCTGAGTCCTGCAAGGTTCCTCCAGAGCAGTCCAGGCAGCGGAGGCATTTTTTCAGCATGCCAATGGTCTCCTCCAGCACATTTCATGTGGCAGCGTAGTCCTCATTGTGTGCATGCTGTGTGTGTGTGTGTGTGTGTGTGAGCGTGCATGTGTGTGTTGCGTGTGCATGCTGTGTGTGTGTATGTGTGTGTGTGTGAGCGTGCATGTGTGTGTTGCGTGTGCATGCTGTGTGTGTGTGTGTGTGTGTGTGTGTGTGTGTGTGAGCGTGCATGTGTGTGTTGCGTGTGCATGCTGTGTGTGTTATGCACTATGGTCATTAGCCACGTCACCATGTCACATTGTCATCCAGCTGATCTTTGGTTTTCCGTGGTAGCTCAAATGCATTTGACAAAGAGGGCTGCTGTAATATCTGGGCACTATGACTGCAGCCAGAATATCAAGCATTGATCTGTATGATGCACTGCCTAAGGTCAGGAAGTTGAGGGAGTGGAATACCTTTCTGTTCTGTTATAGGCAGAGTTGATAAGTGGTGCCTGCAAAATGATGTGCTGACAGTCAGTGGCACCCTGCACCATGGGGAGGCCAGTAACCCCAGAGAAGCCATGCGTTCACTCTCAAGGAAGAGTTAATGAAATGCAATTAGCTGTCTTTGAATAGAGAGCCTCAGTAATTTTCCTGACTCAGCAGTGGACTGCAAACTGCAAGTTGCTGCAAATATGTTCAGCTCCAGCCTGAAACATAAAAGTGCATCATCACCTTCACTGCCACTGCCAGAGGTCCTTGTTCTGCTCTAAGGTTGCAGTTATAATTGCTGCAGGTGGCAGTTTTCATTGAGGACATCCTTAATGAAGTGTAGACATCTCACACATTGGGTGGAATCTTGTTGAGGTGTCAGCAATCTCCCATGTAGGCTGGAGAACCAGTGATAGACCCTTGCTGTCTCTTGCTGTGAAGGCCTGCCGAACCAGTGGCGAAGCCGATGATGGCACATTCCTTGGAATAAAGATTCGGTGGGGTTTTTGGCGGGGGGTGGGGTTGCCTGGTGGTGGGGTGGGGTGAGGTCTCTCCTACCAAGAGATGCCAGCCAATCAGAGGCTGGAAATTTTGTGCTCAGCAGCGCCACAGGGAGGTAGTAACTGCTGCAGGAAAAACACCTACCAGAGTCCCAGGCAATAGAAGTAATGTTGGGGAGGGGGGTTGTTTCGCAGGATTGGGGTCATGGGGAAAGGGTGTGGTGGGGGGGAGGGGGGAGCAGTCAGCAGCAAGGGCAGGGTGGCAGCTCTCAGTAGGACCCCCCTTCCTAATGTCCAATTCCTTGATCAGGCACTGAGTGCCTTTGATCAAGAGACCTCCCTCCTCCACCCCCAGAGGTGACAAGCTGGCCGCACGGTTTTAGCTGCCATGCATGTGGCATGGCAACAGGCTCACTTGCAGCTGGGTTAATGCCAGCAGTGGTGGGATGAGGCCCTTAAATGGTCAGTCGTTAGCCAGTTAGGGCCTTAATAGACAGCGGGGCAGGATGGTCAATCATGGGCCTTCCAGTCCACAACTTAATTGTGGTGGAGGCAGGAAGGTTCTGGTACACCACCATCCCGTCTAATTACATACCTTTCCCACCTTCAAGCCCACCACCAGTGAGAGCAGAAGATTCCGCCCTTGCTGAGGTTCAATTCGGAGAACTGCTCCCTGAGCACCTTGTGTTATATGGCCTCCTGCTGAAAGCTTTTCTCCTCCTCCTCCTTCTTCCACCATCTTCAGCTGCTCTCCTTCGCTTCTGTTTGTCTTCTGTGCCAAGCTAGATTGCAAGAAGAATTACAAGTGAACCTGTGTCTGGGAGAAACCATTTATGCAGATGCCATGAAAGTCCTCCACACCACTCTCTGTAAACTTCTGCAACTTGAAACAAATATAGGAACCACCAAGTGCATATAAAAATGAAGCAACAGCCAAAGAACTCAACCAGCAATTAACCTGAGTAGTACTGCTGAGAGCTCCTTATTGAACATAAGTTTAAGAGAGGGCATTGGTTGGATTGTTGATATCCAAAATGGTAGTGCAGGCATCAAATTACTGTTGCATGCTGATTGACATCATGGTCTACCTGCTCTATAGATTTTCAGCTGATGTGCAGGGTACACACAGCAACGCATGCACCAATATATTGTCCATCCCAACTCACTGCACAAGTGTGCATGTGCATGCAGATGACACTTTGAATCTCTCCTGTCATAGTGCCCAAAAAACAGTCACTCATGACTCCAATTTCTTGCCCATAGTGCTTTATATTGTATAAAATTTAACATGTAAATATTGATTATCACTCCTCACTCCAGGTTAAATGTACACAAGATTTGCATTTCAGAAAATCTTGGGCAGCATATCCACAATCTTTCAACATGCATTTAGTGCATTTACTCGAGCATTATCTCAGGTGGTTGAGGCTTTCCATGGGTTCAATTACAGAACTTTGTGAAATGGTAACTGGTGACCTGTGGGTCTCTTCAGTGACTGGAGCTACTTTGCCTGTGGCAGTGAAGGTCACAGGTGCTCTGAATGAATGCTCACCACTGTCTCATTGTAATCACCTAATGGTGATTTAGGGAGCATTAGCTCGAATATGATGCCTTGTCTACATGTTCCGGGCAAGCTGCTAGTGCCTGCTGCAACTTGCTCAAAAAGAAAATTCAATTTCAGGCTGCCCGCTTTGCCAGCCACAGCCCTCAGGTACATTCCAGGCAACAAACGTGGAGTCGTGACAGCACTCCGGCTCCTTCTGGCTCCACAGAAACTTTTCAAAATTTAAAACATAACTTTAGGCTAAAAGCAAAGAATCCCTTAAGCAAAGCAAGCTTGATACTTGGCCCTCTCATTGGTTACAAATTTTGCACAGGGGTCCTTCACCAACTATTCTTCCCTTCTCCAAGTAGCATCAATTATGAGGGTCACTGAAACACAGCTTATGCGGAGGGGCAGGCCCTGGTCTACATCAACCAGAATGGAAATTGAACATTGTGCCATTGGTATTATTCTGAACCACATGCTAGCTGTCCAGTCAACTGAGCTAATCTGCAACACAACTCACACCCACCCACCGCCCCCGCCCCCCCCCCCCCCCGCCCACCACCCCCAACACCAGCTATTAGGCCTCTAATTAACATTAAGGCCTGATGTCTGCTTTAAGAGGCTGCCCCAAGAACCTTAATCAATTAAATTACCAGTAGACCCAATGCTGACGCAGATTGGGTGCACTGCTAAATTGGTATGCTTGGCTCCTGTTTTATGTCTGCAGTATACATACAAATTTCTGTTCACAGTCAAGGGGTGGAACCTGCTTCTTGTCCATAAACTGATTGAGTGATTTTGGTATCTGGAGTATACTTAGCATCAATAATTACAGAATCACAGACACGGAAATTTTAGAAGACCATTCAGCCCATCGTGTCTTCACCGGCTCTTCAATTGAGCAATTCACTTAGTATCATTCTCTCACTTCCTCCCCATAACCCAGCACATTCTTCCTCTTCAGGTAACAGGCTAATTCCCTTTGGAATGTTTGGATCGAACCTGCCTCCACCATATTCCAGGCAGTGCATTCCGGACCTTAGCCACTTGCGGAAAAGGTTTTTTTTCTCATATCGCTTTCGTGTCTTTTGCCAATTACTTTAAATCTGTCCCCGCTTGTTATCGATCCTTTCATGAGTGGGAGCAGTTCCTCCCTATCTACTCTGTCCAGAGCCCTCATGATTTTGAATACCTCTATGAAATCTCGTCTCACCCTGCTTCTCTCCAAGTAAAACAGTCCCAACTTCTCCATTTTATCTTTACAACTGAAGTTCCTCATCCCTTGACCTATTCTCGTGATTCTTTTCTGCACCTTACAGGAGAACATAAGAAATAGGAACAGGAGTGGGCCATTTGGCCCTTCGAGCCTGCCTCGCCATTCAATAAGATCATGACTGATCTGTCCCAGGCCTCAACTCTTTCGTGCCAGTTCCTCATAGCCCTCAACTCCCTGATATTTCAATGCTTTCAGTGATCTAGCCTCCACAACTCTCTGGCGTAGAGATTTCCAGACATTCACTACCCTCTGAGAGAAGAAATTCCGTCACATCTCATTTTTAAATGAGTGCCCCCTTATTCTGTAACTATGTCCCGTAGTTTGAGACTCCACCACTAGTGGAAACATCTCAACATTTACCCTGTCAAGCCCCTTCAGAATCTTGTATGTTTCAATTAGATCACCCTTTCTCCCATGCCTTCACATCTTTCCTAAAGTGTGATGCTCAGAACTGGACACAATGCATCAGCTGAGGCTGAATTAGTGTCTTATGCAAGTTCTACATAATCTCCATGCTTTTGTGCTCTATGCCGCTATAAATAAAGCCAAGATTACTGTATGCTTTATTAACCACTTTCTCAACCTGTCCTACCACCTTCAATGACTTATGCACATATACACTCTGATCCTCTGCTCCTGCATCCCCTTTAGAATTGTGTCCTTTATTTTACATCATTTCTCAAGGCTCGTCTTACCAAAATGTATCACTTCACACTTCTCCACATTAAACCTCATCTGCCACCTATCCACCCATTCCACCAACCTGTCAATGCCCTTTTGAAGTTCTACACTATCCTCCCCACAGCTTATAATGCTTCCAAGTTTCATATCATCAGCAAACTTTGAAATCGTGTCCCAGCTGTGCACCAAGGTCGAGGTCATTAACATATATCATAAAAAGCATGGGTTCCAACAATGACCCCTTGGGAACTCCACTATACACCTTCCTCCAGCCAGAAGATCATCCATTAACCACAATCTCTATTTCCTGTCACTCAGTCAATTTTGTATCCATGGTGCTACCATCCCTTCTATTCCATGAGCCATAACTTGACTATTAATTTTGTCCTGAATTATTGTTTCTAGAGGTTTTACCACTATTGAAGTTAAACTGACTGGTCTTCACTTGGAGAAATTGAAAAAGCTAGACATTAAGGGCTTATTTTTTGTTGCTACGTATTTTTGAGGAGGTAATGAGGAGTGTTGAAGAGAGTAACGCATTTGATGTGCTCTACATGGACTTTAGCAAGGCTTTTGATAAGGTCCCTCATGGCAAACTGGTCAAGAAAGTAAAGGCCCAAGGGATCCAAGGCAAAGTGGCACTTTGGATCCAAAATTAGCTGAGAGGAAGTCTGTTTCCAGTGGGGTTCCGCAGGGCTCAGTGCTGGGGCCCTTGCCATTTGTGGTGTGCATAAATGATTTGGATTTAAATGTAGGGGGTATGATCAAGAGGTTTGCGGATGACACAAAAATTGGTAGGGCGGTAAATAGTGAGGAGGATAGCCGTAAACTGCAGGAGGGTATCAGTGGACTGGTCAGGTGGACAGAACAGTGGCAAATGGAATTCAACCCAGAAAAGTGTGAGGTAATGCCCTTGGGGAGGGCTAACAAGGCAAGGGATTAGACTATGATTGGTAGGACCTTGGGAAGTACTGAAGACCAGAAGGACCTTGGTGTGCACATCCACAGGTCCCTGAAGGTAGCAGGGTGGGTAGATAAGCTGGTTAAGAAGGCATATGGGATACTTGCCTTTATTAGCCAAGGCATAGAATACAAGAGCATGGAAGTTATGCTGTAACTGTATAAAACGCTGGTTAGGCCACAACTGGAATACTGCGTGCAGTTCTGGTCACCACATTATAGGAAGGATGTGATTGCATTGGAGAGAGTGCAGAGGAAATTTACCAGGATGCTGCCTGGGCTGGAGTGTCTGAGCTATGAGGGAAGATTGGATAGCTGGGGTTGTTTTCCTTGGAGCAGCGAAGGTTGAGAGGGGACCTGATAGAGGTGTATAAGATTATGAGGGGCATAGATATGATGGTTAGGAAGACACTTTTTTCATTAGTAGTGAGGTCAATAACCATGGGGCATAGATTTAAGGTAAGAGGTAGATGGCTAAGAGGGGAGTTGAGGAGAAATTTTTTCACCCAGAGGGTGGTGGGAGTTTGGAACTCACTGCCTGAAAGGGTGGCTGAGTCAGAAACTCTCGTAACATTTAAGAAGTATTTAGATATTCACTTGCATTGCCATAGCCTCCAGGGCTATGGGCCAAGTCCTGGAAAATGGGATTAGTGTAGTCAGATCTTTGTTGACCAGCATGGACAAGATGGGCTGAATGCCTCCTTCTGTGTTGTCAACATCTATGAACCTTAATGGGAAAATGGTAAATGTACTGGCCCAGATAGATAGGCAATTGTGCACTGCAGGTTGGGAAATTTGGCAGCTATCTCTTGGTGTTACTTAAGGACACAGTGATGTGTAAGTTGAACAGAGCCGATAACAGCATAGACACTGACATAGTCATTTGTGATGTGGAAGTTGTTCCAGGTGATTGCAGGGACATACACATTTCTACAATGGCTTTCTTTAGGGTTGCAGGTGGAGTACATATTTTGGACATTGACTGTAAAGGGCTGATTTAACCCTACCTACCTAATGGAAACAGTAAATGCAGTCAGTTAAGGTCAGCCGAACTTACCTGTCACTGTCCCACACCATCCTGCTTTCTTCTAGTAAACCAGCTCTGCAGGGCAGGCAGCAAGGACACCAACCTGAAGCTAGTGAGGTCCTTCTCTCAATAGACAGATCAGGTTCTGTTGACCCCATTGGACCCTGGCTGCAACTCCAACTGTAGCCTGAGTATCAGTTGAAGATAGCAAGGGAGAGGGTTCAAAGCTTCCTGTCTGTCTATAACCCCACGATCGCTTGCCAGCTTGCTGTTCCTCCTGTCCACTTTGGGCAGGGAGCAAGCCATCAGGATTTAGATGAGGGCTGGGCGCTAAAATCACCCAGGCTGCACACAGTTGAGGTTGAGCGGGGATGCAGCACTGGGGTTTGGGGATGGTGCGGTTGGTTTGCTGCTGATCCCACCCTTTGCTGCCCATGCAGTTCTCACTCCTGGTTAGGATCAGGGTTTAAGTTTCCCTTTGAATAGCTGATCATCAAAGAAGTACTGAAAAAGTTGGACAAAATCAAAATTTATCAGGCCACTAGGTGAGAAAAAACCTGATCTAAGTTCAGTGAAGTCCACTCCCAGCAGCACACTCACACATACATTGGTTAAATAAAATGAAGATCGTTGTATCTTCTTTAGAGAACTCAAGACTCTTAGACCAACCAGACTCAGCAGATATATTTCCTCCTTTGGAGTGCACCCTATTGAAGTGTTAATTTCTGAAAGACATTCAGAGACATGGCGACAGCGGTTAAGGAACTTTGAAATTGACCAGTAACTTTCGAGACAAAGCTATCTCAAATTGCTTGACAATATTCCTTATGCTTGCAATTGAGTTTTATTAAAAGTGATAACACTGGCGTTACACTATTTGGGAGTTTCCCTGTCAAACATTATACTGGCTGTCATATGTAGCGGGCAACTGAGATTCATGTGAATGTGCCAGTTATAAGTGGTGCTGGGGGGAATGTGCTAGTCAATAAGTAGCTTTCTCCAAGTTCTCCATGTTGATTTGTAGTTTATACTGAACACCACAATTCCTGACAAGGTGAGGCCAGCAGGACAAGCAACCAAACAGACTTAGCTAAACTTGTTCCCCAATTCATGTTTCACATCATCCTGGTTCCTCTGCTGAATGAAAATTCATCAAAACCTCAACAAATTAGATGAAGATAACAACAGGGCCAATTTGTAAACCTTTTTGATGAAATATAAAGTACATCAAAAATATTGCTGGAAGACATAATTACTAATGTCAACTTGAGAATCTGCCAAGGGAATAGTCCTGACTAATGCACAAGGTTCTTGTAATAAATGGGATAAGTCAACCAATAGGATTCAAGTGTAAATCTAGTGAGTGCCATAGCCTTTCTACATCAATAAGCAAAAGTTAATAAAAGCAGTTCAGAATGTGTAAAATTATTTAATTTGTCAATCACCAGCTCAGCAGATATGTCTTTGAATTTTCTATTCCGCGGGTTTTGTTTCCTATTTCTTTGCCAGTTCATTAGTATAAAATGTAACCTTTATGTTTCTGGGCCAATTTAATCATTATAAAATAGTAAGAATGGAAATAATGCTTTTGTTCTTCAAAAGAAAACTAGACAACCTTCACGTGTGAGTTTCATATCCAATAACGTTAGTTTGTAACAAGTATTCCAGCAAACTTGTTGCCCCAGAACAATTGTTACATTACATTTAAAATATTGCTTTGAGAAGCTGTTGTCGGTCCCCAGAGCTAAGATATGATGCTGCAACTGAAAGCTGCACTTTATATCAGTGTCATGGGACTAAAGTTTATGCTGATCAGGCGGGCGTGCCTGGGTGAGTGTCTCAACGTCATCCAGTGCTTGCGCAATATTTCAGTCGGCGGGTACGCACAAAAGTCGGAAACGGGCGAGGTCAATTAAGCCCCTTAACGGCTCATCTGTCTGTCATTTTAGGTAGCCCATCCAACCTTACGGTCGACGGACGGGCGAATCGGCCAAACGGCCTTTACCTTTTTCATGAAACCTCATCCAAGGTGGGGTGAGGTTTCCGTTATTAAATAAAATAAAAATAGAAATCTGTGGACAGCATTTTTATAATCTATATGTTCAGGTGCCTGATTGTGATGCTTGGACGTTTTTCTCCTGACGTTAAAAACTTCATTTACTGGGTTTAGGGTCTTCAGCTCCCCGAGGCAGCTCTCTGACCAAAGTGCTGACCATACCCAACCAGCCCGTGCCTGGAAAACTCAAAGCCTAGGGCAGAACTTTGCCCTTGGCGGGCGGGCTCGGTGGGGGCAGTCAGGAAGCCGACGACCAGTCGCGATCGGGTCCGGAAGGCGATTTCACCCTGGCGGGCCAAATAAGGCCCTCCCAGCTTGAAAGGTGGCTGGGGAAGTTCCAAGAAAGGGGTGGGCATGGGCGAGGGCATGATGTCCACCGGGTTCAATAGCAACCCAGCGGCCATTTCAAAAGCAGCCCAGGCAGCCCCTGGAAGGCAGCCACAGAAGAGCGTCTCCTGTACTCTCGCTACGTATTCGAGTGTGGTTGGACACGGCAGGCAGGAGGGCAGGTCGGCGGGGCAGTCGGCCCTGCGTTTCTCGGATGAGTGCCTCGCAGCCCTCCTGGAGGAGGCGGCTGCCAGAAGGGACACCCTTGTCCCCAGAGGCAGGAGGAGGAGGCCCAGGAGGAGGTGGCATCCCGGGTGAGCAGCCACGACGTGGTGAGGCACACATGGGTGCAGGGCCGGAATCACTTCAATGATCTGCTGTGATCGGGAAGGGTGAGTACCGTGTAGGCATGGGCCAATGTGGAGAGCAGTTAAGGGCTGTCCATCCCCCATGGACCTCAGGGGTGTTAGAGTGTGAGTGGCAACTGTTAATGATGCCGGAGCTGGCCAAGGAGGTCAGCCCTGACTGCTTGGGCTGAGTGCCTTGCAGCTGAGGTGCTCCTCAGGTGGAGTTGCCCAGGCTGCATTGGGCTGCAGGTAAAGAGTGGACTAATCAATGCTCCTCTATCCTTTCAGAAGAAGACATCCTATAACAATATTGAGTGGTCATGGACTTGGGGGTGGTGGAAATCCCCACACCTCCTCATCTTCTCCTGCTATGAGCAGGAGGCCCTGAAGCTCAAGAGGCCACAGTGAGGTTGGGGCGTCAGACAAAGGTAAGAGTGCTGTGCACAGAGGTGAGAAGGTCAGATATTGCAACTATTCTAGTGTAGTCTCTATATTGATGTGAGCCTCGAACCTGGAGTCTCCATTGATAATCGAAAGACAAGGGCACCATGATGCAGATCTACATTGTTTCACCAGGGTGCCTGGCATGCACAGTGACAGTGTGATGACTTTAACAAATGACATGTCCTTCTTCTACCTTTTAGGTTCACCAGCAGGTGTTCGCTCTCCGGACCGTGAAGGGCCACCCCTGACCCGAGGACCACCATACTCCCCAAGCACCTGCGTCACACCCGCTCTGTCAAGCAGGCACCAGCGCAGTTACCAGCACCTCGGTGGGCATAAGATCACTGTCTAGTTTCTCGGTGCACATTGGCGAGGGCACTTCACACTTGCTTGAGGTGCAAGTGGAGGCAGAGAGTTCCCAGGGTGCAGGCAGTCGGAGAACTGCTGGAGACCAGGACAATGCACAGCTGATGACTGATGATGGGTCTCTGGAGTCATCCATTAGGCAGCAGCTGCTGGATGTGCAGCGGGGTGTGTGGGAGGATCTGGCAGAGATACATGAGGAATAGATGCCATAGTCTTTGTTTGGGAGGGGTTCCTGCGGAACAATGCCTCCTCCATGGAGAAAGTTGCGACTCTCATGCAGAGGCTACTCCAGGGGCAGAATAAGGGGTCCCTGGGGATGCACTCAGACCTGCAAGCCCAGACACAGGCAATAACCTCAGCTGGCCAGTGTCTGTGTGAGAGATAGATTGGGCATCCAGTATCCCAGTTAGGTGCCCATCCATCAATGGTGAGCACGGAGGTCCAAAGCGACCACACATTGGTGCACCAGCTGCCTGTCGTCCCTGTGGGCTCCTCTCAGGGCGCTCCGGATGATGGCAGCAGCTCCTCCCACCTCTGCCAGTGACCTTGGCATCTGCTGAGGCTGCGATGACTGGGGAGATGCCAGCCATGGCACTGGCCGCTCCCTCCCAGACGGGGCCAGCACAGGCTCCACGGGTCAGAGGACGACCGCCAAGGTCATCAAGGCCAAAAAGACAGCAGAGTGAGCAGGCTGTCTCCAAAGCCAGTACCAGCGAGGGGGGAGCACCTTGACGTTGCACCTACAAATGTAAATGTAAAGCACCTTAAGCACAAGACGGGCTTATCATGGGTGATATAATGCTCCCCCATTTTGCTTTAGCGTTTTTAATGGTGTGATAAACAACACCAGTTAATGTTTAGTTCAGCAATGTGTCACATGTAAAATTAAATGAGATTTTATTTTGTGCTATTGGCCTCAGTATGCTTCATTTGTTCTGTAGGTGTAGGGTAGGCCGTTATGTAATGATGGATGTTTGTCTCTTGAAACTTTCTTGCACAGGCACAGAGTGACCAAAGAAATGTTCCTCTCGATCCTCTGGGAGTGAGTATGGAGGCTGCATCCCTGGCATGTGGTGGTGGTTCTTATTTGGTAGGCTAGCTGAAGGAGTGTTGGATCAAAGCGTCCCAGGTGTCCCTGCCTCCCTGGAGGTTACCCAGGTGAGCGTCCATACCCTCAGCATTCTCATCACTGTGCTCGTCCTCGGACACACAACTGGACTCATCATCTGTTGTCTGTGCAGCTGCATCAAGATCTTCTTCCTCCAGTGTGTCCCCCCTTGCCAGTGCCAGATTTAATGTTGGGGTTGTGGGAGGCAGTAGGTTGTACGCAGAACGCAGGATGTTCAGATGCCGACACAGGATTTTTTTTCTATTTTCAAAGGGGTAGAAAGTTGCTGGACCCAAGTTTCTGGTCAAGTTTATGGTTTTTCTGTGAGATTTCATGTGTTGAAATTATGATACTCCATTCCTTGTAAAAAGCCTCACTTGACACAAGCGGGGATCAATGATAGTGTTATAACATCATAGTCCCGATTTTCCAAACTGTACCTATTTCTACTGAGGTTGAATCTATGATTGTTTTCTCATAATTTTAGTCCTTCAATGTTTATTGTACGATATATTTTAGTTTTAGATCTGCGGAACTATCCTGGCATCTATGTATTAGAGGCATTTTCAGCGGAATGTGATGGCAGAGAATTTTTGAGTAAATATTCTTTTAGGGATTATTCCAGTTTAGATCAAAGTTTTTGTGCAATATGACTAGTGAATAATGGAAGTAGTAAAGGCATGAGAAAGACATAAAAAACTTCAAATAGATGTGAATGAAATAGCTGGATGAGAGAAGCAGGGAGGAAAATGGGAAAATGGGTAGGTAAGATGGTAATGTCACTACTACCATACTGAGCTATTTTTCACTCTTTTTGTTCATTTAACACTTTGTCACTGCCTTTGTGCATCATAGATGATAGCTTTATATATCATAGGAATCATAGCTTTATGTCTGTCTTCTAAAAAGTATGGATGAATAGAGAGGTCTAGAGGATCCAACATGTATTTCTTAACAACATTAATATTTAAAGGCATAAAATGGACAATAGCAATTAGGTTTTATAAATATGGACATAAAGTACGAGAGCAAAGATGGGACGATGAATTTGGGCAAAACATGGTTAGACACTGTGCTATTTTGGGTTCCCCTTTAACAAAAGGTTATTAAAGCTGCAGTGCGTGTACAGTGTCAATTACACAAAGATGAAACAACAGATGGAATATTATAGTCACGAGAAGATTCTGGGACCAGTTCCACTGAAGCAGAGAGGCTGAGGACATTTAACAGAGGTTTTTAAAGTTGGCAAGTGTTTTGATAGAGTGAAGGGGACAGAATATTTCTTCTTGTTGGGAAGTTATATAAATTTTAACTCATCAATAACAGGATAAGCTGTTGCTGAAGCTTGTAATGCTTTGCCATTGAAATGATTGCAGCAGAAACTATTGATTTTTTAAGAGAAAGGTAGATAAGCATAAGCAAAGAAAGATGCAGAGCTATAGGAAGGAAACAACACAAATTAGTTTTGTATTGCTCAAGCGAAGTTTCAGCACAAACATAATGGACTAAAAGGTCACTTTGTACTAGAAACATCTTTCATTATATAATGTTGGATAGAACACTAATGCAATACTCTTATTGCAAAGTTGGATGATTAAAAACAGCTTTCAGTTCAACACAGAGACACACAGATGTTCTATTTGTTCTACCTTGTTGACAACTCAATAGTCTTCAGAGTAACATTAAAAATTATGCCTTGTGAAATTTGATAGAGCCATTTTGATACACTGGATTAGTCAAGGAAATTCAGTGCTTAAAGGATTCACACCTTTCAGTGCCAATTACATCTTGTTATTACCTTTGTGTGCATGATAAATCCCTATATCAATTGAACAGGAACTTAAGAAGACTGCCCTCAAGGAACCTGTCAATAAGGTGACAGATGTCCTGAGGCTGTGCCCTTTACCTGTTGCTCTTTGTAAAGTATGTTAATGGATAAGTACCTGTATGGCACAAACTCATGACCTTCAGACAAATTTATTCAAAGTAAGAACTGCATCGTCGTATCATATAACTGTTTTTTGCTAACCATGTTGTGTTCATTATAATTTAAGCGTAAGTGACTGGAGTTTTAGTAACCACTTGGATCAAGATTGACTTCACTACAGAATAACAGAGTAAAGTTTTCTTTCTGACCTCTTGTCCATGAAATCAGGTACAAATCATGTTAACAAAAAATATACCTTTTTCTAAAAAAAAACTAATGGAATGATTGTTGATGGTCTTGCAGTCAATATCTATCTTTTTTCCAAGGTCAATAAATTTGCCCAACTTACTTGATAGTCTGGTCAATCACTAACAATGCAACAATTATACACATCACAGATTTCCCATGCCTTAGTGAACTGATGACCCCATGCTGTACATCGTGTAGACCCCATATTTCAGACTGAACCTTTCCACATTGGATACTGTTGGGGGGATGGCCTATCAGGGGAAAACAACAGCAGCAGCCAGAGCAGTGGCAGCACGGCTGGCTCTGTTGTTCAGCAGGGGGGGGGTCAAAGCACAGAAGAGCAATTGTCATAGGGGACTCTATAGTCAGGGGCTCAGATAGGCACTTCTGTGGTCGTGAAAGAGACATCAGGATGGTATGTTGCCTCTCTGTTGCCAGGATCCAGGATGTCTCTGATCGGGTATGGGACATTCGAAGGGGGAGGGAGAACAGCTAGAGGTCGTGGTACACATTGGTACTAACGACATAGGCAGGAAGAGTGACGAGGTCCTGCAGCGGGAGTTCAGGGAGTTAGGCAGAAAGTTAAAAAACAGGACCTCTAGGGCTGTAATCTCAGGATTACTCCCTGTGCCACGTGCCAGTGAGGCTAGAAATAGGAAGATAGTGCAGCTAAACACGTGGCTGAACAGATGATGTAGGAGGGAGGGTTTCCGATATCTGGATCAGTGGGATTTCTTCCGGGGAGATGGGACCTGTACAAGAAGGACGGGTTGCATCTAAACTGGAGGGGCACCAATATCCTGGCTGCGAGGTTTGCTGGTGTCACGCGGGAGGGTTTAAACTAGTTCGGCAGGAGGGTGGGAACCAGAGCAATAGGTCAGCAGGTGAAATAAATGACTGGGAACTAGTGAATATGGCCAGTAGGACTAAGAGGAAGGGCAGGCAGGGAGAAATTACTGAACACAGTGGGACAGGGGGTCTGAAATGCATTTGTTTCAATGCAAGAAGTATAACAAGCAAGGCAGATGAGCTTAGAGCTTGGATTAGTACTTGGGACTATGATGTTATTGCTATTACAGAGACTTGGTTGAAGGATGGACAGAATTGGCAGATAAACGTTCCAGGATTTAGATGTTTCAGGCAGGATAGAGAGGGATGTAGAAGAGGTGGGGGAGTTACACTGCTGGTTAAGGGGAATATCACAGCTGTACGACAGGAGGACACCTCGGTGGGCTCATGCAGCAAGGCAATATGGATAGAGCTCCGGAATAGGAAGGGTGCAGTCACAATGTTGGAGGTTTACTATAGGCCTCCCAATTGCCGGCAGGAGATTGAGGAACAATTATGTAGGCAGATTTTGGAACGATGTAAAAGCAATAGAGTTGTTGTGGTGGGTGATTTTAACTTTCCCTATATTGACTGGGAATCACTTAGTGCTAGGGGTTTGGATGGTGCGGAATTTATAGGGTGCATCCAGGAGGGCTTCCTGAGACAATATGTAGATAGTCCAACTAGGGAAGGGGCAATACTGGACCTGGTACTAGGGAATGAACCCAGCCAGGTGGTCGAAGTTTCAGTAGGGGAGCGTTTCGGGAAAAGTGGCCATAA
This sequence comes from Carcharodon carcharias, assembly GCF_017639515.1. Taxonomy (NCBI): domain Eukaryota; kingdom Metazoa; phylum Chordata; class Chondrichthyes; order Lamniformes; family Lamnidae; genus Carcharodon; species Carcharodon carcharias. The sequence goes on from NC_054469.1 coordinate 44,550,514, forward strand.
TTCAGCAAATTTCAAGGTACTGGTGGATAAGGAGAACAGGAGTCCTTGGGTTAAGGTGCTTAATTGGGGAAAGGCTAATTATAACAATATTAGGCAGGAACTGAGGAATCTAGACTGGAGGTGGATGTTTGAGGGCAAATCAACAACTGACATGTGGGGGGGCTTTCAAACGTCAGTTGATAAGAATTCAGGACCGGATGAAGGATAAGTATGGCAAGTTTCAGGAACCTTGAATAATGAAGGATATTGTGAGATTAGGCAAAAAGAAAAGGGAAGCATTCGTAAGGGCTAGAAGGCTAGGATCAGATAAAGCCCGTAGAGAATATAATGAAAGTAGGAAGAAACTTAAGCAAGGAGTCAGGAGGGCTAAAAGGGGTCATGAAAAGTCACTGGCAACCAGGATTAAGGAAAATCCTAAGGAGTTTTATACATGTGTAAAAAGCAAGAGGGTAGCCAGGGAAAGGATAGGCCCACTCAGGGACAGAGGTGGGAATCTATGTGTGGAGCCAGATGAAATGGGAGAGATACTAAATGAATACTTGTCATCAGTATTCACCAAAGAGAAGGACTTAGTGGTCGATTTGTCTAGGGAAGAGTGTGTAGATAGCCTGGATCATGTTGAGATCAAAAAAGAGGTGTTAGGCGTCTTGAAGAATATTAATGTAGATAAGTCGCCAGGGCCAGATGGGATCTACCCCAGAGTACTGAGGGAGGCAAGGGAGGAGATTGCTGGGATCTTGACAGAAATCTTTGTTCCTCACTGGCTATGGGTGAGGTCCCAGAGGACTGGACAATGGCCAATATTGTTCCATTATTTAAGAAGGGTAGCAGGGATAATCCAGGAAATTACAGGCCGGTAAGCCTTATGTCAGTGGTAGGGAAATTATTGGAGAAGATTCTTCGTGACAGGATTTACTACCATTTGGAAGCAAATGGGCATGTTAGTGAGGGGCAGCATGGTTTTGTGAAGGGGAGGTCATGTCTCATTAATTGATCAAGTTTTTCGAGAAAGGGACAAAGATGATCGACGATGGAAGGGCAGTGGATGTTCTATACATGGATTTCAGTAAGGCCTTTGACAAGGTCTCTCATGGCAGACTGGTACAGAAGGTAAAGTTGCATGGGATCAGAGGTGAGCTGGCAAGATGGATACAGAATTAGCTTGGTCATAGAAGACAGAGGGTAGCAGTGGAAGGGTGCTTTTCTGAATGGAGAGCTATGACTAGTGGAGTTCCGCAGGGATCAGTGCTGAGACCTTTGCTGTTTGTGGTATATGTAAATGATTTGGAGGAAAATGTAACTGGGCTAATTAGTAAGTTTGCAGACAACACTAAGGTTGGAGGAGTTGCAGATAGTGAAGAGGATTGTCAAAGGATACAACGGGATATAGATCGGTTGGAGACTTGGGCGGAGAAATGGCAGATGGAGTTTAATCCGGACAAATGCGAGGTAAATGGCAGAACCCTTAAGTGCATTGACAGGCAGAGGGATCTGGGTGTACAGGTCCACAGGTCACTGAAAGTGGCAACGCAGGTGGATAAGGTAGTCAGGAAGGCAAATGGCATGCTTGCCTTCATTGGCAGGGGTATTGAATATAAAAGCTGGGAAGTCATGCTGCAGCTGTATAGAACCTTGGTTAGGCCACACTTGGAATATTGTGTGCAATTCTGGTTACCACATTACCAGAAGGATATGGAGGCATTGGAGAGGGTGCAGAGGAGGTTTACCGGGATGCTGCCTGGTCTGGAGGTTATTAGCTATGAGGAGAGTTTGGAGAAACTCGGATTGTTCTCACTAGAGCGACGGAGATTGAGGGATGACTTGACGGAAGTTTACAAAATTATGAGTGGCATGGACAGAGTAGATAGTCATAAACTTTTTCCCAGGGTGGAAGAGTCAATTACTAGGGGACATAGATTTAAGGTGAGAGGAGAAAACTATAGAGGAGATGTGCGGGGCAAGCTTTTTGTGCAGACGGTAGTGAGTGTCTGGAATTCGCTGCCAGAGAAGGTGTTGGAAGCAGGTGCGATAGTGGTGTTTAAGAGGCAGCTTGACAAATACATGAATAGGATGGGAATAGAGGGATACGGACCCCGGAAGTGCAAAATGTTTTAGTTGACGGGCAATATGATCGGCACAGGCTCGGAGGGCCGAAGGGCCTGTTCCTGTGCTGTACTTTTCTTTGTTCTTTGTTCTAATATGTCCACCCACATGTACTTCTAATAAGGATTAGGGTAAGAATCTTAGCTAACATTTAGCTTCCCTGATCAAGGGACCTGAGAATAATTCTTTGTTCCACCATGTGACAGCCCTGACTGCCAATCAATTAACTCGGCGCAAACCAGTATTGAACCTGGAAATATGAAGTGCAGCAGGAGGGCATTCCAGGAGCAGCACCAGGCACATCTAAAAATGAGGTGTCAACCTGGTGTAGCTACAACACAGGACTACTTACGTGCCAAACAATGGAAGCAGCATGCAGATAGACAGAGTTCAGCAATTCCACAAGCAACAGTTCAAATCAAAGCCCTACAGTTCTGCCACATCCAGTCATGGCTGATGGTGGACAATTTAACAAGATGAGGAGGCTCCACAAGTATCCCCATCCTCAATGATGGGGGCGCCCAGCACATCAGTGCAAAAGACAAGACTGAAGCATTTGCAACAATCTTCAGCCAGAAGTGCCGAGTCGATGATCCAGCAGACCATGAAAAGGCACACAGACAAAGATGCTGAAGCCCAAACATTCAAAGCCGGTCCTAGTGCTGTTGCCAGTACCAGGAGTATATTTGAAAGCCAGATTCAGTGACTTGTACTGCGTAGGGAAAAAGATCAGTGAGATCAATGACCTGATCTAATTCCTGGCCTAAGTCAATGGGCATTTGGCTGCCTCTTCAAATTTTCCGTTCTGCCCGAGACGGGTCCTGCCCAATCCTGGAAAATGACTGTGCTACATAAACATGTTTAAAAGATTGTAGTTGGGAACAAGATAAACCTGTGAATTTATGCCAGGTAGTGAGGATAGGTGAAGACACAAAGGATACTGAGGAATAGCTAGGGGAAGAAGGGGACCTGGAAAATCCCAGATTAAACTCCCTACTGCAAACCTAGTTAACACAGAGTATTAGAGAGGTTAGACACAGCACTTGATTATTTAAATACTGAACAGAGGAAAGGCATAACGGAACTGCTAGGAGAGTTTGAGGAAGTGTGTAGGGACAACCCAGATGGCACTTGCTTGGCCCTTCATGACGTTGGTGTAGGAGGGACCTCACCTATTAAACAGAGCCCATACCAGCTAAGACCCAATAAACTGGCTCAAGTCTGAGAAGAGATTCGATATGTGTTAGACAATGACATAATTGAACAAAATCAAAACAGCTGGAGTTCACTGAGCACATTAATCCCTAAGCCGGACATTTCCAAGAGAC